>NW_021703784.1:51990336-52066769 GCF_005190385.1 Monodon monoceros
CGTTTTTGAGATGTGTAGTAAAGAAGTGATTTATTTACTGGATTCAAGACTAGGATTGAGACCCATACCACACTCGGGCGTGTCTCCCTCACCTGTACACCTACTCAGCCATCAGGCCCCGAATGCTTGTATTTAAAAGCAGATTTATTGAGATATCATTTGCATACAGAAGATTAACAGTTTTTAGTTGTACCATTCTACGAATTCTGACAAACAGAGTTGTGTGACCATCGCTACCATCAAAACACAGAACACGCGCTTCCCTGGTGGCGCAGTGGTTGAGAGTCCGCCTGCCGAGGCAGGGGACACGGGTTCGTGCCCCGGTCCGGGAAGATCCCACATGCCGCGGAGCGGCTGGGCCCGTGAGCCATGGCCGCTGAGCCTACGCGTCTGGAGCCTGTGCTCCGCAACGGGAGAGGCCACAGCAGTGAGAGGCCCGCATACCGCAAAAAAAAAAAAAAAAAACAGAACACTTCTGTCACCCCAAAAGTTCCATTTTTTTTAATCAGTCCTGTTTCCTCATCTTCAGCCTTGGGCCACCACTCATCCGTTCCACATCTCGGTAGTTTTTGGTACCGTTTTTGAGATGTGTAGTAAAGAAGTGATTTATTTACTGGATTCAAAATCAGGTGTTACCTACAATAACCTTCAAACTTTAAGACATCAAAGTGTTTTTGAGAAAATTTAAAGACATGATTTAGAATTTAAGATACGAGGGCAAACAACGGAAACATTCTAGGGTTCTCTGTGTGTTATACTTGACCTCCTTGGAGGATCACAGCCACAAGCCTCCGTGTGGTCAGCATGTGTATGTTCTTCTGCCTTTTTCAGGGACCATCTTTTTGTACACATTTTTAAGTATTGACACAAAATTCTCATTCTTGTCAAGTTTAATACCTTTATCATATTGGTGCCATTACTATGTCATTGTATTCCTTTGTTTCCAACTGTTTGCTCTTATAAATAGCACTTCTGTAACCAGAATGAAAGAAAACCTCTTCTGTTTTCTTCTTTCACTTACTTTGGGGAGGGTGTGTCCCCCTGAGCAGGATTTTTTTGGGGGGTCACAAGATATGGACAGTTTAAAGCTCTTGTGACTCACTGCTTGCTAGGGGCTCCTCAGAAGGAAAGGACTGAATCCCCAGGCTCCCAGCTAGGTGTCCAGTTTCCCCACAGTGCTGCTAGCATGCAGCTTTGTGTCTGATCTTGGTGGGTCAGCTGGTTTAATGAATGGGGGCCGGGGGAGGTTACAAGTGGCCCCGAGACCCAGAGAGGTAAAGGGATCTTCATTCCTGGAAGGAACCACACGCCTTCTCCCAGTCAGTTCCCTTTCGAGAGCCTAGCTCACACGTCCCTTCCTCAGCGAAGCTCCTCTGACCCCTTCGCCGTAAGCCAGGAACGCAGTCATATGCTCTTATAGTGCTCAGGGGTCTCACGGTCATTGCAGCTGCGGACTATGTCTTGGATTCGCTCAGCTCTGTCTCCACTGTCAGACTGTAAGCTCCATGGGGGTGGAAGCAATTTCTGTCTTGCCCAGTGCTATAGCCACAGCTTCTCGTACCAGGGTGTGGCAGGATGTAGCCTGCGTTCAGCCAAAGTTTGTTGAAGGAGAGAAAGGAGGGACGTCGGGACCAGAAGCGAACTGAGGGAACAGAGGTGAAAAGTCTAGAGGCAGGGAGATCATGTGAGAGTGAAAATGGTTACTGGAAACTAAGGGGAGAGAATACCAGAGGTGGCTTCCAAAATGTAGTCGGTGTAGGGCACAGACTTTGTCTGTTGCTTACACCTGTGAGACTTGAAGCGAGAACCTTGCCCTCTCTGAGCCTCGGTTTCCTCCTCTGTGAAAGCAGGTAATAGGCTGTTCTGGGGATGCAATGACAATCGGGCACCTAGTTCTTTCTAATAAGAGGCACTAGTGAATGACATCTGTCTTCCTCTCCCCCTAGCAAACAAGTTGTGTTGAATTTGAGGGCCAAGCTGTCCCGAGTTTGGAAATGCCTCAAAAAAGAAAGGACCCGAATTTATTAGTATATTCATTTTTTTATAACAGTGGCAGCTCCAGAGACAACACACTGTCCCAGGACTCGGGGGGCCTTGTCCTGTGGGTAGTTTCAAGGCCCCCAAAGAGGCAGCATAGCCGTGGTTGGTCAGGGAGTAGCCCCAGCTATGTGGCCGGGGTGCTCCTTCCCCAACTGCACCCTGGGAGTGTGGAAAAGGAATCGATTTTTACAGATTTTTAGCATCCTTGGAAAGAACATGTCCCCAAGTCCTTGTTTTTATTCTGAACTAATTACTGTGAAATAACATAATTTAATTGCACTTCGATGCAGAGAGAAAGTGAGAGTGGTCTCCCTGATGGCTGTTTTTTCACTGTCGTAAATACCTGGCTTGCAGAGAGGAGGTCCGTACAGTCAGGGCTGTGCTTTGTGCTGCAGGCTAGGGACAGAGGTGAGGAAGCCCAGCCAAGCGGCTCTTCATTTCAGGGGGAAAAAAAAGAGAGGGGCGGGAAAGGGGAGAGGAAGTGAGATGGCAGTAAAGAAACACAGTGTTTTTTTCCTTCCATCAGTAAAACAACAAAACCACAACTAAAAGGCTTCATCCTCCTAAAGACAGCAGTACAGTCTAATAGCAAAAGCACAGACTTCACCCTCCAGCCGTGCTCACACAGGTTTTTCCATCTCTCTGCATCTTGGTTTCCTCATGGATAATTTTGTCCATTAATATCCAAGAGGTGTTTAAGTGACAGAACATCTGCAAAGGGTCCAGTTCGGTGAGTGGTCCATTGTGGGTGCTGAGGAAATACAGATCTCACCCTTCCGGGCAGCTGGATCACCCAGAGATTTGAACCCAAGATTCAGCAGCGAAGGGCCATCTGCAGATGCAGGGATTTCAGGTAATCTGGGATGAAGTCGAGGGAGCTTCCCCAAGCTCAGGTTTGAGACACTGGGGAGCATTCACTGAGCCTGCCTGCTGGGTTGTGTCCTGGGCTACAGGGACAGACAAAGCCAGATAAGCTAGCATCACTGCTTTGAGTATTCCGTGGTTTCATAGACAGCCAGATGTGTAGGAGCCCAAGGCAATAGTAGACAGATGATGAAAGCATGTTACTGGAGTTTGAACTTTACCCCTGTGGGAGCCTGAAGGAGAAAGCAATTCATTGTAACCAGGAAGATCAGGTAAATTTCCCCAACGCACTGAGCCTTGTAAATCAAGTAAGATGTTAAAAGAGAAGCTAGGAATGGTTTTCTGGAAGATGGAACAGTCTAGACAAAGGCAAAGGACAATAGATAGGAATGTTGGCTATCTTTTTGGCACGTGTGTCAGAAGACTGTGCATTAGGCTATCCATCTGTGCATTGGATCTACTGCGGGCCTCAGTCTCTCTTTTACTGAAGGCTCTTGAATGTAGAACTACGGAAACCACAGGCACTGCAGGAGGACGCTGGCTGCCTTCCCCCTTAGAACAGAGGCTCCACTGGGCAGATACATAATAAATCCCTTGCCTTCATGCGAGGCCTGTCAAACCCATCAGTCCTCTCCAGCAGTCTCTGCACTGTGTAGGATTATTCGCTGCAAGCCCCAGATGGGGAAACTGGGCCTGCTGCGGTTAAATTACTTGCTTACCTGGAACGACTGGTAAGTAATAGAGCTGGGCCTAGAAACCAGATTTTCTGATTCCAAGTCCTGTGTTCCTTATGTAGACCATGCCAGCTCTCAGAGCCCTCCTCTGACGTCTTTCTCTGCTGCTGTGCTCCATACCCAAGGCTCAGAGCAAACAAGGGGGTGCTTTTTCATTCTGTCTGGGACTTTCTCCTGCCCCTGCTCCCAGCTTCCCTCCCACAACCTACCCTGATCTAACAGAGGTGGCAGATCACATATGTTGAGAGCTAACCATGTTCCAGGCATGTTCTGAGTGTTATATATATTTCTCATTTAATCTTCTTAACAATCCTACCTATCCAACAAATATTTGTCAGGTACCAGCCGTGTGCTAGGTACCATTCTATTTTTATTTCCATTTCATAGATGAGAAACTGAGACCTGAGGAAATTATTAAGTCAGTTGTTCAAGGCCACGTCACTAGTGAGTGTGAGAGCCAGGATTTGCCCCCAGAGCTTGCCCTCTTCCCACTGTGCTCTACGATTCCCATAGCTGGAGTGGGGCTGGAGCGGGGCTGGGACGGTTCACCTGATCTGAACTGCTGAGAGGATGCACAGAGCTCCTTACTAAAGAGAGAAACTACCTTATTTTCCTAAGGAAGAAATATTAGCATCCATCTGCCCTGGGCCATGCACTGTGCCAGGATTGCTATGTACCTGTGGCATTGAGTGGAGCTGTGGTTTGTACCCAGAGTGCTTCAGGATTGGAGAGCAAAGGAGGCCCAGATGTCATCAGGGGACCTCGATACACATCGCTTGTTGAGCACTAGCCCTTCGTGTTATCTGATTCACCTGTTCTCCAGGCTTCATGTGCTGTGGCATTAGATTGTCACCAGTGTAACATTACATTTTGGAGGGAGCCTTTCCTGCTGGTGTGTGGCAGACAGCTAGATTTATTGCGCCTTTGAGCCTGGAGTTAGGATTTTGTTCACAGCCTCCAGTGGGGGAAGAGAAAAAATGCCAGTATCATTAATTGAGCTGTGGCCTGCCTTTCATCACATTGTCCTAAATTTTACCGCTCAGGCCGTCTGCAGAATTCTACAGCAAGACAGACTCATTGGACTCCTATGTGTGTCTTAGTGTATGAGTCCCTGTGCGTAAGTACACACATGACACCACCCAGTATGGATGCAAAAAAAAAGGGATTTGAGAGGAGATGGAGTTGGGGGTAACAAAGATTGAATGAGAATTTTAGGAGAAGTAGCATTTTTCTTTACCTGAAAACTGGAAACTCTTCTTTTGCTTGTTTATGCCTCCTCACTTTTCTGTAGAGCATTAAGTCCATTGAATTGTACTGTGATTGCCCCTAATGGTATCGGTCTGGGGCTGTGTAGAAAGTTTCACTTGTAAATCTTTGCATTAGTCTGTGTATTAAACTTTGGGTGTTCTTTCTTTCATTGATTAACTTTTAAACAACATAATAATGATGTCTTATATTTTCAATACACTTCAAAAGGACTTGCCTTAAATTTAATCCTTATAAGAACCTGGGAGGTGGTTTTGTATTCTTTCCCTTTCTACAGATGAAAAAACTGAGGGTCAGAGTGGTTAGGTGACGTATTTGCAGATGCATAGCTGGTAAGGGCCAGAGCTGGGAGTCCAGCTATCTCTGCAGATCTGCTCTGCTGGCTACATAGGTGGACAACAGAGCCAGCAAGGGATGGACGGGAAGCACCTGGATATGGACTGTCAGGGCGGTGTGCAAGGGACAGGTGCTGAAGTAATGGTCAGGACCGGGGCTGGGGAGGGGAGAGCAGATGGCATTTCTGGCTTGGGGCAATGGTGGAAATCCTCACAGAAGAGTTAAGGTTTGAAGTAGGCCTCGAAGGATGGGAGAATGATTTTAAAAATAGGAAAGGTGGGCTTCCCTGGTGGCGCAGTGGTTGAGAGTCTACCAGCCGATGCAGAGGCCACAACAGTGAGAGGCCCGCGTACCACAAAAAAAGAAAAAAAATAGGAAAGGCAGTGGCCATTCCACGTAGAGATGTTACATCAACGAAGCCTGGAGGCTGTGTGTTCAAGGGACAGGAGAAACCCACACAGACAGAGATTCCTGGGCAGGGAGAAGCAACGAGGAACGTCAGGTACTGTGCTCAGCAAGTGTTTCAAATGCTCAAGTTTCTATCCTCAGGAAAATATCACCAACAAACTTTGAGCAGTAAGCAGGGCCATATACTTCCGAGATGTCCTTTTCTATTCTCCATTTCTGTCATTTCCAGAGTTTTACATCTAATCAGAAAGGCAGCGTGTACAGGGGTTAGGGACAGATTCTGCACAATCTGGATTTGGCTCAGATCTGAAGTGACCCTCTGCCTCTTATTAAATGTGTGATCTTGGGCAAGTTGTTGAACCTCTTGGAGCCTTAGTTTCCTCATCTTGCAAATGAGGATAATAATAATACCTACCTCCTAGGGCTTTGCAAGGATTAAGTGATAGTGTGTTTATCAAGCACTAAGCCCAGTGCTTGGTACTATTAATAACAGTGGCTTTTATCACCACCACATTCACCATCACCACCACATTCATCACCATCACCATCACCATCACCATCACCATCACCACCACCATCACCACCACCATCACCATCACCACCACCACCACATTCATCACCATCACCATCACCATCACCATCACCATCACCATCACCATCGTCACCATCATGGTTCCTGGAACTCTGTGCTGCTTTAAACTTCCTAATCTAAGGACTGAGCCAAACCAGGGGTCCCTGCATATCAGAGAACTTGTGCGTATTGCGTGCCTGGCTCTGTGCACAGACAGGGCAGAGAGGCAAGAAAACGTAGTATGATCCCAAAGAGCTAGAAAACGCTCCAGTGGGCAGGAGGCTGGGAAGCTGTGGAGAGTAAAGGGGGGATATCACACACTGTTCTGTGAGAGTTTAAAATGCTCTTTCAGAATGCTTCTCATTATAAAGAAATATCATCCCTAGTTACAAATCTGGGTGGCAGACTCTGCGTTAAGCTGTCCACCCTCATTCTTCCCGCTGAAGTGACTGTTCCAGAGGGAAAAGGCCTATCCTAATAATATACACACAAATTAAAACTCCATTTAGAGGTACAGTGGGGACCACCTCCTAATTGACTTTGATCATTGGAAAAAAAAAACAAAACCCAGTTACGTGGTTGATATGCCAAAGGAAATCAGGCAATGGGAGGGTGCCTCACAGAGCCTTGCAACAGGACGTTTTCTAGTAGCTATGGAAATGGAACCTAGCAACAGGCACTTTCTCCTTCTGGAGCTCCCAAGCATGAACCAAACCCCGTGTTTCCTTCGGCCCCCTTTGATGGTTGGCACAGGAAGGAGCGGACAAGGCCTCACACATGAGAGGCTGGTCCTTGGCTAAGTTGAGACACCTTTTTATAGAAATGCTTTAGATAGCCTTGTGAATAGTCTTGGCACTTGGATGCAAGCACCACAGAGAAAGGAAACCCAGCAGAGCTCTAGGCCAGCGTTCCGCCCCCTCTCGGGAAATGACAGGCACTTTCCCAGCTTTCCCCGGCTGACATGTTTCTGCCAGGGCAGGGCTGGCTGCGCACCCCAGCAGAGCAGTTGAACAGGCTGGCGACCCTGGGGTGATTTCGCTCCCTGGATCCTTAACGAGGGTTTGAGTATGAAGGGCAAGGTGGTGGGTCTTCCACTGCGTGGAGTCACTTCCTTGACCGCTCTGTCAGCAGTGATTTGATCAGAAGCTGCATGTTCTGATCAGGACTGCATGGAAGCCTGCCCTGGGCTCTTACAGCAGTCTGCGAAGAGCTTAGGGTGTGGAGTGACCCGGACCTGGGTTTGGATCTTGGTGCTGCCATGATGAATGGTGCAATGATGGACTGTTCTGGGGCCTTGGTTTTCTGAAGATCCAAAATCAGGCTAATAATATCTACTTTGTCACTATGTGTCGAGGTCCTAATCCATAAAATGGAGATACTATCTTCCTTAAAAAGCTGTGAGATTAAATGACATAATGAACGTTCATCCTCCGGCACTGTGTCATGCACATGGTACAATTTTTAATAAGTGGGAGCTGTTACTGTTTTGGTAATAATCCTAATTATGTCTGTCTCCTTCCTTTGCTCTTTTTCTTCTCTCCTGTGGGCCAGGTGCTGGGGGAAGGAGATGAGAGAAATGATCCCTGCCCTAAGGGAGGGCCTGCTGGCGGCCTGATATCATTTGCCCTGTGGGCTCATTCCCTTAACTTTAGGCTCAAGAAGATGACTCCTTTAGTCTGGGAGTGCAGTGCCTGACGGAAGAACAAGCCGTGAAGGGGCCTTTCCTGCTCTTACAGGATTTTCTGCTGCGACTTAGTGACAGGGCCATTTAGCAGAAAGGATTCGGAACTAAATCCGGAGACTTGGGCTGAGCGCAGTTCCAGGCTCTGCTCCAAGTGCCCCCTTCAAGCCTGAGTCTCATCTGCCCATTGAGTGCGGGGCAGGTTCAGTCATAGCGACATCCCCCCTCCCACAACCAGAGCAAAAACTCAGACTTCTCAACTCCCTCAAGAAATCTCCGTACTTCACTTTCTCAGTGAAAACCTTAATATACACTGCAAATGATGGTGATGATACCACTGTAGAAGGCTACCCTCTGGTAGTAAATTTGAGTAAATACCAAGCAGCATAATAAGCTCATAAAATATATTCTTTCCTTTCACCTTCACAGCAGTTCTTTGGAGCTACAGGTATTATTGTCACCATTTTATAGATGAGGAAGCTGGGAGTCAAAGGATTTAAATAACAGGAACAAAGTCACATAACCATAAACGTGAAAACGAGAACAGGAACGCAGGGCTGTCTGGCTGCCACGGCTGTGCTCGTAACCAACTGTACTTCGTGCCTCCCATCTTCCTGTGTCTGGCACCAGCACTATATTGGGAGTAGGGCAGGGAGACGTCACATTACCGGGCTGAGGTCAGTCCAAGGTGGCCAACCCCTAAGCTAGTCATGCACAGAAGAAGGCTTAGTAGAGCCTGTCGGGTGAAAGGGGCCCAGAAAAGATAGTTTTCTTATTCCATTACTGCAGTAATAGCCGTTCACTCCATTCTGCACAAATTAGATTCCAGCCCTGGTCCCCCTACAACTTGCCGTGTCACCAGTTTTCAGTGCCCTCCACTTAAATTGATCTTTTTCCTCCGCGTTGACGGTGGGCGTGTCTGTTTCTCCCCTTCTCTCGTGCCCATCCCCCCACCCCCCTCTTTTCCAGAACTATTGAGCGGCTGCCAGTGAATCCTTGTTGAAAGGCCTCCTTTCCCCACAGCATTGCATGGTGCAGAAAAGTGATTAACTGTGCCAGAGTCCGTTCTCCAGAAAACAATTAATTTGGGGGTGAGAGACAGTAACCCTGATTGTTGCAGTCAGGTTTATCCAGAGATAGGAAGAAAGGCAATATATTTACTTGATTAAAAATTAGCCCCACGTAGTCAGCAGTGGGATCCTATCAGGCTGCTTTATAGCAATTCCGCTTTTAAAAACTGTTTTATCCGCTGGACAGATATCTCTAGTTCCTGTGCCCAAAGTCTGTCAGCTGATGGGAGCAGGGTAGGGAGAGAGCCCTCAGCTCAAAGAAATTTGCGGTTGGCATGGGAGGGAAATTAGGGGCAATATGTGGAGAGAAGGAAAGGTGATGGAACAGAGCTGGCTTAAATAAATCTTTCAGGGGATCTGGGAATTAGGAAAATCAGCAGAGCAAAATGACAAGGGTGGTGACGGCTACCATTTATTTTGCTCCTACTATGTGCCAGGCACAGTTCTAAGCACATGACATGCATTATTTCATTTAATCCTTTGAGGTAAATATTACTATCTATTTTACAGATGAAGAAACTGAGACTCAGAGAGGCTAAGTCATTTACCCAAAGTCAGGAACCTAGTAAATGATGTGCCTCTGAATGCTCCAGATAGACCCAAACTTGAGGACTGACTCTACCAAAGTCACTTACTTGCATTTACATGGTTTTGCTTTTAGGGGTCAACCCTGTCTACCGTGGTCAGGATGTAAACAGGTGGGGACCCCATGCTTTACCCCTAAGATGAAGGTCCTTTAACAGACTATCTCAAAAGAGAAAACCTGGCTATACTGTCAGCAGAGGCCTTGCCTTAAAATTATCTTAATTTTAATTTAATTTCAGGCATTGTAACTCATCAACAGTCTAGAGGTGAGCCTGGACTTTGGGACCAGTCAGACCTGGGTTCAAAAGTGACTTTATCACTTCCCATCTGGGAAGTATCTTGGGAAGTATTTTTGGGCAGGTCATGCAACCTCTCTGAGCCTCCACTTTCTTCGTCTGTAAAATGGGAATACTAATGATTTTCTCAAGGTTTATGTAAGGTCTGAATGAAATCATGTATGTAATTCCCCTTGCCTAAGTGTCTGACACGTGGCATATGCTCAAAATCAGGATCTCCCCGCTCGGCTCTGTTGTCCTTCTTTACCTCGTGCTCCTAAGACCAAGTGGTAGAACTTCCTTTTTAATGTAAACAGCATGGAAGTGAGTTTGGAAACTAGTGAAGAAAACTAGTCAGTCATCCTACCACTATAATTCAAAGCTTGATGTCATTTTTACATATCTCTTTCTAGATTTTTTTTTCACATGTGTACCTGGTATTCCATCCAGTACTTGTATCATAGTTTAGCCAAGTTCTCCTATTTTAAGACATCTAGGTTGCTTCTGATTTTTTTACTAGTACACTGCAGTGTACATCTCTGTGTATATGGCTTCTAGGTTTGAAACTTTTGAATGTTGTGGCTTTGTTGCCAAACCAGGAGAAGAACTTGGGGGATGAAGCTCTGTCGTTCTGCTGTTGTGATTGTCTTGCCTTTTTGTTTTTTGCTTTCTACATTAGAGGACCATAAGTCAGAGAACTCCAGTGAGTTATATTTTACAGAAATGATGCTAGTTAAGAACAAACAAACAACAGAGCATTAATAATGTAAAACAGAAAAGTAGGTAGCCATGCAGCTGGGTTGCTTCCTGCTGCCTTTTGAAACCAAGAATGCTGCTTGAATCAACAGTTTCTTGAAGTTATAACCATCTCTAGTCACTACCTAGAGCTGCTAATTTACAGACGCAACTGGGTTTGTGCATTCGATTTTTGGAAGGGAAGCATGCATGTGACAGTGGAAACTCTCCTATACTTACTTCGGTGACTTCTACATAATGACTTTGTTAATTGCCTCCTGCTGGCTGGGCGCTGGGGGGAGCCTTCAACGTCTGAACATCTACTGAGCATTTTTCTTAAAAATGTCAAGATGGAGCTTGCACTTTCCCAGCCCTCTCTCATGTCTCACCGGGCAGGAAAAAGGCGACTGGAAAATGTCAGCCCTGGGATCAGATTGACCAGATCTGAGGGAGTAAGAAACTCCCCCCACCCTAGCTCTTGGCTTTTAGAAATCATTAACCTTTCAACGTGGGTGATCCTGTGAACTCGCTACCTTTCCACAGCCTTCTTCTCACCTCTTTAGCATCTTTTCACCTTTTCACTGAATTACAAACTAGTTGAAAGGGGATACCGGTATCAGGTTTCTTATTTAGGTCACTTTCAATGTACTTGGGAGAGTTTTGCACAAACAGGTATAAATACACACTGTGGGGTGTAATTTAGATAATCCTGTGATGTACATTGGTGCTTACTATTAATTCCTCTGGAAGGAGGGATTACGATCATTATAATTTACATTGTTTCAGTAGTCTGGTCTTAAGGCAGGCTGGAGAGGACCATTTATATTATTTAGCTTTTCTGGATCCATGACAGGTGTTTCCAAGTCATCTGGATAGCATGCAGCTACCGCTATCTGCAGCTTTAAATGAGGGTTGCTGTGGGGTAAGAACTACTTATTATCACCGTTGGGACCCCCAGACATGAACTTCAGCCTTTATTTGCTGGTGACTTTAGATTGCCCATAGTTTACCTCCTATTTAAAGTAAAATGTGTAAAAGAGGAAGCTTGGCTGGGAAACACAGGCTCCTGAGTTTGAAACTTGCCTCAAACTTATACCAGCTCTGTGATGTTAGGTCACTTACTCTGAGTAAATCAGAATATATCCCCATAGCTCAATTTCCATTCAGTTCCATTGTATTCATTCTCCAATAACGTTTTTTCAACCCGTCTTTACATGTGGATTAATTCGAATAATATAAATTAAGAATTTGGCCTGTAGTATGCACTCAGATTATACCAGGTTTTGAGTTACTGTTGTTACTTTGAATATTATCGAGGACAAAGACGAATGGTTGCTTGAGCTTGTGTATTCTTTGGACAGCCTCTGACCGAGTATGCCTTGTGTCGTTTGGGAAGAGGAGAACAGAGCAGACTATTTCCCTTCCTTCTCTTTCTGTCGCTCATAACCCAGAACTATAAAACTGACCACCCACCAAACAATACAGTAAAAGAATTGAGGGGCCCCTAGCCTGACTTATATTTAAGACTGGATCACAGATTAAAGGTCCCTTTTATTTTGGCTTTAAGACCACATTACTGGTGGAACTTCACATCTCTGACGCCGTATCATCCTGTCCTCTGTCTAAATCTTACTGTTGCAGGAAGGGGGGACCCCTTGCAGGGCCCGAGAGTGGGCCCTTGTCTAACACTCGGAAATGAATTGTCCAAGGAGACACATGTGCTGACAAACCAAGAGGCCTTATTGAGAAGGGGTGCCCGGGTGGAGAGCAGGAGGGTGAGGGAACCCAGGAGGACTGCTCTGCCACGTGGCTTGCAGTCTTGGGTTTTATGGTGATGGGATTAGCTTCCAGGTTGTCTCTAGCCAATCACTCTGACTCACGGTCCTTCCTGGTGGCGTGCGCATCACTCAGCCAAGATGGATTCCAGTGAGAAGGATTCTGGGAGGTTAGTAGGACATATGAACTGGCGTCCCCTCTCTCCTTTTGACATTTCCCCAATTCTTCCGGTTGCTGGTGGCTTGTTAGTTCCGCATGCCTTACGAGGACCTCCTGCTGCAAGATACCTCCTGCAAACGGTAACTGTGGTGCCTGGCCAGGGTGGGTGGTTTCAGCCAGTGGTTCTCCTACCTTCCAGTCGGCCATTTGTCAGCCTGGTGTTGATGGCCTTGTACTCACTTCCCTACCCACCAGCCTCCAGAATTATTTCTGGAGGACTGAATCTCCTGAGAGTCCAAGTTAGAGCTGAATCCAGAACTTGGCTTTCCCAGGTGGTTTCTAAGAGCACATCTACCACAGGCCACAGAGAGACCCACCGGCGTCACAGCTGTGTGGGCCTCTGTTTGTGATCGCCGAGGTGCAAGGCCATGAGGAAGGGGTGCCAGCGTGCACCTCTGGGCTTCTGGCCGACAGCCTCCCCCATCCAGCTGTGGACTGCCCTGCCCTAATTAACGTCCCTGGACGCCAGATCCTGTGATCATTTTCACCGGGAACACTCTTTCCACTGGCTTTTCTTCCCCCGCCACATATTTTTTACCGTGAGAACTTGCTTTTGCATCTTGTTTAAAATAAGAGAAAGTGGGCTTCCCTGGTGGTGCAGTGGTTGAGAGTCCGCCTGCCGATGCAGGGGACACGGGATCGTGCCCCGGTCCGGGAGGATCCCACATGCCGCGGAGCGGCTGGGCCCGTGAGCCATGGCCACTGAGCCTGCGTCCGGAGCCTGTGCTCCGCAACGGGAGAGGCCACAACAGTGAGAGGCCCGTGTACTGCAAAAAAAGTAAAATAAAATAAGAGAAAGCTTTGACAAAAATGTTTCTCTTCACAAAGCTGTGAGAGCTCTATTCATTCTGGGATTAGTTAATTCTCATGACCTTTTAACAAGACAACTCTTCTGCACACTTAGATGAGATAATTGATTCTAACCGGGAAAGAAGTACTGCTCGTTTAACTGCATATATCTGAGTTGTCCGCAATTCAAACAATTTCTCCATTACCTTTGGAGTTGCCAATAAATAGATTAAAACAGTAAGAAGGTAAGCAGAAATGTGAGCTAATTCAACCTTGGAAGTAGCAGCATATTCACTTCTCATTCACTGTTATTATTATTGACAGCTACACAGAGACGGTCAAGAGCAGTGTAAAGCACCTCATTTAGTGTCTGGTACCTAAAAAGTGCTGTATAAATGTTAGCTACTATTTTATCAGGATTATCAATGGTATGAATATAATGGTTATAGAATATAGTAATCACACAGATGTACAGTTTACAAAGTGCTTTGCCATATATTATCACATATGATACAATAATTCTTTGAAATATTTTTATCCCCATTTCTCAGATGAGAATAGCTAGGAAGTGGCAGTTAGGATTCAAAACCAGTTTTCTTGCCCTTGGTCCAGCACACTTCCCACTGCATCACAGTAACCGAAGAGAAAGCAAAGGGTCTGATTGCATTTCTGTTACCAGCGTACGCTCTCCTGATTAAGCCAGACTTGTGTGTATTCCTTGGTGGCTTGTGTTTGGATCAGGAGTCATAAGGATATGCTGTGCTCCGGTCCCCTGTACACACTTTTTTTTGCATCTTGAAGGCAGTCACACAGCCCCTCCAGACCACCAGTGACTCTTCCACAAACTGCGGCCAAATAACACAACTTTCCGTCTACCTCACGGACTCCTATACTGCTGCCTAAAAAGACATGTAAAAGCCTTGGACGTTGCTTGATGTGTAAAAGGGGATGTCTTTATAATCCCTACCCACCTTGCTAGAAGAAGCTGGCGAGCAGCAGCATGGTGAAGTGGGAAGAGCCTTCCAGCCAGAAAGATGGATGGTGTGTGATTTCAGGATTCCAGCAGTTTGGGATTCTAGTCTAGACCCTGCCACTTGTTAGCCATTTAACCTTCCCAGGGTTAATTGATGTCTCTGTGTCTTAGTTTCTTCATCGGCAAAATGGCATTATCACCTTTTAGGATTGTTGCAAGGATCAAAGAAACTTTGAAACGTATTTACTGCTCTTAGCACAATGCCTGGCCCGTGGAAAGCACTCAAGAAATCACAGTTTTATAATTATCATAATTTTAATTAACCTTCTGAGTTAATTAAATGTCCACATCTATAAATTGGGTCTGGCAAGGTTGCACGAAGATTAGATGTAATGTATACAAATTACCCAGGGCACTGCCCGGCAAGCAGTTGGTCCTCAGTAAACGTAATTACGATGGGCCTTCATATCTCTGTCGATCCTTCCCTGTGTTCCTCTCACCCTCCTAGTGGGTCAGCCACTGTCTCCTCTGGGCCTTCTAGTCCTTCTGTCTGTCTCCCCTGCTTGACTACGAGCTCATGGAAGCAGGGAGCGTCTGATTTAGTTCTGGCTCAGTGTCAGCCATGGGTCCTGGCATAGAGTGGGCTTTTAGAAAGTGTTCATCAGCTGAACGAAGGAGTGATGCTACACAGAGGATGCTGTGGGAGTTGGGGACTGGAGTATGCGATTCTGTATGTGGGGAGTCAGGGAAGGCGTCCCAGAAGAGGTAAGTATGGGCCATTGATGAGGCTCAAGTCTTGAATCGCCAGTGGGACTTAAGCCGACGCTTTGTACTAGATTGCAAACCTTTCTGGAAAACACGCTTCCTAGCCTTCACAAGCATTGTGTATTTAAAGGACAACATCCATTCTCTGGTGTTTTATGGTCTCTTCTCAATTGTTGAAGACTATTTAGCAGTTGCTACCTTGCAAAAATAGTTTTAAAACAGAAATGCATGCCCATGAATCAAAATCACAGCATTGCACAAAATCACAAAAATGCACAGAATCAAAATGTGCAACAGATACACAGTGAAATGCAGATCCCATCTCTTCCTTCACGGGACACACCCACCGTTATCTGTGTCTTTCTTATCCTTCCAGAAATATTCTGTACATATGCAGAAATGTTTTTACCTAAATGTAGTATGTCAAACATACTGTTCTGAATGTTACAATTTTCCTTCCAGAAAAATATATACAAAGAGCTTCCTCACTCTTTTTTATGGTTGCATAGTATATTGTATAAATAAAACTTATCTAGCCCCTTATTGGTGGACTGGTTTCCAATATTTTGCTATTACAAACAGTACCGTAGTGAATAACCTTGTACGTACATCATTTTGTATGTATATGAACATATCTGGAGGAGAACTGGAACCTCTAAGTTCCAGGGTAAAGGGCATGGGTATTTTTGATTTGATAGCTTTTGTCAAATTACCCTCCAGGGTTTGTACCAGCTGAGTGTGGCAGTGCTTATCTCCTGTTCTCTTCCAGTACTGTATATCTTCAACCTTTTTAAAATCTTTGCCAAACCGTATGTGAAACACAGTATTGCAGAGTTTAACTTACATTTCTCCTACTATGGGTGATGTCTAGAGTCTTTTCATGTGACAAAGAGCCAATTGCATTTCTTATTCTGTAAACTATCTGTTCATATCCTATGCCTATTTTCCTACTGACTTGCTGGACTTTGCTTATTATTTGTAGGAGTTCTTTTTCTATTAAGGAAATTAACCCTTGGTGATACAAATTGCAGCTTTTTCCTCTAGATTGTTATTTATCTTTTGAATCAAAAGGCCAAGACCACTACTTACAATACCCAGGACTTGGAAGCAACCTAACTGTCCATTGACAGATGAATGGATAAAGAAGATGTGGCACATATAAAGAGTGGAATATTACTCAGTCATAAAAAGAAACAAAATTGAGTTATTTGTAGTGAGGTGGATGGACCTAGAGTCTGTCATACATAGTGAAGTAAGTCAGAAAGAGGAAAACAAATACCGTATGCTAACACATGTATATGGTATCTAAAAAAAAAAATGGTTCTGAAGAACCTAGGGGCAAGACAGGAATAAAGACGCAGATGTAGAGAATGAACTTGAGGACATGGGGAGGGGGAAGGGTAAGCTGGGACGAAGTGAGAGAGAGGCATGGACATATATACACTACCAAACGTAAAGTAGATAGCTAGTGGGAAGCAGCCGCATAGCACAGGGAGATCAGCTTCGTGCTTTGTGACTGCCTAGAGTGGTGGGATAGTGAGGGTGGGAGGGAGACGCAAGAAGGAGGGGATATGGGGATATATGTATACGTAGAGCTGATTCACTTTGTTATACAGCAGAAACTAACACAACACTGTAAAGCAATTGTACTCCAATAAAGATGTTAAAAAAAAAAAGGCCAGGACCTCCTGAAACTCCCTCATCCCTGCCCCTCTCCCCACTCCCCTAGACTGTGAGCCCTCGGGGGCAGGGTCTGTGCCTGGATCATCTCTGTGCCCCAGCCCCCTGTGTAGCACTCAGCACTGCCAGAGCTGTCTTCAGGGGCTCTTTGTTGAACTGAACTGAACTGAATTCCTGTGTTCCCCACCCCCACTTGTCCTCCCCTCTGGCTTGGGAGTTCCATGTCCACCTCCAGCAGAAAAAGATGACTTTTCTCATTGCTCACCACAGCCATGCACCTGTTTGGCCTAAACTGGCACCTGCAGCCGATGGAGGGGCAGATGTATGAGATCACGGAGGACACAGCCAGCAGTTGGCCTGTGCCAACGGACGTCTCCCTGTATCCCTCAGGGGGCACTGGGTTAGAGATCTCTGACAGGAAAGGCAAAGGAGCCACGGAAGGTAGGGTTGCTGTGTTGTTCGTGTCGTGAGTCCTCTGTGTCTGCCTTTGAACCGAGGAGACCGCCATTCTGCGCGCCATGTGCCTGACTCACAGCTCCATGCTCTGGTGCTTCCTCCATCCCTCTGCACTCCACACTGGCTGCCAGGCCACCTGTGTCTTCATCGCAGTTCCTTGTCACTGTGAACTCATAGCGGGGCTTGGGCAGGGTTCATGGTGCTCAGCAACATCCCATCCCATGCCCTGAGGGAAGTATCATGGGATTTCACACTGCTGGGCGGCTGTCTTTGATTATGTGGAATCATGATGAGGCAACCTCATGGGATGAATGGGTGTCTCCTGGAGTTGGGTGTGGCAAGGTGGGTAGAGGGTGTGTTGTAAGCGAAATACCCTTGGACCTTGTGCTTCCATGGAAACACCACTTCGGCTGTTCTAGCATTTTCAACCATGTGACCTTAAGTTACTTGGCCAGAGTCACATAGCCAGTAAATAATGAAATTTGGGACATGAGCCCAGGTCTGTGTGACTGCAGGGCTCTTGCAGTCTCCATAAGTTGACCTACCTGACTCACCTCATGGTTGTAAGACCCTGAAGGAGGTGTGGATAAGAAATTCCATTGTACAATGAGACACAGATGTTTCTCTTTCAATGATGGAAGTGGTGGTGACATTTGGAGTTCGGCATTCTTGAATGGGACATCCATAGACCCATCTTCTGAATTTCTTAGGGCTCTTTCTAACACGCCATCAACACAGATTCTTTCACTATCAGCCAAGAGGTGGCAGACCCACAAAAATTGGTACCGGGAAGGGTGTCTGAGCTCATGGGCCAGGCTGGCTGTCATTTTAGGCAGTGCGACCAGCCCTTCTCCTGTGGCCTGCTTTCTCTCTCTGGTGTTACCTCAGTCAGCAAAGTGGTCACAGCGGCCTCCAGTCTTCACTGCTTACATCTTCTTAGCTCAGTTAACTTTGGGTCATGGCTTCTGAGCTTCCCTGTCCTGTCAAGAGTTTGCCTTCTAGGAATCAGTTTGGTTAACAGGGTAGCATATGCTTGGCCAGAGTAGCTATTCATGGTCTCTGAATGGTCGTGAAGGCCAAAATCCACTCTTGACCTATGGTCATCTTCAAGGGAACTGAGGGCATTTCCAAAGAGCCTAATCAGAACCTCTTTGCGGGGGGCAAAGCCAGTCTTCTCCTTTACAAAGATTCTAAGACTTAAAACATTGAATAACTTACACTTTCTTTGCACCTTAATAGGATATGGAGGGAGCATGGATGAAGCCATGGGAAGAGCTCTGGGTTAGGAGTCAAGAACCCTGAGTTCAAGTCCAGCTGCTGCCACTTGAGATGCCCTTAAGCAAATCCCTTGAAAGGCTTTCTGGGCTTCACTTTCCTCCTCTTTAAAAGGAGGTTATTGAGCTATATTATCTGTAACGTCCATTCTAATTCACAAGTTCTGCGTATGAAATTAGTAACAGAATCATCATATGATTAACCAGATTGTTCTTTAGAATTTTTTTTCAGGTTGGCCCTGTCCATGGTCCTTCCTGTTGGCTTGTGATTCCCGTGTCAGCTTATAGTGTCAGATGTCGTAGGTGAATACCATAGATGACAACTGTCTTTAGAATCAACAAACACAGATTTAAGATATGTTGAACCCTCAAAGATCTCATTTAGAAAAATGTATTTTCTCTATCAGATTTTCTTTCAACAGGAGTTGGCTCTATCTAAAGTCTCCCACTATAATGACATTAGTTTGTGGGTTGTTTAGGTTTTGTTTTCTTTTTCCTAAGGAGCAGGAGGTGCAGATAAGAGACAAAATAAAATTGCACCAGCTTATTGGTTTACTTTCACTGGAGTATTTTTGCTTAAAGGGATTATCTGTCATTACTAATGCAAATGGAAAGCCTGTTTACAAACTCCTAAAATGCAGCGCAATGCTGGAAGGTGGTCAGCATCAAAAGCAATTACTGTGACAAAAAAATACTTTGGTCTGGAGAGACAGAGGACAAATATTCCTATAGTTTATGTGAGACCACATGGTTCTTAATTTCTTTTGCCTTGGTCAAACCAGTGTCTACTCAGTTTACGTTTTTAATTGTGTTGTTAAAAATCTAGTTCCTTAGATGTATCTCAAGGGGGAAAGTCCTTAACCCTGATGTGAGTGCATATTTCCTGTCCCTTCTGAGGGTATCCGAGAGCTGATTCCAGAATTAAGATTAGAGCCCTGTTCCACAATGGTAGGGGAAGCAGTGTGGTGGATGGAAAGAGGATAATAGGCCTTGGAGCCAGACAGTCCAGGATTTGAGTCCTGGCCCTGCCAGTTATTGGCTCTGTTAACTCAGGCCCGTTACTCCATCTCCTTTGGCCTTGGTTTCCTCATCTGTGGAACAAGGGTTGCTAACACCTATCTTTTCAAAGACTAGTTATGAAGAAGCACTCAACAAATGTTAGTTCCTTTCTTCTTGTCCACCCAAATCCCAAGCCATTCCATGTCAGTTATTAGAATCTCAGAAATCCAGACTAATTAATATTTTCCCCTCAAAGATCCCACAAAGTCTGGGGCATTTGTGAATATTTTTAAAGGGTATATATTTTTTAATTATACAAGTGAACTATATGATGAACCCAGTATTTTAAAGGTTCATTGTGTCTTTGAGAATAACATCAAACTGCGATTTATACTATATTTTCAAAGTGGCTATAACCATTTCAGGGTTGTCGTGGGTTGGAAACCAAATACAGCAGCTTTTCGAAGTAAAACCATAAGAACTTATGTTATGCATTAATGGAGAAAGGGAAAAAAGCATTGAATAAACAAGCATTTCTGATGGTTTAATTGGTAGGCCAGGGATAGTATTTTCTTCTTTCTGCAGTGAAATCAAAATTGCCCATCAGTTTGAACCATGCAAATTGCCGCACACAGGCTCAGCTGGGCTCTCCAAAATGGAACAGCTTATTTTGATAACCAAATAAATTTCAAACAGTTGCTAAGGAAACTAAAGAAATCTTTGTGCAAGTTATTGCATTGAAAAGAACCAAAAATGTGGAGGGAGGGGGGAGAGTGTTGGTTGATTAGGAATTTAGAACCTATCTGGATAAATCTCAGTTCAGGAAAATAAAGACTGAACTTGGGAAGTGCATGGAATTTCAGTTCTTCCAAATCTCCCTTATTTGAGCTATCCAATCATTTCAGTAATTTGTTGAGAAATTTCTTTTATAGACATGATTGCATATTTCCACAGCATAGCTGTGGGAAGCCCGAATCTGTATATCTTTATAAAGAAAAGGACTGTTACCAGTAGAATCTGCCCTGTGAAACCTAATCGTGCTGTTGGAGCTCCTTAATTCTGAGTTAAGCTCTTTGTACTTTGTTAAGCCTCTCGGGCACGCACTGATTGTATAGCGTCCTTCTTATGAATGTCTTGAGATACCGTCTCCCTTTAACTTTGGGGCCTGTGTGTGGGATCCTAGTTCATAAAAATTGTCCATTTTTTGTATCCCAGGATGGCAGGAAGTTCTCCAACGGGCCTTGGATCTTCCTGGTCTAGCCTTGGTATTAAGCCCACTAGGACTGTGAATTAAATTGGACCCTCGCTCTTAAAGAGGGTCAGTGCACTCTGCCACCATTGAGAATATCTTGGAAGAGTTTTAAGTAATGATTTATCAATTTAGTACTCTAAGAAGCCATATTCTAATAAATAAAGGGGCAGCCCAAATGGCTCCATCTCAGTGGCTTCTTAGGCATTCTGAGCATCCGTATATACATTTTCATAGTGTGAGGAGTAACGGAACCGATACATATAAAGATGCCCAGTACGTAGTTGGAACTTAATAAATGATAGATTATACTACTATTAACACTGCTACCTCTATTACTATTACTGCTAATAATGTTTATTATTATTATCGTTTTCCAGAATGTAGGTAGGAATAAAAAGAGTTCTATTCACAGGACTTTTCGCCTCCAACTGCCTCTACCCTCTACCCCCTGTCACTACTCCACCACCTACACAGTGGGTATCGCCATTTAGTGGGGTATTTTCTATCCTAGTGCTCACATCTTGGTGCTCAAAATTAAGAACAAAGAATCTTAGGTTATAAGATCTGGAGGGAGAAAGGCAGTAAGGGTTTTTAAAAGACGGGAAAGGATGAGGGTGATCTCACTCTGAACAGCCCTTAGCCCAGCAAACCTCATGCCTCTTTCCCACCAGACACAGGTACTCGGCGGGCTGTCGGTCTTCCCTCCCAGAAGCTTCCACCTCATCCTTAGGGTTAGTCCCTGTGGGGACCACTAGGGACCAGAGGGGAAGAATGATAAAGGTTAAATTCTAAGATGAGGATGCTCTTTCCCTCTCAGACTTTTCCTTTAGACTGGGCCCGTGACCCCTTCCCTAAGGATCTGGACAGGGTGACTTCTGGTACAAAGGTCACTTTTGAACCTAAGCTCCAGAGTGGCCGTCACAGACTCAGCCAAGAAAGTCAAGGTCCTGGTTGGGAGTGTGCCGTAGACCAGAATATACAATTTTTATATCATTGTATACACACCAAATATGATTTTTTTTCTCCCATTTTGGCCAGCTTCGGTGAAATACTAGAGTGCTAGAAAAGAATATTCCTTTTTGCCACTCCTCTCGGGTAAGAGCCAACTTACTTATGCCTCTGGGGCCTGCAGACCTCTGGAGAGTCTCTGGACTTGACCTCTGACCTGTGAGGCGAAAGAACTTAGCTGATTCAATAGCTGTCTCCTAAACACATGCCCACTGGAGGGGAAATGAACTGTGCAGGGTTCTCCAACGGCATGCCAAAACGTGGGAGAAGTTTCCATTATTCATTCTCAGACACAGGAATTATTTGAGTGCAGACAATTCTCAAATCCCATCAGCTCTTGACTCCTACCTACTCACAAAGGAAATGAGTCCTTGGAATTAGGAGTCTCGGGCTTGTTTCTGTGCAGTTTCTAGCAGTAAAGAGCTCAAAACTCATCCTGCTTTTGTTTCATACTCCCTCCTAGTTCTGCTTCCCTAACAGAATTATAAGCTGAAGGGTATACTCTCTTCTTCCTGGACTATAAAAGGATTGTGGTACTGGGAACCCAAAAATCAGATAAGGAAGAATGTGAAAGTAATTCTCTTCCATCTTAATGCTTTGTGAATTTGGCTTCTGTCTTTGAGCTTTGAAACACAGTGCCATGGTTTGTGTGTGTCTACATTTTCAAGGTAAAAGTCTGGGGCATATTCCTTCCATAAAGGAATTAAATGCAAGCTCTTTCCCATGCTAAGGACAGAATAGTAGTGATACTTTTATTGAGAGCATGCATTTTAACTTTTTTGTTGGCATATTTTTAATTAAAATAACGTTTAACGGTTTAAAGCTAAAAACCTGATGTTTCTGCCTAGGAGTTTATAAGGAATGATAACATATGGAGAAGTTTAACATTTAAATTGAATTTTATTATTTAAAACAGTAAAATACTTTATGACTACAACAGTGCCCTGCCAAGCTCCATTTTAGCATCAAATGTGCTTTGTAAGGAATCTTACAAAGCTAGGGGAAAAAATGACATTTTAATTTCTTATTCCCCAAGTGCTTTTCATAAAAAGTTCCCACAAATGTGTTTTCTTTATAAATGGATTCTCGGTCTCTGAAGTGTCTCTTCCAACATCTATAACACCACCACAAACCTTGGAACTAGGATACCCAGAGGTCTTTCTAATGACAAATAAAATGTGGTCTGTTGACTTGATTTTGGCTTGTTAATGTCCTAAGGGTGGTCTTCTAATGTCCCTGTCCTCTCCTTCTGCCCCCCGCCCAACCCTTCAGAGGGCTGATGTCTGGCAGGAAGTTAGGGTTTATATTTTTCACATGTGAGTGTGTTTAATTACTAAACAGAGGAAGTCTGATAAGCAGCCTTCCTTCCTGGCACTTGGGGTGCCCTCAAAAAGCTGTCAGTCTCCTAATTGGTGACAGAATTGGGCAAGAGACCTTATTCTTGACCACTCCCCCCCACTCCAGCAACCTGCAGGGTTGGGGGCCTGGGTTGAATTTCCAAGTATGTCATAAGGTTTGTGCCTGAACTTGAAAAATCCCCTCATCTTTACCCACTTTAGCACAGTGATATTCATAGCCCTCCATCCAAGACAAAGAAGCGTTTTTCAGGAATGTTTTCTCTCTTCAGACGTACCCTTTTCCTCATCTTCCCCAACCCTACCCCTCCTCCCAACACAAACTCTCATCCACATGTCTGAGCCTCAGAATTTGGCACCCAATTACACACAAACTAGTGAACTTGTAAAATTTACCTGACTCTACTCAGGTCATGCTTCCCACTGCTGGGGGAACCATTCTGAGTTGGAAAGTTAATAACAACACCTCATTCCCTCTATCTTTTCTTTTTTAGCATGCATGCTTTTACACACACACACACACACACACACACACACACACACACACACACACATACAGTTATTCTCATGTGACTGCAAGTGATTATTTTTAGGATCAAAATATATCTTAACAAGCTGTGGAATTATGCAGTAAACAGATGGCCCTTGGGGAGGACCCATTCTGCTTTGGAAGAATGCATATTTTTAGCAGAACAATTTGGGCATCATTGGAAAAAAAAGTTCTGGGCATTCTTACTCCTCAGTGGGGGAGTCTGGGGCAGGGGGTGGGCTGGCAGCAAAATGTTGTAGAGAGGAGTGGGAGGCATCGGAGAGCCCTGCTTGCTCAGATGCTCTGATCCCTGGTTTCACGTGTGGCTAACGGTGATGTTTTTGTCTTCCCTTCCCCGTGTCTTGGTAGGAAAGCCCAGTAGTTTCTTTCCAGAGGACAGTTTTATAGACTCTGGAGAAATCGACGTGGGGAGACGGGCTTCCCAGAAGATTCCTCCTGGCACTTTCTGGAGATCTCAGGTGTTCATAGACCATCCTATGCATCTGAAATTCAATGTGTCTCTGGGAAAGGCGGCTCTGGTCGGCATTTACGGCAGAAAAGGCCTTCCTCCTTCACATACACAGGTAACCAGAACCCCACGGACCCTGCTCAAGAAGCCTAAGTCAAGAAGCCTAATGCTTAAGCCTGGATCTCTGAGCTTGAAGGAAATTTCATGTATTTTGTAGCCCATTCATCCATTTGCCCTCTCTCAGACCTTACCTTTCAGATGAGTAGGGTTGTATCCTTGGAGCTTGTTAAGAGGAAGGCTTTCTAGGAAATCTCTCAATAGCCTTTTTTACTAGTACCCAGTCTCGAAGTTAATTTATCCAGGAAGTGTAATCTAGAGAAAAAAGCATGCACTTTGGAGTCAAAGAGACCTGGGTTTGAATCCTCTTGTTATCAGCTATGTGACCTTGAGCCTGTTACACCCTTTCAGAGCAAGTTTCCTAATCTAGCCAATGGTGATAACAATACCCACTTCACAGGGCTGTTGTGAAGAGTGGAGAAGCACATCTAGAAGGCAGCCAGTGCAGGACCTGGCTCAGAGCAAAGCATCCTTTCTCTCCTCAGGGCTTCACATTTACCCAGACACACGCACACTAGAAACACTTAAGAAACTCAGCCAGCATTGGCAGGTGTAAGCTTTTATATATAGAATGGGTAAACAACAAGGTCCTACTGTATAGCACAGAGAACTGTAGTCAATATCCTGTGATAAACCCTAATGGAAAAGAATATTTTAAAAAAGAATGTATATATATATATATAGGTATAACTGAATCACTTTGCCATATAGCAGTAATTAACACAACATTGTAAATCAACTATACTTCAATTAAAAAAAAAAAAAAACTCAGCCAGGATGATTGACACATTACCAGTCATGATGGGTTAAGAGCAGACTTGTGTGAGGTCCTCCCAGCCCTGGGATTGGAGTAATATAAATCATAGGCATCCATCAGACATTCCCCAGCCAAAGGCAGTCTTCCTAGCCCCCGTAGTTATTTAATTTTTAGGTAAAAGCTAGATAAATACATTTGCTAAGGATGGAGTTGCAGAAAAAGTAGACAGAGCCTGGGCCCCTCTGATTTCTTTGTAAAACTGCCATGCTGGTCCTGGACTTCATGCCCCTAGACATTTTCACATGAGACAGAATCAGTATCTATTTTGTTTTTCTTTAAAGATAGAGAGACAGGGCTTCCCTGGTGGTGCAGTGGTTGAGAGTCCGCCTGCCGGTGCAGGGGACACGGGTTCGTGCCCCGGTCAGGGAAGATCCCACGTTCTGCGGAGCGGCTGGGCCCGTGAGCCATGGCCGCTGAGCCTGCGCGTCCGGAGCCTGTGCTCCGCAACGGGAGAGAGGCCACAGCAGTGAGAGGCCCGCGTACCGCAAAAAAAAAAAAAAAGATAGACAGACAGACAGGTAGACAGTTGCACGATTTGCTTGCCAGTAGGCCGGCAGGACTTCCCCAACAACTGCCTGTTGTTAGCACTGTGTGGTTGACTTCAGGTCTCTCACGCTAGTAGACTTGCGTCATTCGGCACTTGTGTTTGACACAGCATGTAATTATTGATAGTTTTGAGCTAATCCAGTTTAGTTCCCCTAAAACTGCTCCCTGAAACTGGAGCGTTGAGAAAGGGTCATTGACGAAAGGAAGATAGTATAAATCAAACTTCCGTTTGCACTTGACTGACATTTAAGCCACATCCAGTGCTCCAAGCCCAATCCTAGACCCCTGGGATTCCTGCCCGCCATCACCTGCATGGGGTTGGAGTTCAAACAGTCATGAAGTGTCTGGGTTTCTGATCACTGGAAAAGCATGGTTGTCCTGTGCAAACTCTGAGACTTAAAAATAATCCACTAATTACAATGCACTCACAAGAATATCAGGAGACTATTACCAGGGAAAAATGGCTTCTGGGAAGGAGCTGGAGTTGGTTGGTCAACCTTCACATGGCTTTAGCCTCTTTTGCCTGGTTCAGGTTGTATTTCCCCGTATCCTCCCCGGCAGAAGCCTGAAGAACCTAGCATTGTGGTGAAGCAGGTCCACTGCTAATTATGCTCTCTTTGTACTTCAGTTTGACTTTGTGGAGCTGCTGGATGGAAGGAGGCTCTTGACCCAGGAAGCACGGAGCCTGGAGGGACCCCAGCGCCAGTCTCGGGGAGTCGTCCCCGCTTCTAGCCATGAGACGGGCTTCATCCAGTATTTGGATTCAGGAATCTGGCACCTGGCTTTTTATAATGATGGGAAGGAGTCTGAAGTGCTTTCCTTTCTCACCACTGCCATTGGTAAGGAAGCTCCACCCCTCTGGGGTCTGTGGGATATTGTCTCTTCGGATGAGAGGACACTTGGGGATCCTGGGAGTTGAAGTGGACAAGGGGATGTGTCTTGCCCAGAGCTGCAGAGGCCACCCGGCCTGAGGCCATCCTGACTGGGCTTGCCAGACCAGGGGTGGGAGTGAGATGCAGGGAAACGGGGGAAGGGAGTGACAGGAGGAGCTGGAAGGCCATGTTGGGCTGGCACCTGAGCCCAGCACTGTTGCCCGCCGCCTTCCTTCTGTTACCTGTGGCCTATTGTGTGGAGTAGCAGCTACATTTAAACGCCAAGGGGCAAAACTGACAAGGAGACAGGAGTTCTTGTTACTTCTCTGCGTCACCTATATTCGTCCTTATAATCTCCCTTGGTTCAACTCACTGATCTGTTATTTGGGTTTTTGGTTTCTTACGTGAGCTTTTGTTTGCTTGTTTGTTTTGCTTTTGGAGCCAACAACCCCTGGCAGATGAGGATAAAAAAAAAGATAAAGGCTTGGCAAGAGGGTGAGAATAGCCATGCAAAGGGCTGGATGAACTGTCTGATCAGATGGGGGTTTTGTAGAGAACCGAGAGGTCCTGAGCTCTGGCGGACGGCAAGCCCGGAGGATTTAAATGAGCTCTTAGCAGCTTCTTGTCCCTCATAGTGAAAGAGTTCTCATTCAGAGAGAGCGCCTTGGCCACCTCACAAGCCTGTGGGTGTCTGGGGAGCCTGGCATCCTGTCTTAAGAAATTTTTCTTCTTTATGCATATACTGCACAGAATTTGTCTCCTTAGATCACCACAACGTGATATATGATGCGTTGGGCTCAGTGGTTCAGGTCAGAAAACGTTGCTTTGGTTTATATCAGAAGCGCCGTGACACAGCCTGGAGATAAAATCCCCTACAGGAAAATAAAACTTCCAGAAGACAAAACTCCACTAACCAGAACGCTTAGGGATGGATTTTCTGCTTAATGAAAACCTCTGTGGTTTTTTTTTTACATCTTTATTAGAGTATAATTGCTTTACAATGGTGTGCTAGTTTCTGCTTTATAACAAAGTGAATCAGTTATACATATACATATGTTCCCATATCTCTTCCCTCTTGCGTCTCCCTCCCTCCCACCCTCCCTATCCCACCCCTCCAGGCGGTCACAAAGCACCGAGCTGATCTCCCTGTGCTATGCGGCTGCTTCCCACTAGCTATCTACCTTACGTTTGGTAGTGTATATATGTCCATGCCTCTCTCTCGCTTTGTCACAGCTTCCCCTTCCCCTTCCCCATTTCCTCAAGTCCATTCTCTAGTAGGTCTGTGTCTTTATTCCTGTCTTACCCCTAGGTTCTTCATGACATTTTTTTTCTTAAATTCCATATATATGTGCTAGCATACAGTATTTGTCTTTCTCTTTCTGACTTACTTCACTCTGTATGACAGACTCTAGGTCTATCCACCTCATTACAAATAGCTCAATTTTGTTTCTTTTTATGGCTGAGTAATATTCCATTGTATATATGTGCCACATCTTCTTGATCCATTCATCTGATGATGGACACTTAGGTCGTTTCCATGTCCTGGCTATTGTAAATAGAGCTGCAATGAACATTTTGGTACATGACTCTTTTTGAATTATGGTTTTCTCAGGGTATATGCCCAGTAGTGGGATTGCTGGGTCGTATGGTAGTTCTATTTGTAGTTTTTTAAGGAACCTCCATACTGTTCTCCATAGTGGCTGTACCAATTCACATTCCCACCAGCAGTGCAAGAGGGTTCCCTTTTCTCCACACCCTCCCCAGCATTTATTGTTTCTAGATTTTTTGATGATGGCCATTCTGAGTGGTGTGAGATGATATCTCATTGTAGTTTTGATTTGCATTTCTCTAATGATTAATGAAGTTGAGCATTCTTTCGTGTGTTTATTGGCAGTCTGTATATCTTCTTTGGAGAAACGTCTATTTAGGTCTTCTGCCCATTTTTGGATTGGGTTGTTTGTTTTTCTGTGTTGTTTTGAGTTCACCTCAAAACTCTGTCTTGGTCCTTGGCTGGGAGCCTCTCTGACATGGGAAATGGAGTTGAATAAAAACCTCTGAATCTGGTCGTTGGTTCCTAAAACTCTTGCAAGACCCAGGTTCTTCCTCCTAAACAGAAGTAGTCATTTTCAGGCCATTTTCCTCTTATTTGCAATTTTGCCCATAGAGTTGAGGCGGAGAATACCTTCCCATCAAATACGGTGCACAGTGTATAGGCTTCTGCCGTAACTGCAGGCTCAACATTCTGCCCTCTTAGCAAAATGAGGGAGGTGGAGCTGTTAGGCTACATCAGCTCCGGGGTAGGAAATGGCGCTTTGTGCTGTCCTTGCTTTGGAAGTGCCTGTGCAGTCTTGGCAGCCGCTGTGCTGTCGGTTTCCTCCCTTGATGCCTTCTTCTGAGGTGCAGTAGAAAGTGTGCTCACTTCTAAATCTCCACCACTAATTTGTGTTCTGGCCCTGCACAAATTCCATCTCCTGGTTCCTTGAGACTCGAATTTGAGGTTGCCGCTCGGTGGTTAGTGGTGACCCAGGAGGCTGTCGGCGCAGCCGTTTCCCGTCATGGGAGAGCCAGTCTGGTCCCCACCACCAATTAGACTGGCACTCGTCAGGGTCTGCCAGGCTCCAGACCCTGTTTCTTCTCTCTTTCTGGACACGGTGGCTTCAATTCAGAGACATGATTTTCAAGTCATTAGTGGTGCCTGAGTTTCAGCTTCATGGTCTCACAGCCTGATTTCTCTTAGGTGCAGTATCATGCTTGCGCAGAACTAGGGTCTCCTACAATCAGAATTCTGTATTTTTAATAACTGAGCACAAATATGAAAGGAAATTCATACAAACCCCCAAAGAAAGCTACTTTTAATTAGGATGTGCCTCTCAGAGAAAGAAGATGTAGGTACAGTTAGGTACCTTTGCCACCTCTTGGCTTGTCACAGCTGGCTGACCTGTTTTGTCATAATTAAGGAGATGGAGCTTGCTTTTCCCTCAGGTTCTCCTGTTCTCACTTAAATGATGAAATCTGTCTTCACCTCCTTTAACCCTATAATGTCTTTTCGAGCCGTTAGGCTGTATTGTGCTTCTCAGAGTTCTGTGAACCACCTGGCGTCTTGTTACAATGCAGGCTCTGCTTCAATCGGTCAGGCTGGGTGTTTAGTCTGCCTGTTGCACCAGCACCCGGTGAGATGCTGCTCATCTGTGGCCCACATTCTGAGTAACAAGGGGTTACAGTATCTTATGGGGGGGGTCTCAAATATTGTAGTACAAAGGAATCACCTGGGAAGTGAGTCTAAAATTCAGATTCCTGGGCCTTTTCCCAGGAGGCCTGAGGTAGAGCCCAGGTGATCCTGATTCTGGGGGTCGGTCTGTCAACTAAGCTATGAAAACAAATGCCTTTGGGCTTCCCTGGTGGCGCAGTGGTTGAGAGTCTGCCTGCCAGTGCAGGGGACACGGGTTTGTGCCCCGGTCCGGGAGGATCCCACATGCCGCGGAGCGGCTGGGCCCGTGAGCCATGGCCACTGAGCCTGTGCATCCGGAGCCTGTGCTCCGCAGCGGGAGAGGCCCCAACAGTGAGAGGCCCGTGTACCGCAAAACAAACAAACAAACAAACAAACCAAATGCCTTCCGAGCACTACTTTCCATTCCTTCCTTCTCTCACTGCCCCATGTTAGCTCTGTGACCACAGTCAGTCACATCACCTCTGTGAGCCTCATCTTTCTTGTCAGGAAAATGAAACGATAATAGTACTTGGCAATCCCCATTGTGAAGATTGGAGAGAATGAATGTAAAGTGCCCAGCCCAGGCTTCGATACATGGAAGTGGTTAATATTCTCTCCCATCCCCTTTCCCTCCCTGCCTTTCTGACTCGTCTGTCTTCCTTCAAGCTACAGTGATTGTTTAATGAATACTTTTTTTTTTTTTTAATACAAAAACAGACTGACTCTGATGTTGCTATTAATCCCTCTCTCCCCAAGTCTCTGGCATTGCGTCTCAGCTGTCTTTGGTCGTTACCTGTGAACCATGAGTCGTAATTTGTCTTGGCAGGTTAATTAAAAGTTGAGGTCTTGTTTTAGTGAAGTCATCATAGTCCCAATATACAATTGTAACTCTCAGGTTTTGCTTAACACACAAATTGGAATGTGGCCCTCCCTCCGTTACACGCTGAAATGCAGAGCTAGAATTTAAGAAGATCTGAGATGTCAGAATCCAGAGTATTTATGTCTGTTTGTAATTAAGTAGTGGGAGAAATAATTGTGTTTAACTTAACAAATGGCTATATTGTGTACGTTTTTGCTTTTCCCTCCATTTAATGCAATCCAGCTGATGATTTTAAATTAAATAAGTTTATCTTTTGCCTTCAAAAAATCTAAAAGCACTTTACAAACTGTGTACACAAATATATATACACGGAGATGTGCTGCTGACAGAGCTCCCTCTGAACTAGATGCATTTTCTCTCTCACCCACACACACATGCACACAAGCCACTGAAACTGAGCACATTTTAGAATAAAACATGGCAGCTGTTTTCAGAAAGAATGGCCTTTCCCCCACACGCAGAGATCTCGAATTTGAAGGTTATGTTTTTTCTGGTTCTGGCTCCGTTTGGGGGTGGGTGACCTGGCTGACCCCGAGTACTGAAGGAAGTAGGAAGATGTATACCAGTAGCTAAATTATAATTCACCATTGCCATTTACACAGGACTTTAAATACATTCTCTAAGCCCTGCAGTAACTCCACATGGTGATTATTTTTATTTTCACCCCCTATTGTAGATGAGGAAATTGAGGTTCAGGGATGTTTTGAGAAAAGCCAGGACTTGAATTTGTATCTGTCTGACTCCAAAGTTCATGATCTTCCTTCTTTAGTCATCTGCCTCTTTTCAGGATCAAGCCCCCGTTTTTGGATATTACACTTACTTTGGTTTTCCACCTGTTCATTCATTCAGCAGACATTCAGAGAGTGCCTACTGTGTGTTAGGGACCATGCTTAGCTCTTTTCTGTGTGTAAGAAAGAACGAGAACCTTAGAGAATTCTCATTTTGATCTCAACTTTACAGATGAAGAAACTGAGACTCAAGAGAATTTAATTGACTAGCCCAAAGTCACACAGTCAGTAAGGGCAGAGCTAGGATGGAAACTTGGTCTCCAAATCCCATGTTCTGTCCATGATGCCAGAGTGTCTTACTGTTTGGTCTGATAAAATAAATATTTTATTTATATTTGTATTATATGGAATATAATTTCCCCTTTATTAATGTGCCTCCAATATAAGTAAGCGTCTTAAATCAACATAGGAAGTTTTCTTGAGAAGTCATTAAAAAGACCATGAAAAAAATCTCACGACATCCAAAATTTTAAAAATAAAAATACCTTTGTATGCATTGCTTGCAACCCCAAGACCTGACGAGTCAGTGTTGCAGTGTTTTGGGCCTCTAGATGTAGCACCTTAGCCTTTAATTTTGGTTGATGCTGAAGCATAAAAGGACAGATCACCCTGACATTGTGGCAATGTGAGGCAAGTTGGAAAATAACAGAGGTTACCCCACAGTGAATTTAGAAACCCAGAGAAAAGAAATTAGAATCCTTGTTAGCAAACATAGACCCTGGTAATTTTACGAGAAACATGCCCTGGACTTCCTGGTCTGAGGGCATTTCATGGTAATTAAAGAGGAGGTTCCTTTTGTTCAGGCCTAGGCAGCTTCTATAAATTGACCTATTCTATGTCCAGGGACTAGAAGCAGATCTAATCCTTCCATCCTACCTTCCTTCCTTTCTTCCTTTATCCAAAAATGATTACATTCCTGCCCTTTCCTAAGGTGGAGATACAGAGAAGGTATAACTTGGTTTCTGGCCAAAGTAGTTCATGGCCTTGACTAAGGTGATGAGCATTTACATAGTAAGTGCCTCTAATCCAGGAAGAGAGAAAGAAGGGTCACTGGTGGAGTCCCTGGTCAAAGTGCCATGAGGGCTGGAGGAAGACAGGGGCACGTCCAGCCAGATGGGTCAGGGAGGGCTCTCTGGATGAGTGACACATGATGGGACCTCAAAGGATGGGTAGAATTCTCACATTTAAAGGAGGAAATGGCAGGGGTTTGTCGAGGATGTTATTCCAGGTAGCAGGAAGAGCGTGACCAGAAGAGAGGTAGGCAGAGAATTATGCGCTGGCTGTGGGGAGCCACCGTCCTGATTGGCTAGAGCAAGGATGCCTTGACGGGGACAAGTGAGTTATCAGGGAGCACCTTGAATGCCACCCTAAGGGAGAAGCTCATTCTGCAGGTATGAGGTGCCATTGCAGGCTTTGAGCAAGGGAATAAAATGATGAGAGCTGCAGGCTTTATCTTGCGGCACCCAGAACAAGTGCCCATTAATGTATATAACAGAGGAAGTTTCCTGGGATTGAGCTTTGTGATTTCATGAGAAAAAAGAAGAGGGCGGTGGAGGGGGAGCCAGGAAGGACAGGAGGACAGTTCAATAGCACTAGTGGTGTTTTTATTCGCTGTCCCTGCAACCCATTCCTCTTTATTCCCAGGTGTAAATAGATACTTGCACATGAGCTTCTTCTGTCTTACAACGGTCATCAAAGTTGGGTTTTTCAGGATTTTCCAGGGACCAGTGGACAGTGCTATTTGTATGTTCCCCTTGCTTTGATTGGGTAAGACTACGTTCATCAGCCTCTGGGTGCGTCTGCAAGGATCTAGAGAGAAAAATCTCTGACATTATGTACTGTGGTTTGTTTAAACACCTGCACTACTTCAAAGAAGAAACTAAGGAGTGATTGAGAAATGATTTTCAGTTTCTCATAAGCTCTGCCCCACCCTTCCCCATATCCCCTTCCTCTGAATTATAAGATATAATACAGCAACGACGAATCAAGGTCTCTCGGTAATCAATTTAACCTTCTTATAAATGACATTGGAAGCACTCTGTGAAATTTCTACTGAAAACACCTCTTTGGAAAAGTGCCGTGTGAATTTACCTCTCCCTGATAACAGCGATTTATTGGGAGCAATCTGGTGTAAGTGGAATGAAATTGTAGGTGGGAGGTAGAACTCAAGTCAGCACACTGGAGACAGACTGTGGCCAAAAATCTGTTCAGTGGAGGAGAGCTTGGAATATCAGAGCGCTTCACCTGCAGCCTGGAGACCAGCCCTGCCAGCAGCTGTCCTTGCAGACGACAGGGCGAGGTTCCCACCACCTCCACGCCACCCCCTCCTCTGCCTCTGCCATCTATTTTGTAAATTATCTGGGGCCTGGGGCCTCGAGGACAGGAAAGAAGCAAAGGGAGCTCAAGGACACAGTAGGTACTAGCAATAGAGCTTGTCTCTCCATGGGAATAGTTAGAAATGAATTTAGTGTTCAAGTAACAAGATCTCTGCTAGAGTGGCCTCTAAGTGGGATTTTGATGTTCTCATGTACACTTTCGTCTAGGGCAGGCCCATCCAGGGCCAGCACAGCAATTCAGCATGGCATCAGGGACCAGCCTCATTCTGCCCTTGCGCTCTGCCATCCTCAGCTCTGGCTGTTGCTTTCATGCTTGCCTCTCATGGTCCTGAGGTGGCTGCTGCAGCTCCAGGACTCACATCTGCATGTCAGGCAGGAAAAAAAAAGATAGGGGAAAGAAGTAGGGAAGCCAGTTTTTTCCTAAAACCCTCAGCTTACATTTCTTTCGCAGAGCTGTGTCCCTTGGACATTCAGAGATATGAGGAAGTCTGAGGAATATTTTTAGCTTGCCACCTTGGCACTCGAAACAAAAGGAAGAGGGGAAGTGAATATGGGGTCATCGGTGTCTGCCACAGGCTTCACTGTTTGGTCTGTTTGGTTCAGTAAAGTATTCACTGACAGCCTCTTGCTGTGTGCCAGCCCCTGGCCTGGGTATTTAGGTGCAGCCATGAGGCAGATGTGGTGCCGCCTTTGATGTCCTCACAGGCTGGTAAGTGAGGCTAAGTGAGGCTGAGAAAAAGGAGAAGCTGCCCATATACCTGAGGAGGAGGGAAGAGCCTTGGTTCAGTCTCTTTACAACGCATAAGGCAGCAAGGACTTCTTTATTAAGGCTCAAAGCCCCTTGTGTGCTGCTTTAAGGGGCCAGCAGGAGGAGCAGGTCCAGAGTGGTTGCAGGCAGATTTAGACACTACATCTGTTCATATTCTCATTCAACCAGTGTTCGCTAGTTGCCTTTTACCTGCCATGTCCTGAGCAGGCATTGGTGTCCGCGGTATATTAAATAGCCATGCTTCCTGCCCTCGGGAGTTTACAGACATGCTTGAGACAATATGAGATAGATTCTTAAGTTTAATTACAATCATCCAATATACGTGTAAGTGTATAATGGTAACTGGTAAGTATTCACTGTAGTAAAGAAGAGAAGAGGGTACTCTGGAGAAACAAACAGGGGACCTAATTTAGATGGCTGGGACAGGGGTAGATATTCGTTGTTTAGATGAAGGTTTTGGGGAAGAATACACCAAGCAGAGGGAAGAGCATGTGCAAAGGCCCTGGGATAGGCAAGAGCTGGGAGTTCAAGGAACTTTGAGATGGTCACAGTGTGGGATGCGGGTATCAAAGGGCAGAATGGTATCAGGTAAGGCTGGAGAGGTACTAGGAGCCAGACCGTACTGGCTTTAACATGGCAGGTGAAGAGCTTCGTTTTGTTTTGTTTTTTAATCTGTCCTAAGGGTAGCAGGAAGCCATTGTGGGACTCTGAGCTGGAGTAACCTAATCTGATTTACATATTGGAAAGTTTCTCCAGCTGTAGGAGCTGGGACACCAGTTAGGAGGCTGTGACAGTGGTCTCGGCAGGGGCTCAGGCTGGCCTGGGCCAGGATGGAGGCCTTGGAAATGGAGATAAATGAATCGATTTGAGCTGTCTACCACCCCTTGGAGATTATTGGCAAACCACAGGTGTTAAGATTTAAGCAAGGAGAGAAAAGGGTTGAAGAATGGTCTGTTTTCAGGGTGAGTGAAGACAGGCAGCTGGTGGGAGGGAGCTGGGAGAAGGTGCTGGGGGAGGGTCAACAGAAAGAGTCCAGGTATTTCTGGGCTCTTCTATATCAGCATTTTGGCCTTCTTCCTCCACCCAGAGCCAGAGCTCCCATTTCACTTTGGTTTATGTGTTTTTTTTTCTTCTTCTTCTGAGTTAGAACTTTATTTATTTTTTAACATCTTTATTGGAGTATAATTGCTTTACAACAGTGTGTTAGTTTCTGCTTTATAACAAGGTGAATCAGCTATACATATACTTACATCCCCATATCTCCTCCCTCTTGCATCTCCCTCCCTCCCACCGTCTCTATCCCACCTCTCCAGGTGGACACAAAGCACCGAGATGATCTCCCTGCGCTATGCGGCTGCTTCCCACTAGCTAGCTATTTTACGTTTGGTAGTGTATATATGTCCATGCCACTCTCTCACTTCGTCCCAGCTTACCCTTCCCCCTCCCCGTGTCCTCAAGTCCATTCTCTACATCTGCGTTTTTTTTCCTGTTTATGTTTTTGTTACTTTGGGATTACATCTGGCAGGAGCCTACGAAAACGTTTTGTTTATTTAAATCACACTTTTAAAGATAAGAAAACCACAGCTTAGAGAAGTCCCATGACTTGTCCAGGGTCACACAGCCTGGCAAAGCCAAGATCATAATGAGAGCAGTCTGTTGACTGAACACTGATTCCATGCCAGGCACCATACAGGGTGCAGTGTCAGTTCCCAAACACCCTGGAAGTTAGATTACGTGCGTTTCTACGTTATAAATAAAGAAACCGAGGCTCAGAGATCGATGCTATTTGCCAAGATCTCTTAAGTAGGAAATAGAGCTAGGTTAGCAACCCAGAGCCCATGCTCTTTCTCTTACATCTCAGTGACCAGGTTTCTGATGTGTGATGACACTCTCACAGTACACTCGCGCAGTCAGAGAATCATCAAGGTAGCCGGGGTCCTAGAGATCATGGCATTCACATCTCCTAGGCTCACAGGGTGCAGGCAGTGGGCCTGCCATCCCTGCCTGCAGGGCTCCCATCTGCCCGGGCCTGAAGAACGGGCTGACCTGTACTGACTCCTGCTGAAGGAGCCCCAACCCCCACCCCCATTCAGGTGGAGTTCCCAATAGAAGATATTTTGTCAGCAATGGTTTAATGTCTATGGGACAGATGGTTAGTTTTTATTCTCTGATGCCTCTTTTTTCTCTCACTTGGTAAAGGCAGCTGCTTCTCCCCATCTTGCCGGCCAGCTTCACCATTTCAGAACAGCGGCTGTAAGAGCGTTCTCACCGTGGTGTCCTTTTCTTTCCCTTTTCAGTACCGCGGATGTGTGGGACATGACTAAATACATGGCCTCCTGTTCTGTGACGCCCTCTGAGGAATAACCCTGCCCCAAGTCTGCTGGACTCGGCATTGGCAGTAACTAGTTGAGATTGTCGCCATGGCCAGAGAGATGGTGTGGTCCAGAGAAAGGGCAAAGGCTTTGGAGTGAAACAGACCTGGGTTTCAATTCTGGCTGCACTGTCTATGAGCTGTGGGACATGGGATAGGTCTGAACTTCACCTAACTCACCTGTAGTTAGGATTAAAACCTACTTTAGAGAGTCTGGCGATGACATGAAAGCAGTTGATTTCAGGATAAGTTCTCAGCACGTTTTTAAGGGTCTCTTAATGATTCAGCATTTGCTTGAACATCAGCTTTGGTAAGGGCTGGAGGCTCATCAGTGAATAAAACAGAAGCTTTGCCCCCGAAGAGCCTGCAGTCCACTGGGAGAATTGACCCTTTCATAAATAATTCCAATAGAATGTGGTCTGTGCCAACAGGGAGGTCTGGGCGAGCTCCCATGGGAGCAGAGCAGCTACCTCTGTTGGGGATGCAGGAGGAGGTTGTGAGGCATGAAGGACTTATGGTGAGAAAAGTGCTTTGTGAGCTGGAAAGCAGTGTGCAAATATTCATTATTACCAGCTTGGGGCCAGAGCAGAAGTGAGAACCAGAAAGGAACTATAGAGAAAGAGTTACTTTAAAAAAATTAATAAATAAAGGAGAAATAGTAACCATCTCTGCTCAATGACAGACGTGGTCACTGTGGATCAGGCAGGAAAGGACCATTATTAGCTTTTAGAGATGAGAAGACAGAGTCTTTGAACAGTGACTCACAGGAGGACATGAAGCCAGGTCTTCCTTGGTCAGTGAGCACCAACTGAAAGGTCAAAGGTCACAGATACTCCCTGCAGCCTAGAACCTTCTTCCGTGAACATTAACTTCTTGTGAGCAGCTTGAAGGGAGGAAGGCACAACTGCTAGTTCAGGGCACTGCCGGGCACCTGGCTGAGTAATGTTCTTTCTGTCCTGGGAGCTTTGTGCCTTCCACGGCTGCTGGATTCAGGGGGTAGAGCAACTCTGAAACTGGTTCAGGTCTGCAGTTCACAAGTGGAAATGCGGGCTCCAGAACATTCCAAGGCACTAACAGTTATTTGTTCTTTTAAGTTTGATCTTCTGATTGCGTAGGGAACTTCTCAAATGCCGCATTCTAGTTTCACGTTTTGTCGGTCTTTACAAACTCCTCCCTGCCTCTCTGAAATCACTTGGCAAAATTAATGATATTAATATTAACAGCTACTGTTTATTCACTGCATAATGCATCTAAGTGTTATCCTGGATGTTTTAGATAAACCGTTTCAGACTCTTAACAACAGGCATGCAAAGTAGGTATTTTTTCTCCAGAGGAAAGTGGAACTCAGAGTGATTAGATGACTAAGCAGGAGTTTCATACCTGGTCAGTGAAAGAGCTGGGATTTGAATCCAGGTCCCTCTGGCTCCAGTATCCACACTTTTCCCCGTATGTGCTCTCCCACTCATGCCTTTGTGTGAGAGTGCCTGGTGTATCTACTGGAAGTGGGTAGAGGGCATGAATGGGATGGTTCCCAGAGAAGAGCCTAGAAAATGAGCTTAGGGCCAGCCTGGCAAGGGCTTTATGGACCAGCTTAAAAGTCTGGTTTTGAAGGCAGTGGGGAGCACAGGATAGTTTTTAAGCAAAGATGTAGCTTGATTTGGGGCTTGGATGGATCTCTTTGGCAGTGGTTTATACAAATGGGTTAGTTTCTCAGACTAAAATAGGGGGAAGAATTGGAAGACTGATTCAGTAACCAGTATGGTTAGATGAGAGAAGAGGGCCTGAACTGGGAAAGTGCTACAGTTTTGTATAAAGGAAGAGATGCATTCAAGGACATTATAGACTCGTTTTCTTGACCACTTTGCTGTCAGGAAGTGTCAACCTTGGAGAATGGATACATAGTGATATTGTTAATTCAATTAGGAAATAAGTAGGGGAAATGGATTTGTTCGGGGAAGGAGGTAGGGAGATGGTCAATTCACATTGGATTTGAGCTGCTCATAGGATTTCCAAGTGGGTGTCAGTTGTTGACAGTTACCAGCAGGCAGATGGATAAACAGGCATTGACTTGGGGTAGCTCTGACCTGGAGACAGATGGGTATCTTGGGTGTCGTGGTGTGGATGTGAGCGGGCAGAACCCTGAGAAGCAGGGAGTCCAGGATGGAACCCCAGTATTCAGAGGGTAGGTAGGGGAGAGAGACACAGAGATTCGCCTTAGAGAAAAGTTGGAGAGCTCATGACGAAGAAGCTGCTGGCATTGGTCATTAGGAGGTCATTGGCAATGTTAGTGGGAGCGTTTCCACCCCTGTTGCAGGTGGAAGCAGGGTCACCACAAGTTCAGGAGTAAGAGGCGTTGAGTAGAAACAATTCCTTCTAGACAGAGCAGGGAAGGAGACAGATGGGAGTAACCTGAGGAGGAGGCAAGTTCAAGGAAAGGTTTACATAAGGTGGGGGGAGTTTTGAGCGTGTTGTCAGCTGCAGGAAAGGAGCCAGGGGAGGAGATTGGAGGCCCAGGAGAGAGGGGAGATGATTGATGCAAGGGGCGGGAGGGAGACACAGAACGGAGGGCTCATCCTAGGAAAGGAGGGGAGACACCTCTTCCTGTGGGACAGGAAGGGGTAGTGAAGATGAGAAAAGGTGAAGTGAGGTTTGAAGGTGGAGGAGAGAGGAATACAGGGTAGGGTGTGTGCTGATCTCAGGGTCAGCAGCGCTTCCTAGAAATGGGTTGCCTTACTGCATAAGCCCTCTGTGGCCCGTACTGTGTGTGTGCCCTTCCATGTAAAGGAAGCCTCAAGGCGGCACTGAATCGGATCAGTTATATTGTGTCATAAAGCAGGAGAAAGAGGGGGAACACGGCTTAGTGGTCAGAGAGTGGATTTGAATCCATATGGCCTGGTTTGCATCCAGTCTCTGCCACTTAGCAGTGTGACCTTGGGCAAGATACATAACCCGTCAATGCCTCAGTTTCCTTATCTGAAAAATGATGATAATATTAGTACCCATACTGAGAACAATGCTGGGCACATGACAGGTGCCGTACAAGGGTTTGTTATTGTTATTGGCAATAACAGTCACTAATTGTTTTCAGTGCTTATGGGGCCCCAGGAGCGAGCTAAGTGTTGTACATGCATTATCTAACTTAAATTTTGTAACAGTCCCAGGGAAGCAGGAGAAATTACTTTCTTTATATAGATGAAGAAATAAGGTTCAGAGAAATTAACAGACTTGTCCATAGTCACACAATGAGTAAGGGCAGAGCCAGGATTTGAATCTAGAACAGTCTGACTCCAAATCTATGCTCTTTCTACACTGGCTTTTCTCTACTTTCCCTGGGCCCCTCCCAAGTCGGTACCCATTTCCCTTGGGTCCCGTTTCCCAGGGTAACGGGTAACCATCTGAGGCTCTGCTCTGAGGACACTGCAGGGTGTGTACTTTGTCAGTCCTTAGTGCTTGTCTGGGCCAAAGAATTTGCACCTAAGGATCTCTACTGAGAGAAGCTCCTTTTTCTTCACAATCAAGCGCGGGTTTAGTGATTGCAAATCTAACAGAGGTTTGGGAGGGTTTCTTGCTGTTTAAACAGAGCAGAGGATCTTCTGGTGAAATGACGGGACTATGAGTGTTATATGAAGGGTTATAAAAAAGCGTAGGCCAGAAACCTCCAAACATCTGGTTTCACTTTGAGTAGCTGCTTGTTCATGCCTTTATCTGAGCAGCACGCGTGTTCGGGCCTAATGGAAACACAGTTTGTTTCATTCCTGGTTCATATTACATGTCAGCCTGATTTTTTATTTTCATTTGTGTCAGAGGCCAAAGAATCCACGCACAAGTGCAAGGGATGGACAGTAAATTTTGAAAAAGCGAGGAAAAGCCCTATGCACTAAAGCAGGAAGACTAGGATGGTGTTTTTCACAAATATAGTTGGAGTTTTCTCAACCCTATAAACGCAAGCTATTCCTTGGAAAGCTTTCGTTTGGGAAATTGTTTGTACCACCATTATCTCTTTCTTTTAAATGATTGAGGAGGAAAGTGAAATCTGTTGAGCTTCTCATAGGTGCCGAGTACCACACTAAGCACAGTTTATTTACATGAACTCATTTTAATTCTCATAACCAACTTGTGCCATCAGAGTCATTATCCCCGTTTTCCAGATGAGGGGATTGCATTCAGGATCGCACAGAATCAGAGCTAGGATTCAAATGCACGTATATCTGATTCATACTTATTTTGCAAGTTTCCAGTATTTTTGGGGTGCCCTGTGCTGAGATTTGTTTTTTTGTGTTCAATAAGTGATTAAAAACTCCTCTGATCACAATACTAGGTCACAACAATATTGAAAATGAAAGACAAAAAAGATACTTGGTGTAATAAAGATCATTGATTTCTAGTCAAAAGCCAACGCTTGCTGGTTAAATATTAGATAAATTCCTTTTAAAACTAGTAATAGTTGAGGGTGTATCTATTAGTTAGCATTTTTTAGAAGTTCTGGCTTAAGTGACATAAGACGTGAAACAGAAACAAGAGGCAAAGACAAAGCTATCATTATTTGTGACAAAAACATTAATCAAAAAACTATTTAATAGTTAATAAAACTATTTGTAACTGGGGTACAAAAAACAGCTTTTCAAAAGTCAGTAGATTTCCCATGTACTTGCAATAACCAGTTATGAAATATAATGAAAAATGTCCCAGTCAAAAAAAAATCAATAAAAATTAAAATATCATCTTCATGAGAACTATATTGTGACCTATGGGACAAAAACTGCAAAATTTTATTAAGAGCTACAAAATAGGACATGAATAATAGGAAATATAACATGTTCCCAGATGAGAAGGCAAGCTACTCTAAATATGTCAATTTATCAGTTTAATGGAATGCCAAACAGAATCCTAAAGGGAATTTGGGGGATTTGATTGAAGGGTTTAAGACGTCATCTGGAATAATAAACAGATGAAAGCATGAAAGAGATTCTAAAAAGAATAATGAAAGGGTGCTCATCTTTAGAGATATTAACATGCCCTAATTCTATAATAAAAGAGAATAGGAATCAAGCAGATTGATGAAATAAAATCACCTAGAAATAGTACCAGTTATATGTAAAATTTTAATATTTGAAAAAGGAAGAATTGCACACTAATGGAGAAGAAAAGGCTTAGTCAAGAAATGTTGTTGGAATAACTTGGAAAAGCATCAGCTACAACCAGAGGCTACCAAGTGGTATTCAGAGGGATAGATGTACCCAGTAGACACAGAAAAGGATTTTTAGCCTGCAGTGTTGGCCCAATATTTAACAGTTGGATGATTTCCCATAAATCTATAGGTTTATGGCTTACCTTGAAAAATTGGAAGACCAAAAACTTCCCGCACAGACAAGCTGCCTCCCCTCAAATACTCTGTAATTCTCCCCGGTCTCCACTTCATCCTTTTTCTTCTACCCGACCTGCTTTACTCCTTTAACTTACCTGCCTGGCTCCTGGAGGAATTTGAGTTTTCACCCTCTGATTCAGACTTCACCTCACACCATATGGCAAAATAAATTCCGGATGGATTAAAGAGTAAATACTTAAAAGTCAAAGTAAAAGAGGATAAAACCCAATACTTGCCATTTCTCTGGCTTAAGGACTTTTAAGCTTAAAAGTCATTGAGGAAATCACGAAGGAAAAAGACTAGCAAATGTTCACATAAAAATGTAAAACTTCCATGTCTTATAAGACTTATCAAAATAAGAAGAAAAGGGCTTCCCTGGTGGCGCAGTGGTTGAGAGTCCGCCTGCTGATGCAGGGGACACGGGTTCGTGCCCCGGTCCGGGAAGATCCCACATGACGCTGAGCGGCTGGGCCCGTGAGCCATGGCCGCTGAGCCTACGCGTCCGGAGCCTGTGCTCTGCAACGGGAGAGGCCACAACAGTGAGAGGCCCACGTACCGCAAAAAAAAAAAGAAAAAAAAAAAAAAAAAGAAGAAGAAGAAGAAGAAAAATGGTAGACTGGGAAAATACTTGCAGTAAAAATGAGAGACCAAGGAAAGATTAATGCACTTTAATAAGTGCATATGCTAGGAAAAAAAATTATGATCTCATAGATATATGGCTAAAGCTCATGCAGAAAAGCTTCCAAAAGTATATAGTATACATGAAATATGTTTAACCTCATTAGTAATCTGAGAAGCGCAAATTAAAATAATTGTGCATCTTTTTTTTTTACCTAGTAAGTTAGAAAACCCCCCCATAAGCTAATACCCAACCCCAAAGGGGCTACAGTGAAACTGTACCCACATATATTTCTAGCTGCATTGTAAATCAATACAGCCCTTTGGAAAAGCTTATTGGCATTTTGCATTAAATCATAAAAACGGTCATATTTTCAACTTTTGAGAGTCTTTCTTAAAGAAATACATCAATACCTAGAAAAAGCTGCTTGCTTATTTCAGCATTGCTTACACTTGTGAAAATTCGGGAAAAAATAGTGTCTAATAATAAGAAAGCGTATAAGCAAATGACATAATATTCACTTAATGAATATTGTTCAGCCATTAGAAATTATCATTATCAAGAGTATGAAACATGGGGAAATGCTTGTAATTTTCAGCCCCAGAAGCAGGACGCAGAAGTTATGTTTACAGTACGAACACATCAATTAGTAACAGTGCAGTCCGCCTAATCCTGTAGTTTAGAAGCAGAATTTGAACTTGAACTCAAGTTTTCAACTCTGAGACCACTGCTATTTCCGCCTTCCCGCTTCCTGATGTGGAACCAAAGTGACATTTAGAGAGTGTCCATCAGGGTGTTTGTCAGGCTGGCCATTGGAGTCTGGTGCACTTTTAAACTGAACCCAATGCAGTGTTTCAAAAGCACTAACCGATGGGGGCTGTGAAAGAGGAGACCTTTGTCTGCCTTATAGCCTCTAAGACCTGGCACTTTCTAAAAGTTTCCTCCTCTCCCTGGTTGGTACAAGTGATAAAATGGGCAAATCTAGAGCACCAGAAGAGGACCTGAGTTGAACCAAATCTGGGGCCAGTGTGATTTCTAAGTGCTGCAGGTGCTAGGACACACGTGTGTGTCTTTGGGTCTCTGTTACACACCTGTGTATATGTAAATATTTTCATCGTTTTCTGTTTCTGCTTTTTAAAGAATACATTAAGTTAAAACCATTAACCATGAAAGCACACCATGCTTTCAGCTTTGCTTGAGGTGAAAGTCAAGACCCCAGGTGATCCCTCCATCCTGCATGCCTAGTGTTAGAGGATCCGGAGAAGGCTTAGTGGGGTTTACTTCAAGAAGAGAAAGTATATTCTAAAGAATCCTGAGATTTGAAACCTGGGCCCGCCATTCTGTTTCCTGCACCCTCCACACCCAAAGGAGACAAGAATTTTCTGTGTAGCAGAGTTTACCATGACAGTGATAATTCCTTATGTCGTACAGGACTTTTAGCTTACTCAGCACAATGACATACAGTTTTTCCATTCTTATTTTGATCTTTACAACCCAGTGAGGTAGGACGGCACTCGGATTATTGTCCCTGTTTAGTAGACGGAGCAGCTGAGGTTCAGAAGTTAAGGCTCTTTTCTGAAGACTCTTTTATTGGTCCAAGGTCACACAGCATGTTTATGGACAAGCCTGGGTTTGAATCCACTTCTCCTGTTTGATTGATTGATCCATTCATCCATTTATCTTGGCAAGCATGTGTTGTTCATCCAGTGTGTTTCTATGGTACCTTCGATATGCCATGCACCCTGCTTGGGCACTGGTGACAGCTGTGAACACGGCAGACAGGGAGCTGCCCTGGTGGATCTCTCAGACAGCAGGGAGGAGGGCATTGATCAGTAATGGGACATGAAAAGTTGTGAAGGAAAAGGGTGAGGTCACATGGGGAGCACTTACCAAGGGGAGCCAACCTAACGGGGATAGGGCCAGGGAAGGCTCATTCTGAGCACATGACATCTAAGCTGAGACCTCAAAAAATCGAATAGGGAGAGTGAGGTGAGTGGCAAGTGATAAGAAGGGAGGAGGATTTAAGACAGATGCCCAAGGACCCCCAGCATTGAACAGTTAGAGGAAGAGCCACAACAGGAGAGTGGGGATGAGTGACTACAGTGGCAGAAATATCGGAACGTGTGCTGTTTCCAAAGCTGTGGCAAGAGAGAGCTTCAGGAAAGAGGGACTTAGAAAATCGTCTCCTGCTGTTGAGAGGAACTTGTGGTTGAGTGTTAACACTTACCTCCCTCCTGGAGTCCCACCATGGTGAGAGCAGTGGCTTCAAACAAAGAAATAAGGAACAAGGCCCCAAGGACAAAAAAAAAAAAAAAAAAAAAAAAGAAGAGACAGTAGCCATCAAGAGATGTCAGCGGACTTTTGGAAAACAGAAAGCTGGTTGAGTTAGCAGCGTGGGGAAGGCTAATACTGGGCATCTGCTGACTGAGATGTCAGTGAGGGCCCCAGAAAACCTCAGGACGAGGCACCAGGCGCTACAGAGGACAAGAAACAGCTACTTGAGCAGAAGCAGCTAGACCCTTAGGTTTCCTCCGTCATCTCACATAGTCAGTCAAAACACCAACCAGGTGTTGGGGTAGAATAAAGATATTTACAGCCATGCACAGTCCTAAAATCATACGTCCCACCCACCTTTTCTCAGGAAGCTTCTAGAAAATGCACTCCACCAAAGCAATAAAGAAAATGCACTCCACCAAGAAGGGGGGCCCAGGAAGTAAGGGATTCAGTGAATGAGAGAGATGTCCCACATTGATGGATGTGTAGCCGCCCTAGAACACAAACAGACCAGACCACAGCAGGGCAGAGGGCTCCACGAGGGAGATCTCCAGGCAGAAAGAAAACAGTGGACCCGACAGATTGTCCAGTGTGCTTGACCATGCAGAACATTCTATTTCAGAGGGATTTTAGTTCCTTGCCTCATATGAGTAGAGTCATTAATAGGAGCACAGGAAATTAAAGAAGCAAGAAGTGATGCTTTTGCATTGATTGTAGTGGACAGAAGTAGCAGATAAACAGTAGTAGTAGATGACATTAGATATAAGTTAAAAATAGCTGTATAAGCACAGCACTTAGAAATATTGGAGTAAATTCTAGAAGAAATAGCCAAAGGAGTTGAGAGCAGTTGTCTGGGAGGTGGCATGGAGAGGTGTGAGTTGGCCAGAGGTCTTCTAGTTTTCATTGTAAGCTTTATAATATTGTTTGACTTTTTAAACTATGTACATGCATTACGTTGATTTAGAAAAAAATTAAATGCTACGGAGTTTAAGGTAGAAAGAATTGGTGAGTGTCCATTGGAGGTAGCAATAGAAACGTCAGCGAGACCAGCTGGGTTCCTGCTACATCTCCTCAGTCAGCCTAGTCCACTTGGATGGCTTATTTGACAGGAAGCTCTACCCGGATGAGAATCTACCTCCAGGATTATATCCAAATAAGTGTGCATTTATTTCCTTCCAATAAGAGAGTCTGTTCTTTCTAGGCCTTCATTATCCAGAGGAACCCAAGTTAAGGATGCTGTGGTGGTTGAAATATGTAGACAATCTAGCAACCTTTCCACACAGTGTGATGCTTGGGAAGATAAGCTCTGGAGCCTGACACTGGGTTCAAATTCCTGCACCTCCTCTTATTAGCTCTGCAGCCTTAGGCAAATGTGGTCAAGACAACAAATTGGGAAATGGGAGTAATAATCGGCCCAGACTTTGTTATGGGGGGTAGAGGAGGTATCACACATGCAGAGCAGACTCCCCCAGAAGTGCACAATAGTTAATGTTATTATTGTTCCACATTCTGCTTTCATCTTTATTGTTTTCACAAAAGTCACACAGTTGTCTGACTGTAGGTTTCACCTTTTTATGCCCAACTCTACCAATTCTGATAAAAAGCAAATCAATTTAAAATATATATATTGGTTGCATTATTTTTTAGCAAAGCACTGTGCTGCTACCTGGGGGAGACAAAGGCAGTGCAGTCTGGGGTCCTTGGCTTTTAAGAAGACTTAACCCTGATAGCATTGAAGACAAGAGATGGGGGTTACTGCGTAGGGCAAGGCGAATTGTCAAGGGAATTTTGAGGAGGTCAGCAATGAGGGTCACCGTTGGCTAGGGTGGACCAAGGAGGTATAGGAGGATTTGGATAGGGAGGGAGGAGCCAGGGAACCAAAATCCAGGGTGAGAAGCTACTGGAAGTGTAGGAGATGGCAGTGTGTCTGGAGTGAGACGAGTGGGGTTCCCATCTGCATTCTGTAGCCACTCAGCTGGGACACCTTGAGAAAGGGAATTATCCTCCCTGAGCTTGGAAGAATCCAATGAGATCCTGTTTACCCGCACTCTCCTGACACGCAGTGGGCTCTCATATTCTTTAATGTGTACTTTGAGGCTGAATCCCCAAGCAGAGGCATGTTGACTAGCTGAGTGTCTGAATGAAGACATTTTCTGGGGGAATTCAGAGCCCTAGGCCTAGACCTGTAGTTGCAGGCAGCCTGGTTGTTGTCAGTCTCAAAAAGCTGTTCAGAGAGGAACAGTGGGCCCTTTGATTTGCCTAAAGTAAAGCTCCTTTGGGCCTGCAGCTTGGACTGTGGGGCATCTCTTTGGTCCCCATGACTGGCATCCAGCAGCTGACTGCCCTTCACAGCCTCAATTCCACTGCTTATCCTAAATTCCAGCAGTGCCTCTCCACCTGATTCCGAGAATACCTGCCTTTGAACATGTTCCTCGCATTCTAAGTAACCCCAGGACCCTTCTCTACCTGCAGACTATCTGCCCAGCCCCCAGTGCTGAGCTGCGGTGCCTTCATGGGGGTCCCTGAGGTGTTGCTTTCTCCTCTGGGTTTTACACATTTATCCATTGCAGGAGCTTACTGCATGGTGACCGATCTTCTTGTCACCTGGATCAGACAGTGAGGACAGAGGTTGTGCCTTCATTCTATCTCACCTAACCATTTACCAAGCCTTTGCCCTTCACCAAGCCGTGAACTGCGTCCTGAGGCTACAGAGGGGCTTAGACCCCACCTCGGCCTTCCAAGCTCTAATTGCACTGGCGGAGGCAGGCGTGGAGACAGCTAACTGCAGTGCAGTTTCACCTGAGCCGTACCATAGCTTGAGCAGCGTGGGAAGGGGGATGCAGAGAAGGGAGCCATTGAATCAGTTAATCTGGCACCTGGCACATAGTAGGTTTTCAGTAACTAGTTGTTTGGGAGGCCTAACAGTTTTGGGCTCTGCAGTCTTGGGCAAGGCATCTCAACTCTCTAAGCCTCCATTTCTTCTGAAAAACAGGGATAATGATACCGATGTCAATGCTGGGGTGAGAGTTAAATGAGATAATATATGAGGTTAGCATGCTTATCGCAGTACCTAACACATAGTAGAACTCAACAGAGGATGGTGGTGAGGGCCATTATTAGTATTATTGTTACCTTATTGAGTGTCTGAATTTATTTCTTTATTATTAAAAACCTGTGTCTGCACTAGAAATCTAAGAAGCTTAGATGGAAGAGCGAGAGGCCAAAGCCGTCTCTGACTCTCAGAGGATGCTTTTGAGAGCGTTCTTTGCGCAGTGTCTTTCTCTTCATTTGCTGACCTGGCAGTTGAGTGTGAAGGTTGGGATTTCCCCAGAGTCTGGGAGGGAAGAGTGGTTACCCTAAGCCATCATGAATTAAAGATGCTCCCCCGGGCTTCCCTGGTGGCGCAGTGGTTGAGAGTCCGCCTGCCGATGCAGGGGTCACGGGTTGGTGCCCCGGTCTGGGAAGATCCCACATGCCGCGGAGCGGCTGGGCCCGTGAGCCATGGCCGCTGAGCCTGCGCGTCCGGAGCCTGTGCTCCGTAACGGGAGAGGCCACAACAGTGAGAGGCCCGCGTACCGCAAAAAAAAAAAAAAAAAAAATTGCTCCCCATCAACCTTCCAAACCGTCAGACGACCAGAGCAGCCGTCCCCTCAGACCAGACCGCTTTGGAGAGGACATGCCCCCGCATCCTCTGGAACACTGGCCAGCGCCAGGAGTGCAGAGCCGAGTGACAGGAGGCTCTGCAGCCACTAAGGCTAATGCAGCCAGAGATACGGCCTCTACAGGCGCAGGGCTCAGAGTCAAGGGACGTTTTACCCCAACCCCAAGGGGAGGCAGAAGGTTCAGCAGGGGAGTCTGTTCCCTGGGAAGGTGATGATCTGTTTTGGCTGCTTCTACTATATTCTTTGGAAGCCTCCAGACCCAGCAAGCTCAGTCCTCATCACCTTCAGGCTAACAGAGCCTCTGTGTGTGTGTGTGTGTGTGTGTGTGCGTGCATGTGTGTGTGTGTGCGCGCGCGTGTGTGTGTGTGTGTGTGTGTGTGTGTGTGTGTGTGTCATGCTCTGTCTTTGGCCGCTGGGCCCACACTGTGGGTATAGCGATGGATCAGTCCCAGCCCGCAGAGCTGGCCTCCTCTGTTGTGGCCGCAGGCAGGGTCCTGAGGGTGAGAGGTAACAGAGGGAAGAAGCGAGGGGTTGGCAAGTATGAAGGGGGTTCACAGGAAATGTCCCCAGGGGTTTCTAGGAAAGGCCAGTCCCTTACAACTCATCTTTCATAGAAAGGAGGGGTGATGTCTGTGGAATGTTCGTCCATACCTTAGAGGATTAAGCTGAAAGGAAGAGAGAATTCAGCACCCTGGTACCTCCGTGTGGACACATCCCATATGTTGTAGTGTGTCATGCAGGTGGAAGAAACATAATCTGCATGGACTCAGCTGGGCCCTGATAACAAAAGCCAGTCCTGTGTGGAGATGGTGTTGGAGCATTGGTTGCTGCTTTCCCAAGCTCTCGGGCTCCCTCTGTCCTGTTGTCATAAAGTACACACACCTTCAGGTGCAACATGCCAGGAGGCCCTGATGAAGGAGTGAGCTGAGGACAGCTCGGGGGCAGCCAGGAAATACCCGCTAGAAGGGTCCATAGCCCCCATCCATAGGGGTTCAGATGTTAATACTATACCACCTACAGTTGTTACACTATAACACCTATACCTCCTTTTCAGAAAAGGAAACGGGCACAGAGAGGGGAACTGACTTGCTTATGGTCACATAGGAGGTGGCAGAGTGGGGTGGGAATGCCAGGGGTCTCACTCTAAAGTCTGTGCTCGTTCTGTTACACTACACAGCCTCTGATTTGGCCTAGCCAAAAATGGGTTTACTTTGTTTGATGTGTTTTGACTTGGTTTCGTTTTACCTCTACCACTGATGAGACATTTACCATAAGCCCCACTAATTGCTTCACATGCATTATCTCATTTACCCCCAACCCCGCTATGAGATAGGTGAGTAAGAAAACCAGGCTTCAGAGACCCTAAATGGTTTTCCCAGGGAAAAAACTGGAAGTCACACCCAGGTTCTGATTGCATGGCCCATGCTCAGTCATGGGTCAGGGAGCTCCAGACAAGTGAAGCCGAATTATGCCAGAGGTGACATACAGCTCTGAGGAACGGAGGGCCTGGAGACTCAGCCCGGGAGGCAGGACCCAGCTGACCACACCTGGGTGTGCTCACACTCCAGCCCAGGAGACAAGTGCAAGGAGCCCAGGACCTGGGAGGAAGGCTGGCCAGCCACAGGGGTTGTGGCCTAGTGCTTCAGCATGAGGACAGCCTGGCACATGGCCTGGCCAGCGTTTCATTGGTTAGGGAACTTGGGAGACTTCCCCTCCACGTCAGGCCCAGGCAGGACCTAACATTTATGTTATAACCTAGTATATTGGTGGCTTAAAGTCTTGCTTCTGCCAGAGAATCAGAGGTGGCCGGAAGGTTCCATAAACTTTTCACAACAGCAACTATGTCTCAATTCCTTGCAAGATGTGTAGCTTTCACTTCTGCCATGGGGCAGTTTCTCCCTACAGGCTGGGGGAGTGATAATATCCCGGTGGCTAGAGCAGCTATAAAATGTTTAACTTGAACATGTAATTACATTACCATGATCTCTAATAGGTTTTGGTGTCAAGCAGAAGTCCAACTTCGCCTCTGGCCCAAAGATATAGACCCAAGTTATTACACTGAGTGTTACCCACTAGATAAATAAGAAAGAAGTACTGTCCCAATCGTCGCACGACTGACCAACATGCATTATAAGTATTGTAAAGAAAAATCCACCAGAGTCTGAGAATATATCCATCTTGTTAATCATTTTATTGTGTTATGGCCAGGTGGAAGTAATTCAAGCGCATAATTCACAGACGCCATCTTGACAGCTCTTGCTGGAGAGAAGAATGGGGACCCTGCAAAGTTTTATTACTACATGTTCCCAAAACATGTGGTTAGTGCTGTTTGGCGAGTAGAGAGCCCAATATTGTGTCTGGCTGAATGAAACAGGCCCAGAGGAAGAGATATGAAAGTGAAGCCACAGGTCTGGAAAAAAAATTTATAAAAACGAAGTTAGAAAATAAATTTTTAAAAAAAGAAGAAATCAGCAAGGAAATAGACAGTCCAGGCCCCACAGAAGGAGCCCAGCCTTAGAGGCTGAGGCTGGACACACCAGAGGACATGAAGTCAGCCACACATGGCCCTTTGTCATTCGATACTTAGCAAGCGTTGAGTGAACAGCCACTCTAGACAAGGCGGTGTGCCAGCCACTGGGGAGACACGGACAAGGAAGGGGAAGGGAAATGGATCCCTTCCTCTCAGGGAGTTTGCCGCCTACTAGAGAAAAGGAGCCGTGCTCATAAATAACTAGACTGCAAGGTAGACAGCAGTAGGTGATAAGCGAAGGATAGAAATAAATTGCTGTTTAGATTCAGATGAGAGACTGTGAGGTCTGTCTTGCAAAGAGGAATCTGGGGAGGCTTCGTGAAAGAGGTGGTATTTAAATTGTGCCTTGAAGGTTAGGTAGGACTTGGACAAGGGGAAGGGGCTGAGGGGAAGGCTATTTTTTTTTTTTAACATCTTTATTGGAGTCTAATTGCTTTACAATGGTGTGCTATTTTCTGCTTTATAACAAAGTGAATCAGTTATACATACACGTATCTTCCCATATCTCTTCCCTCTTGCATCTCCCTCCCTCCGACCCTCCCTATCCTACCCCTCCAGGTGGTCACAAAGCACCGAGCTGATCTCCCTGTGCTATGTGGCTGCTTCCCACTAGCTATCTACCTTACGTTTGGTAGTGTATATATGTCCATGCCTCTCTCTCGCTTTGTCACATCTTCCCCTTCCCCCTCCCCATATCCTCAAGTCCATTCTCTAGTAGGTCTGTGTCTTTATTCCTGTCTTACCCCTAGGTTCTTCATGACATTTTTTTTTTTCTTAAATTCCGTATATGTGTGTTAGCATACGGTATTTGTCTTTTTCTTTCTGAAGGCTTTACAGGTGAAGTCATCAGCGTGGGCACAGTCAGGGAGGCTGAAAAGGGTGGGTGGGTTCAGGAGCTGGGGGGAGCAATTTGGCAGCAACACAGAGAGGCCATGAGGAGGAGCCCTGTGGCAGAGAAGTTAGCTTGGAAAGGGAATTGGAGCATTCACCTCCCGGTTCCGAAATGTGGGCTTTCTCCCCTCCAGTGTTTCTTATAGTTCTTGAGATTATTTTATATTATGCATAGGCAGACTCTACTTCAAAAATTGAGTTTTTATTTTAGTAAACTAGAAAAAGTATAATTAGGTAGATCAAACTATTATTTTGAATTTCTTTTTAAAATAAATTTGTTTAAGAAAATAAATGAGTCTAAAAATACTCAGTGACTAAGAGGACAGGTGGTGTGTGGCTATGGCAACAACGTAAAGGCAGCACCCAAATAAGTGACGTCTGGAAGCGCTGCTCGGGGCTGGCGTCCTACGTTCAGATGCCTCGGGGACCCAGGCAGGTGGCAGCAGTGCGGGAAGCTGCAGGTTGGGGCTGTGGACAACCACGGTATCTGGGCCTCTCCTAAATGAGGAGAGATTGCTGCCATGCTGGATCTTCCGATTTTTCAAGAAAAGCCACCATTCAGATTTTTCTGTGAATTCTCCTTTTTGAAAAATTCTGGCAACTAATTCAAATTTTTTGAAACACTTTGCAAACAAAAGTGTCCATAAGCCTCCGGTTTGTGGTATCAACTCTAGATGCTAAGGAACAGCGGCCTTGTCGGTGGCCCGAAGAGACTCAATTTCAGGATGACAGCTCTGGCCTCCAGGTGCAGGACAGACTGACAGGGACGAGGCTGGAAACAGAAGTCCGCTTGGAGGGCTGATGCAGTGGTTCAGGCCAGAGGTGATGCCGACCAGACATTGCCATTTTCCAAGCCAAGGCCAGGCCACCATGGGCCTTTTTAATCTGCAGGTGTCTAGGTCATCTTTACATCATCCTTCTGCACATTTTCAGACATGACACGCAAGGGGGACTGAGGGCTTGGTTTTCTATGTGCTTTGTGAGCAGCGTCAAGCTTGGTGACAAGCCTGGATAAAAGATTGGAGAATAATTAGCAGTCCCCCCCACCCACCTCCTCAGAACCTTTTTCTGTTCCTCCATTGTCTGTCATCACAGAATAATTTAACACAAAGTGATGCTCATTAGATGGAACTCTCTAGCCAGCAGCCAAGTTGAGCTTTTAAAAAACTGAACAAAAAAAAACACCAAAAAAACCCAAAATTGATTTCTTAAATAATTTGTTCCAAAGACAGACTTGACGTGGAGTTGGCATGATATCAGCAGATCACTTCGTGGGAGCAGCAAAGGTGATTCCTCTGGATCTGGCTCTCACCCGACCCCCATCTTGCCCAGGACTGCTTTGCATTTCAAAAAGCTGCCTATTCTTTAAGAGCTATTCAAACACTCCCTCCTGGAGGATCAAACCCTTCTCTTTGGAAGTGGTCCATGAATTCTTTTGCATTCTTGCATAGTTTAGATCTTTCAGTCCCCTCTGGCTTGTTTTTATAAACCTGTGTGCAAAAATCTCAGCCTTTCTTCCAGACCAGTGGTTCTCAAGGTGGTACCCAGACCAAGGGCATGAACATCACCTGGGACCCAGACCTATTAAATCGGAAACTCTGGGGGTACGGCCCAGCAATCCATGTTTTAACAAGCCTCTCAAGGGACTGACACAGGATAAAGTTTGGAAAAAACTATGCTAGGGACAGGAGCAAGCAACATTTCCTGAGAACTTGTCATGTACCAGGTGTGTGTTTATACACACACACACACACACACACACACACACACACACTGGTTTTATTTCATCTGTACAAGTGTGTAAGACAAGCGATTTTTTCATTCCACAGATGAGTAAACTGAGACTCAGATAGTGACTTTCTCTAAGTCTCACCCTTAGAAGTAACAGAGTTGACATTTAGTCCCAGACCTGCCTGACTCCAAAGGCTCCTTTGGAGCCTTTCTACTGCTCCTTGAGAACAAGGACCACACTTCAGGTCCTCCTGATGGCATCAGCACAGTGGAACTAACAGAGACTTGTTTGAATGAATTATCAGTGAACAAACGATGGAACAATATTATTGCCCAAGTATGATACAGTGTGAGGGGCCAGAGCCACATTTTGATATTTGAATGCTGGCAGGTATGTTTTAAAACCAGAATTTCAATTAACAAAACCAAATTAGGTACCATTTGGAATTTCCTGGCCCTGGCAGCATCCTTTGTGTCGTCCTCACTCTGTAACTGGAGGCAAAAGGAGTGGGATCGGCGTGTTTTCTTACTGGATTGGCAGTTGTGGTGTAGTCAAGGAATCCCTCAGTTAGGTGGGAGGAGAAATATAGATTTTAATACTAGCCCTGTCACTTGTTAGCTGCATGAACTTGAGCGAGTTCTCTGTGCCTTCGTGTTCCCATCTATAAAATGGGGAATAATAAAGAGCACCTTCCCTTCTTGCATACAGAGCTATTGTAAGGATCAAATAAAACTGTATACAGCTGTATGCAGAAATGCTTTAAAAACATCATGTCCTGCACTTGCCACTTATCATCAAAGCCTGATAACTATCAGGTAGAGCTGATAAGATTCAAGGCGAATGGATGTGTCAGGGTACTTTCAGTTGCCAGAAGCAAAAACACACTCAGCCCACCTCAAGGAAAGGCAGGTGTGGTGGTGAAGTAGTTTCAGAAAGGTTCACAGGGCTTGGGACTAAAATACGCACTGAGAAGCCTCTGGGAGCCCAGTCTGCTCCCCAGTCCCCGTCATTCTCTTCTTCTCATGGGCGGTGTGACCTCGTGCCTCTCTCTGAGCTCCCACTCCATTTACCTCTCCCAGCCAATAGGCCGGCTTCCTCTGCGCACTCAGGACTGCGTCCTCTGAACGTGGGCTCCTACCTGGCCAGAAGAACCTCCCCAGCCCCTCTCTTTCCATCATGTCTCTTGGCTTCCACTCTTTTGACCAGCTGTCGCATTCCCTGGGCACATTTGATTTCAAATACTAGAGTAGGACTCTGATTGGCCCAGAGCCTCTGTGTACCAGGCCACGTCATAGAGCGCTGGGCAGCCTATGAAATGACTCTCCTTGGGTCCCAGTCCAGTCAGCTGTGGCCGGTCATCTGGTCTACCTGTGCCTACTGCTTAGGCAGGAACTGTGGGCAGAGCATCGCTCCTCAGAAGGAGCTGTGGGTGAAGGATGGATACATCTATAAAGGAAGGAAAAGTGTATCCAAGCATGAGAGCAAGTACGTCTCCTTGGAAGGCCCTTGTGCTCTTGAACAGCATGGCACTGGGCAGTGTCATCACCACTTGCCGTGTGTCTCAGTGGCCTCCCTGGCATATGCTCACGGAGCATGGCCGCAGACTACGCATGTGCAGAGTTCTCTGGGAAAGGCAGCAGAGCCAACTCTGGGGACTCCGGCATCTGTGAAAGCTGCTGCCAGCAGACCCGGGGAGAGAGGTAGGAGCTCTTAGCCAGAAGCAGCCAGTGAGGCACCTGCTCTGTATTCCCATCCCTGTGCCCTTGGCCTCAGTGACTCACTGGAGGCCCCTCTTGCACAGTACATTATAATGTGAGGCCAGTTATCTGAGGACACAGAGAGAGGTTTAAAAAGTTGGAGTCTGCCCTTAAAGGAGCAAACTTCCTTTCTCTCCCTCAGGCCATAAACATCATGATGATTTATTTTCTCATCTTTTTCATGTGAGTATAGTTTTCTAAGTAGTGACAATTTGATCTGATTCATTAGATCACAGGATCTTAGACCTGAAAGATCATCCAAGTCATCCACTGCACCGGGAAACTTCCTGAGCCAGAGGAGATGCTCAATAAATGTTTGCTGAATAAATTTAATGAATTTTGTAGATGAAGAGAAAGTTCCTGAGAGACGAGGGGACATGGCTAAGGTCGCCTCAGAAGGTAGTGGCAGGAGTAGGATGAGAACCCAAGTTTCTTATTCTTTTTTATTACTGAAGTATAGTTGATTTACAGTGTTGTGTTAGTTTCAAGTGTACAGCAAAGCGATTCAGTTATACATATATATGTGTGTGTATATACATGTATATATATTCTTCTTCAGATTATTTTCCATTATAGATTATTGCAAGATACTGAACGTAGTTCTCTGTGCTATATTGTTTATCTATTTTATATATAGTAGTTTGTAGCTGCTAATCTCAAACTCGTAACTTATCCCTCCCCCTCCTTCCCCTTTGGTAACCAGTAATTTGCTTTCTGTGTCTGTGAGTCTGTTTCTTTTTTAAAAAGTTTTTATTGGAGTATAGTTGATTTACAATGTTGTGTTAGTTTCTGCTGTACAGCAAAGTGAATCAGTTATACATATACATATATCTACTCTTTTTTAGATTCTTTTCCCATATAGGTCATTACAGAGTATTGAGAAGAGTTCCCTGTGCTATACAGTAGGTCCTTATTACTTACCTATTCTATATATAGTAGTGTGTATATGTCAATCCCAATCTCCCAATTTATTCCTCCCCCCTTTCCCCCCGGTAACGATAAGTTTGTTTTCTATATCTGTGACCATTTCTATTTTGTAAATAAGTTCATTTGTACCAATTTTTTGGATTCCACATGTAAGCAATATCATATGATATGATATTTGTTTTTCTCTCTCTGACTTACTTCACTCACTATGACAATCTCTAGGTCCATCCATGTTGCTGCAAATGGCATTATTTCATTCTTTTTTATGGCTGAGTAATATTCCATTGTATATATGTACCACATCTTTATCCATCCTTCTGTCAGTGGGCATTTAGGTTGCTTCCAACCTATGAGTCTATTTCTGTTGTGTAAGTAAAGAACCCAAGTTTCTTGATCCAATCCAGGCATGTTCCCTTACACCATGACTCATAGCACTGTGAGATTTCCGATTTGGAAGATGCTATACTGTCTATCTTTAATCTCCCTGCAATATCCCAGTCATTAATTTGCCCTCTCCTGCAGTACATCAGTGACTGAAAATATATGACCTTATAGCTCACATAGCCTGTTCATTTGGCCATTCAACTAACAAAGATTCATTTAAGACCTGCTTTGAGTCAAGGATGACTATTTACTAGAGATTCAGAGATGAATAACACATTTCCTGCCCTCATGAAGTTTACAATATTTAGGTAGATACATATACATCAACAGAAGATAACCCAACATAGTAAGTGGTATTCTCTTACAAAATTCTTTCTTCTTTCAAACCCACTCCATTGCCCAAGGACTATAGTCCTTACTCATTGGACCTAAGTCCAGTTATTAGGACCAAGACAAAAGTCTAATCCTTATTTCCCATCATAGCCCTTTCGTTATTTTTAAGCAGGGTTCATACTCCCTTAGTAAGCTAAAGTCCCAACTCTCTCAAGAATTCTGTATTTACAATGTGATTTCAAGTTCTCTTAACCATCCGGTTGCTCTTCGATGAACATGCTCCAGTTTATCTTGCTGGGCTCTTAAATGTGCCTCCCAGATGTGAACAGCTGAGCTCCAAATACAGTCTGAGAGTGCAAAGCAAAGCTGAACTTCCTCTCACTCCCTGCATTCTTCTAGACATCGCACATCTAAAAATATAGGACAAGGAAACAACAGCTTTGCTGGCCGCCAGCTGTTCTCTTGAATCTGACTGTTGTGCCATGTCCATGACCCTGACCCCTTTCCTCCATTGCACTCCTGCTTAGCTTCTCTATACAGCAGACATTACTGAGGACTTGCCTCTTTGGAGAACCAGACATAATGCATGTCTTCAAGGAGCTCACAGTCTCATTGGTGAAATTTGGTTTGCCCCCAGAGAAATAATTAACAAAGAACCAAGACTGAATATAATCAAGGGAACAATCTTTTTCTTAGATCCCTCCTTGGAGCTGCTCTTAATGGTGGTTGGTAGACTTCTGGGGTAGGACTGAAAAGAGATCTCCCAGTTCAAATGCCAGTGCAGAACTGGCTTCAAGCCCAGGCTGTCAGAGGCTTTGTCAGATTTTTGTCATTGCCTTGACCTAGACTGTTGCAGACTGAAGGCCTTTGAATCCCATCATCTACAAGGAAAGCTGGGGCACCTACAGACTGACGCCTCATAGGCCGCAGAACAGCTTTCCAGCACCTGCACCTGCCCAGTGCCAAACTGGAGTGCACGGGGGGAAAAGTTCGTTCAGATGTTGTCATGAGCTGGCCTGTGTTTGGGCTTCTGGGAGACAACAGGTTTAATTTGCTTTGACAGTGCTTTTTCCCCAGGAGGAAATTTACCCAAATATCCTGCCGTCATCACATTCAGCACATTGCTTGTTTGCTTTCCTGTTTTTACTGTGGAGAGTTTCTGTGTGTTTCGTGTGTGTATGTGTGTTTACCCCCCAGTAACCCATGTTGCCTTGTCTGGATTCATTAGACCAAGTTAGTGTGCTGTTTTGGTTCACAAACGGAAAGCATGTGTGACCTTCCTTAAAACCAAAATACCAACTCTGCCAAGTCCTGGGCAAACCTCTTTACATGCACGGCGTAGCACTATTTGCCTTCAAAATAACCCTCTGAGGTCGTGCTGTTATTAACCCCATTTCACAGATGAAGAAACTGATGTTTAGAGATGCCTTGTCCATAGGGCTCATAGCTAGTATGGGACTGGATCCCATATTTTGGTCCAGGCCATATACCACAAACTTTGGCTTCAGATAGAACTTGGTTCACCTACCAGATTCACCCTTACAGCTGTGTGACCTTGAGAAAGTGACTTCAGCTCTCAGTCTCCATGTGAGACTGTGAAATGGTGGCAAAAGTACCTAATTCTCATAAATACAAGGAATACATTAGAATATATGATAGACCTTTCACAGTTCCATTTGAGGGAATGAAAGGGTCTCTGTCAGAGTAACTGTAGAGTTAACACCCAGCTTTGCTGTCTAGTTTGTTTCCCTCTCTTCTTTTGGTTGTCGACAACAAACCCAGCCCCGGGCTTCAGGATCAAAGGGGATGTAATAGATGTAACCTAGAGTATAAATTTCACCAGCTGTAGACAAGACGATGTATCCAATCATCCAATGGGCTGTTCTGGAGTCCATGTTCCTTCCTTCTTGCCTGAAGCGTTAGCATCCATCCTCCTAAAGAGAAGCCAAAAGGAGGCATCAAAGAGTACATCTCCCTTGGTAATAGGTAGACCTTGGCTCTATAAACAAGTGCCTCCAAAAAGTTGCCAACATCCACTGTTACAGCTTAAGGAGAGACAAGAGAAGCAGAGGAAGGAGCTGTAGGTAGCTAGCGCAGGCTTTTATTAGCTGGGACACATCACAGGCGAGCAATACATGGAGGAGGTGCTGGGGAAGGTGGGGGGATAAGTGCTGGGTGAGCAGAAAAGAGAGACAAGGACGGCTAGTGGGCTCTGACCTCACTCACAACTGGTTCCTTCTGTCTTTGGTGCTGGAATTCAACCTCAGGCTCCATCACTGCAAAGGTTTGCCTGCTCAGAGCAGGGCACGAAGCAGGTGTGCCCACACCACAGTGAGCTAATAAAGGAGAAAAGCCTCCTCTCCCCTTCTCGTATGACTGCCCCTGTGAAACTGGAGTCCAGTAGGCAATTACACTGCCCAGTAGTCCTCCTTCAGGCAGAATTTCCCTCTGTGGTCTCTCCTTGTTTCCTGCAAAAACGAGGCTCTGGGATTTCAAATAAGAAAAGTAGAAGGTGGCAAATGAAGGCAGGCTTTCCCAGACATCAGCCCTAGACTCAGGAGGACATACTTACCAACTGTGATCATCGTTCACCTTGACATGGCGATGCTAATGATTTGTCTCTGGAAAAGCGTGGTGAGCAGACAAAATGAGGCACTGCTGTGGCTTCACCAAAGGCCTCTATAGTTTCCCGTCTCCTGTGTTTTCTCCAGGAAGGACCGTTGTTGTCTTTTCTTCCTTCTGCAGATGCCCCTTTGTATTTCGAGCAATATTTTGGTCAACATCCAGAGAACACGCCCACTCAGAACACATGTCCAGAGAATGAGCTCAGGAAACATTTAAATTCTGCATTCCAATATTGATGGAAGGAAAAACAAATTCCTGAAAATCAAATTTCCTAGCAGAACACACTGTTGTGATAGAAAAGCAAAAGCTGGGGGAAAGGCCCCTGTTTTCTACCATACCATGCACCCAATTATGAAAATCAGTTATTTACAGGCAGCTGAATTTTTCATTCAGATCTGAGCAGATCTAAGGTACACCTTGTACTACATGAAGGCAGCTGCAGTGTGAACATAAGCAAAGCAGGAAGGAACTATAGGGGGAAGAAACTCACCAGACACTAATTGAAAACATAACATGTTTATGCGATAAAGTTCACACTTCTCCCAAGCTAGTGAGTGTCATTTCTGTACTAGCATTTAGCATAGAGATATCTGGTCAATGGAGACTCATTATTTGTAGGATTCCAAGTGGACCCCAAGTAGTTGAAATCCTTCCAAGTGGAAGAAAAACTATATACAAAAACATTTCATCAAAAAGAAATATTCTCCAGATGTCTCTACTTCCATGTTGCTGTCGTAAAATTATTCCACATCTCCTAAAACTTCTGCCTTCTGACACCAGCAGCCTGGGGCAAGTTTTGTAGCAAACAGGCTTCTATTCTTTCAGATACAGCAACCGACATGATACTCAGTCACAGAAAATATACGTGCCTTACTTTTTCACTAGGAAGACTTTTTGAATTAACAGGTTTGTGTCTTACAGACTTCATAAATCAAAATCTAGAAAGTGTGTGACGCTTACCTGCAACTGATCCTATTAAAAACACAGCTGGAAAAGAAAAAAGAAAGAAAGATAAAAAAGAGAGAGAGAAAGGAAAAAAAAAAAGAATAAAAACCACAGCTGGAAATTATGGTACTTGTATGAGGAGACATATTTTATACCACTGGGTTTGAGAAGACCTAGGCCATAGAATTTTAGATCTGGGAGGGATCTCTGAGAACATCTAGCCAAATTCTTTCAGGGACAGCATCAAACGTTTACTGAGACCCTTCTTTGGACAGCAGGGCAAATGTGTAAGTGAATATACTCGGTTTCTGTCCTCAAGGATGTCCTGTCCTCACAGTCAACAGTGTTGCCTATCTGATGCTTTAATAGGGGTGATGGAAAAAGTCCCAGGAATATCTTAGCCTGTTTAAGAAATGAGGAAGTCTTGTCAGAGGAGGTGACATTTGAGGAAACAGGTGCAGGAAGATCGAGTGCTGTGGCCAAGGTCCCAGAGCCCTTCAGTAGCAGAACAAGAGCTAGAAGCAGGCCTTCTGCCTCTCTGTCCTGTACTCCTCCTGCAAGACTGCAGGTAGAACCCACCCTCCATTTGTACCATTAGCCAGTAGCCTAAAGAGAAAATGATCTCGCCTTAAACTTTACTCAAAATTCTTATTTTTAAAAGAATATTCAGAAGGAAACGTCCGAAGTTATTCTCTGTAAAAACAGTGTTTCGGAAGCCACTCCTAACATAGAGGCTTTAGGGACTTAAAGGCATATGGATTCTCCCAGGCAAAACCAATGGAGAGCAGAGATGCTCAGGGCCCTGGCTCATGAGCCTCACTCTGCCAGGTCCCAGACAGCTTCAGACTCCCTGAAATGAGAACGCAGGCTAGACTAGGCCCTCTTGTTCTTAACTCTGTGTTACTGCCGTATGCTGCTCAGGATAGCAGACGGACAGCGCGCGAGGGGAATTTTCCACCCGCTCACAAAAGGAAGCATACATCTGAGCCCTTTTCCCAAATGTTTTCAGTCTTTTCCAAGTTGATAACGGCAGACAACTGGGAAAAGACCTTTTTGGGAAATGCGCCATGCTGTGAGCACCTCAAAATCCCCCCACCTTTCCCCCATCTATCCATACTCAAGCCATTTTTCAAGCTCACCTCCTCCAAGAAGCCTTCCCTCTGCTAGTTTTACCCCATATCAGCTGCCATTGCATTGCCCCTAAGTGATTTCCTGGATTTAAGTCTTGATGCCCTGTCAGGACACCTTTTCTGCAAGATGCTCATAGAATTTTAGAACAGGAAGCAGTCCTGGGAATCATCTCTGCTATCACCTTCATTTCACATATGAGGAAGGTGAGACCCAGAGAGGGGAAGGAAGTTGCTTTAGGTCACCCAGCATGATTCTAGAAGGATGGGCCCCAGAACCAGGTCTCCTCACCTTTAGGCAGAGCTTCCACGCCCCGTGCTGCTGCCTGGGTGACAGCTGTTATCCCAGTCTCCCAGTTAAGCCACAGCTTTCCTGTAGGTACGACTCATGTCTCATATGGTGACATCTCATTTAACAGAGGTCTTAGTCTTGGCTTCATGACTTACACTTGGGAGCTAAGACAACAGGTTGAATCTTTAGCTCTGCCCCACCACACTAACCTTTTCTCTGCTTTAACTTGACTCTGCTGACTGTCTCGGAGACCTTGGGTGAGTCACTGCCCTCCCTATGGGTCACAGTTTCCTTCTCTATTAAATGAGACTATTAGACTAGGTGGTCTCTTCAATCCCTTCAAGCTCTGAAAGTCCTAGAATTCGCTACCTTCCAACTGGTCCTTTGCTGTCTTCAGGACTGGCCTCACTGGCCCACACATCTGCCTTGTTCATCCCTGGCTTCTGCTGAAGAGTTAGTTCCTTTAAGGCCCAGATAGCATAGCATCATTGAAGAAGACCAGGGGTTGGAGTCCAGAGGCCTGGGTTCAGATGTGGCGTCCATGACTTAGTATCTCCAGGGCCTTCAGCAAGTCACTTCATCTCTCTGTCAGCCTTCTCATCTTGTCATTTCTTTGTTGTTTGTAAAATAGGAATATTGATACATGCTTGAAGATTTCGTGACAGTGAACCGAAATAACCTTTGCGGAAATACGTGGCACAAAGAAGGCATTCAGGATGGTAGTGGCTTCTTCCTTTATTCCGTGTCCAGCATTATTGAGAAACGAGCTGTTCCAAATAAAGACTTCCTAGATAACAGGTTTACTAACTGGAGCTACAAAACATTGATTAATTTTTTACTAAAGTCTTTCTGAAATGAATCCTATATTTCCTTGGCATGTCACATACACGATACCGAATGTACAATGTTAGGAAGAATTAGAGAAAGTAGCATCGCTGCAGAAGGTGGGCACTGATCGGCGATGCCGGGGATGCAGGTACGGCAAAGGGAATGTGAAGGAAAACTCTGATGCATTTTGAAAGAGCTTGGATTTTTTCATTTCGGCGAATGGGGGGCCATTGAAGGGTTTTAAGTCAGAGGATGACAGGATCAGATTGTTTCAGAGAGATGGCTCAGGCTGCTGGGTGGTGAATGAATCAGGGGGAGAGGGGGAGAGGACTCTGAGAGGCCAGCCATGAGGCCGTCGTGTGAGCCCCGGTGAGAGATGCTGGGGCCTGGACTGATAGATGGAGAATCAGAAGTGGGAAGAGACAGATTTGCAAATCCCCAGTAGCTTTATGAAGAAACAAATTCATGGAGCGTCAGCCCATTATGAGAAAAATGTAAAACATAGAAGAGTGTCAAGAAGACCCCAAGAATCACCCCATAACCCAGCCTCCAAAGATAACCACTGATGGGTTAAACTATTTTCTCCTAATGTTTGTAGCTGAAATTTCTACTGCATTTGTGGATACAAAGTTGATTTATAAAAAAATTGGTTTAGGCACACATTTTCCCAAACACGTCTCTTAACATCGGTTGAGATGTACCTCGGTAAGAGTAAATATATCATTTTTAACTTTATTGATTCCTTTCACTGACTGGGCCAGAAGCACTCAAATGTGTGGGTCCTAGTTAACCTGAGGCTGGATTCCCAGGCCCTCTGTTTGGGTAAAGAAGCTTCCGTGTGCAACTCTGTTTCTCTTTTCTCCCACAGAATCCGTGGATAACTGCCCCAGCAACTGCTACGGCAATGGCGACTGCATCTCTGGGACCTGCCATTGCTTCCTGGGCTTCCTGGGCCCTGACTGCGGTCGAGGTGAGAACCCCGCTTGTGGGCTTACAAGGTCCACCCTGCGGCCCCGTGGGCAGTTCAGGTCCCACTTCTCCGAGCAAGCGCAGAAATCCAGGCCAGCTCCTGCCTCCTGTGAGAAGGGCTCCCAAGAGCCAGTCCTCTGAAGCCCTGAGAGGGAGGTCCGCAGGCAGAGCCCTGGCTGACCCAGCCGTGTTATCCATGGGTGCATGACTGGGGAGGTAAGGAAGCAAGGGCAGCCACAGGGAACCCCATGTCCATTGTGAGAACAGGAGGAGTGGCCATGAGGGTTCTTTTAAAAAGTAGATTTCCCCTTGGGGGACCGATCAGCCTTTTGCCAAGCATCTTGGACGTTTGTCTTTAGCGAGTGTGGTTTGTCTCTGACCTCGTGGAAGGGCCTGAGTTGCTGCTCCAGTTCCTACCATCTAACAGTGGAGGCAGAGTCTTGGCTGAGGCCACCAAGGGGAGGGACTGGGAGGTGAGGCTGCCCTTCTCCACACAGGACACTAATGTGGCCTCCTGTTCGGGCACGTACGATGCTAATGGTCACCACTACAGGGAGAGTTTAAAGGCTGCCCGTGATCTGCCTGTCCCTTTGGCCTTCATTTCTGTCCTGGAAGAATTAACAAGGAAAATGCCAAAGCAGATCTGAACTCCCGAGAATTGGGCACTCCTCTTGGGGAAACTAAAATGGCCCTTTCCTCTGGTTTCTCCACCTCTTCCCTCATGCAACAGGCATTTGCTTAGTGCCCTTTAGGGCTTGGTCCTGTGATGGACACTGAGGTTACAACACGGAGCAAGACCCAAGCCCAGGACCTCTCAGTCTGGGAGACAGACAGGGAAATAGACGATGACAAAGCAGTCAGTGATAAGTGAAGCACGCCTAGAGCGAGGTTAGATGCGGGGAACATCTATCAGCATGAAAGGGTCTTTGCTTGGATGGAATGAGGACCAGTAAAGGCTCCCCAGATGGGGTGACACTGGAACTAAGACGAGATGCTTGAATCGTTCATTGGTGGAAGGCAGAGATGGTTTTCCAGGTCGAGGAAACGGCGCCCTCCAAATACCGTGCCGTGGTGCTGCTATGGGGATCCTGCTTGTTCTTCCTGACGTGAAATAGACCCAGTGTGAGACAGCAGAGCCAGCGGCCTTGAGGAAGCACAGCAATTACCTGCTGAGTGTTTTAAAAAGGAAAAAAGCCAGGTGGGAGCAGGGGGAAGGTGGTGCAGAGAGAAGAGTCATGCCTTCTAACAAGAATTAGTGTCTCATCCCATATGCACTTAAAGTTAAGAGTCATGTATAAAGCAGCCTTATTGTATCTCAGTAAGGCTGGTAGGTACAGCACAGTGCCATGTAATTTATTTTTATATAGTGTCCTTCGTACAGACGATCACAAAACCCTTTACGCTAAGTGGCAAAATGGAAAGATAATACTTTAAAGAGCCAGGTTGGGCTCAGCTATTCTCTTATGGGGGCAGCGGCGTGTGGGGCTTGAGTGGAGACCTGAAAGGCAAGGAAAGCTGAGATTGGCTGGGTTAAAGATGATAGTAAGTGGCCCTGCACGTGAGGAATGGGGATGCAAAATACAGTGCTACTAGGAGGAGGGTGCTGGAGGAGGGATGCGGGGAGGGAAGGAGGCCCAGCTGTCTTTTCCAGTGAGCCCAAGGACCAGACTGAAGCCTCCTATCTAAGGATGCTGGTGACCACCATGCAGCACCAGTAACATGAGGGGGACGGGGGAAAAGCAGCGTTCATTGGGTACCAACTGCGCCAGGCCCTGCACTGTACACCTTCACCTACGATTCCTGATGTGTTTTAACTGGAATGAAATAAAGCAAGAGAAGCAAACAGATGGACACACGTGGGAATTGTGGCAAAGCAGCTGAAGCCCAGGAGAGAAGGGGACAGAGGCCAGATGGGGTGCGTGGGGCGTGGACTCATGCCAGGCTTCCCACGCTGTCTCTGCAGCCTCCTGCCCCGTGCTCTGCAGTGGGAACGGCCAGTACATGAAGGGCAGGTGCCTGTGCCACAGCGGCTGGAAGGGCGCCGAGTGCGACGTGCCCACCAGCCAGTGCATTGACGTGGCCTGCAGTAACCACGGCACCTGCATCGTGGGCACCTGCATCTGCGACCCCGGCTACAAGGGCGAGAGCTGCGAGGAAGGTAAGCCCTGCGGGCAAGCAGCTCGGCACCTCGCTGTGAGACAGAGGCCGGCAGGCAGGGCCGCGAGGGCACCCAGGGAGCAGCGGCCCTGTGACCCCCCACCCCCAAGCCAGGACGCCTTCGGCAACAGTCACTAACCTAAAGGGAGAAGACAGACGAACGAGGGTCCTGCTCAGCGAGGGGAAGAGAAGTGTGTGTATTGAGCACTTCCTGCATGCAAGCCTCTGTGCTAAAAGCCTGGTGTCATTTAGCTTCAAACCCCAGCAGGGAAGGGTAACCATCTCCATTTTATAGTCAAATGACTTGCCCAAGGTCCCATGGCTGGTAGATGGCAGAGCCAGGTTGGAGCCCAGGCTTTCTGGCTCCGTAGCCTGAGCTCTCTCTCCTCCCCTTTAAGTTCCTCTGCTCTCCATTTCTGAAGTGTGAGTCTGTTGTAGACCTCCATACACTGCCTTCCACAGTCTCACTCCTGTGTTTGTGTGTGTGTGTGTGTGTGTGTGTGTGTGTGTGTTCATGTTTGTGGCTCTTAGGTGCTCATAAACGTGTCTCCCTCCTTCATAAAGTAAACATGCCTGTGCAGATCGAGGCTAGGAAGTGAACTGCTGACTTAAGGGTGACATCAGTTCTTCCCAAGAAAACCTAACCAGGTGAGATAAGTAAATACTTCTATCCCACAAAGAACCTGCGGCCCAGGGAAGGGCAGCGCTAACTGATGGCAGGGCTGGAATTCAGTCCAGGTCTTCTGACCTCAGACATGGTACTCTTTCCTCCTGACCACATGGGATTTCCCGATGAAAGGAGGGGTCTTCTCACAAGCAATAGAGAGTAGCCATCGGGAGTGCACACTCTGGAATCAGATGTAGGTTTGAGTCCTCGTTCTGCCACTTACTAGCCTCAGTTCCCTCATGTGTAAAATGGGAGTTCCTTCCTCAGAGGGTCGTTGTGAGGACTAGATTAAATGACACATGTGAAGCACGTAGCTCAGTGTCTGACACATAGGAAATGCTCCCAAAATGTTAGCTCTTATATCATTAGCATCATTCTGGGGACTATTGAAGCACATTTCTTGTTTCACCCCACTCACTGTATCCAGGGTCTTTTGAAATGGACTTTGAAACTGATGGACGATGTTAGTAGTCATTACCTCCCACTGTCCACCGTCTAGGGCCCTGGCACCTTCTCCAGCGGGTGGAAGAGGCTCCAAGGAGAGCTAGTCTTCTAACTCACTGGGGATTTAATGAGTATCCCCTCCTCAAGGCGTCATTTCCCCTAAAAAATGAGAGAATATAATGGGCCCATTTTAAAAGAGTGGGGAATGGGAAGGGATTAGTGTCTGGAAAGCATCCATCACCTCTCAGAGAAAGGGCTGTCTCTAAACTCCGAGTGTGGCCGGAGGTCCTGATTGAGACCTATTAGCTTTGATGCGGATTACTTCGGGCTGTCTGAGCTCAGCAAGGAGCCCGGCCCCTGAACAAAGGAACTTGGCTTTCTCATCCTGACAATGGTGACCTTCCTCTGCTTTCCCTTTTCATTTAGTCACTTGAGGTGAAGGCCCTCTGAAGGAAAGAAAAACAAAGAGGAGATTCCTCCTGAAGCAGTGGGGCTGTCCCACTCCCCAGCCCCACCATGCCATGTGGGCCAAGGAGGGAAAGCTGTCCTCCTGATCAGCCGGTGCCCCGGAGTGCAAGGTCATTTACAGAGAGAAAGAGAGAACCTGTTTAGCAATTTGAGTTACATTATTATTTGAAAAGAAATGTTTTCACTCCTGCTTTCTTTCCCGAGAAGGGCCATCTGGTAATGATTCCTCTTATTATTTCTGTTTCTCTGGTGAAGCATCCTTGCACAGTCCTTGTGTTTATAGTGGGGGTTTCTTGGGCCTTCATCCTGTCCCCTCTCCTCCCTTCCATTCCCTCTCAGTTCTGTTCTAACAGGTTTCACTGTGTTTATAAAACACCAGCTAACAAGCTTAAGTTTTTCTCTCTCTCCCTCTTCCTTCTTCTGAAGTTTATTGCCCCCTGTTTTTTTTTTAACATCTTTATTGGAGTATAATTGCTTTGCAATAGTGTGTTAGTTTCTGCTTTATAACAAAGTGAATCAGTTATACATATACATATGTTCCCATATCTCTTCCCTCTTGCGTCTCCCTCCCTCCCACCCTCCCTATCCCACCCCTCTAGGTGGTCACAAAGCACCGAGCTGATCTCCCTGTGCTATGTGGTTGCTTCCCACTAGCTATCTACTTTACCTTTGGTAGTGTATATATGTCCATGTCACTCTCTCACTTTGTCATAACTTACCCTGCCCCCTCCCCATATCCTCAAGTCCATTCTCTAGTCGGTCTGTGTCTTTATTCCCGTCTTACCACTAGGTTTTTCATGACCTTTTTTTTTTTCTTAGATTCCATATATATGTGTTAGCATACGGTATTTTTTTTTTCTCTTTCTGACTTCACTCTGTATGACAGACTCTAGGTCCATCCACCTCACTACAAATAACACAATTTCGTTTCTTTTTATGGCTGAGTAATATTCCATTGTATATATGTGCCACATCTTCTTGATCCATTCATGTGTTGATGGACACTTAGGTTGCTTCCATGTTCTGGCTGTTGTAAATAGAGCTGCAATGAACACTTTGGTACATGAGTCTTTTTGAATTATGGTTTTCTCAGGGTATATGCCCAGTAGTGGGATTGCTGGGTTGTGTGGTAATTCTATTTGTAGTTTTTTAAGGAACCTCCATACTGTTCTCCATAGTGGCTGTATCAATTCACATTCCCACCAACAGTGCAAGACAGTTCCCTTTTCTCCACACCCTCCCCAGCATTTATTGTTTCTAGATTTTTTGATGATGGCCATTCTGACCGGTGTGAGATGATATCTCATCTTTGATAAAGGAGGCAAGAATATACAGTGGAGAAAAGACAACCTCTTCAATAAGTGGTGCTGGAAAAACTGGACAGGTACATGTAAAAGGATGAAATTAGAACATTCTCTAACACCATACACAAAACTAAACTCAAAATAGATTAAAGACCTAAATGTAAGGCCAGACACTGTCAAACTCTTAGAGGAAAACATAGGCAGAACACTCTATGACATAAATCACAGCAAGATCCTTTCTGACCCACCTCCTAGAGAAATGGAAATAAAAACAAATATAAACAAATGGGTCCTAATGAAACTTAAAAGCTTTTTGCACAGCAAAGGAAACCATAAACAAGACCAAAAGACAACCCTCAGAATGGGAGAAAATATTTGCAAATGAAGCAACTGACAAAGGATTAATCTCCAAAATTTATAAGCAGCTCATGCAGCTTAATAACAAAAAAACAAACAACCCAATCCAAAAATGGGCAGAAGACCTAAATAGACACTTCTCCAAAGAAGATATACAGATTGCCAACAAACACATGAAAGGAATGCTCAACATCATTAATCATTAGAGAAATGCAAATCAAAACTGCCCCCTGTTTTTTAAAGCCTGAGGCACGCCTCCGGCAGGACGCTTAGAGGGAGCTGGGGGAGGGGCAGAGGGGCCCACCTAAGCCTTTTGCAGTGAAAAGTGAGCCGCTGTGTTGTGGGTCCTGAAGCGAGTCCGATAGCTTGTGTGGTCACTGAAGCGTGGAACATTTGGGGAAAAGAGATGTGTTTGCAGCCTGGCCACGCAGGCCCCATCATTTCATTAATGGGCCAAGCGTCTGCCAGAAATTTTGGCTTGAACGGCAGGGTCTGCACAGGAAAAAAAAAAAATGTAACTGCTTGGCACCTCTTCTGAGAAGAAACTAAGTTAGACAGTCTTCTACCCAAAGTTGAGCCCACCTCCCTGCCAGCTTCCCCTGTATTCCTTCAGCTCCCCGACCCCCGGCCCGCCGATCTTCCCACGTTATACACAGCTCCCTGCAAAATAAATATTGTTAGGGAAACTAACCCAGTGTGAGGGAAAGAGACCTTTTTAATCGCACCCTAGGGTTCCAGTCTCCCCAGAGGCCCCAGAAGGGGAAGGCAGATGCACAGTCTGTGTGGGACCTCTTGGGCAGAGGGTCACTGTGGCATAGGTAATGGCCCTAGGTTTGGGAACAGTAGGGACAGCATTCTGGCAGGAATCTCAGCCAGTTCAGCCAAGGTTTGCTAGACCACCCCAAGGTGCAGTCCTCTTTAAAACTCCCTTTGCACCCCACACTTGCTTTGTCAAGTTGACCTTCCGAAGTGATGGTTAATTGATGATGAAGTGCCTGGAGGTAGCCTCTCATCAGTTCTTTCTGCTCTTTCTTCCCTGCCTGGACCAGCTTCTGAGAGCATCGGATTCACTTTGCTCGTTCCTGGGTCCCTGTCAGACTTACTGTGTCTGAGGAACAAGTACTGTGATGCTGAGGGCCTCTTGCTAAACTTGCCACCCTCCAGCTTTCTCCGCTAACAGTGCCGATTTTTTTTTTTTTTTTTTGGTACGCGGGCCTCTCACTGTTGTGGCCTCTCCCATTGTGGAGCACAGGCTCCGGACGCGCAGGCTCAGCGGCCATGGCTCACGGGCCCAGCCGCTGTGCGGCATGTGGGATCTTCCCAGACCGGGGCACGAACCCATGTCCCCTGCATGGGCAGGCAGACTCTCAACCACTGCGCCACCAGGGAAGCCCCACAGTAGAGATTTATAGATTCAACCTCGAGGGCGGCTGAAAGATAGCTTCAACCCCAAGCTGGAGTCCAGGCACTCACTGAACGGGAAATACCTTTATAGGCCTCGGGATAGGAACTGCTGAGTCGTTTCCTGTCAAATTGGAAAACTCTCTGGATCTAGGGAATTATCATAGTAGGCTAATGGGCCAGAATAATCCTTCTGAGGTTCTGAGATCTGAGGCAGGTCATGAAAATTTATCACTATTATTATTTTTATCATGTTTAATTACCAGGAACTCCAACAGGTCATGTTTAAACCATTATTAAGTGGTGTCCAGAGACTGCAAGAAAAGAGATTCTTTGCCTTCATTTGGCTTTCTTAATTTTCCACTTTGCCCTGTTTCTTTCACTGTGCTGTTTTCTTTTGATTTCTGTTTTTAACCGTTCTGTGTGCGATGTCTGTATACATGTGCGCATGTATTTTGGAACCAGTAAGGTTGTAGAAGAGATAGCAAGAGATCTATACCAGAGAAGAGTGCTTCAAATTTAAAGTCCTCCACTTACCAGTGTGTGATCTTGGGCAAGTTATTTAACCTCTGTGCTTCAGTTTCCTCATCTGTAAAATGAGGATAGTAATGGTATCTACCTCAAGGGGTTGTTGTTAGGGTTAAATGAGATAATGCATACAAAAGGTTTAATAGCAAGATATGGCATAGAAGAGGAACTAAATTAACACTAATATCATTGTTACTGTTGTTTTTGTTATTATGTTTTTATCAAATGGTTGCTCCTGGCCTTTGGTCTTCCTATTTATCATTGAAGTAATTACGTTGAGCTCCTTTAAAAACCCAAATAGTGAAAGGGCTTTCTTAATGAGGTGATCCTCAAAATGAACAGCCTGTTCCCAGAATGATGCTCTTTGTAAAGTCTCTGCCCATTTGTGTCTGTGATTCTAATATACCCAGGCCGAGTTTCCCACTCTTTTGTGCAAAAGTCAAATATACTGGGCTATAAAATTTAATTGATAAATAAAGTAAAATCACGTCTGAATTATAAATGAGCTCTGACCACAGTCTGCCCAAGTCATGCTACTGAATGTCCTGATAAAATGGACAGATAACTTCTTTGCAACAATTTACAGCTTATACTGTCCTTTCAAATCATCAGTGTCGTTTGGTCCTCATAGCCACCTGAGAGGTAGGTAATTTGACCAGACCAGCTTTATAGATGGAAGCTCAGAGCAGGTACGGGACTTGACCGTGGTCATGGAACCATTACAGCTTGTCCTGTGACCCTTGAACTTAGGACCTCAGAGAGTCAAATGCTAAATTCTTTCCTCAGCAGCATACGGCTTCCTCCTGAGCCCCTACAAGGAGGAGCCTGACTACATTCATAGCAGCTCCATCAACACTTTTAACAACAGCTGCATGTTGGGCCCCATCGGGACTCCACTCTCCCCTTCCACTTGCAAGACAGATAGAATCCCCTCCCTCCCTACAATGACCTAGCAACTCTTTGGTTGAGTAGAGAACACGGACAAGCCCTTTGCTGATTCTGTCTCCTCTCTGCTGCCTTTCGCACTTTGCGTGCACTGGAGCCACATGCTAAGTTAGCCCTCAATGCCCTTCTTCTTCTTCTTTCCGTGAAGTGCTTTGCGGAAGATTAGAGGTCTCTGTGAACTTTGTGTAACCCCGTAACTAAAGCTTTGACTTAGGAGAATCAGCCCCAGGAACAGGAATATCACTGGATTCAGAATCAGAGAGACCTGTCTTCAGAGTCCTCTCTGGCAGGGTTTAGCTCTGTGATCCCATATAAATTATTTACCTCTCTGAGCCTCAGTTTTCTCCTCTGTACCTCATTGGGTTATTGAGAAAACAACCTGGTGAAGTATATAAGATACTTCCTACTGTGTAAGCGGAGAGCAGGTAACCCACAATATTATTCTCCTCCCTCTTTCTGGGAGGTCTCTTGAGACCACCTTGACCTTGGGCCCTAAGAGCCCTGCTCGGGGGTTTGCTTGGCTGTGAGCTACAGCTTTGTAGTTCGCCCCCAACTTGAGGAGAAGCTGAACACAGCCATCATATATAGTTTTGAATAGTCATTGAAATGTTTGCCTGGAAACATTTCCAGACAAATGTGTGTCTGGAAAATGAGGTGTGAAAGTTTGTATCATTCTCCAGAGTTTTGGGAAGATGGTAAAACCTAAGGGAATTTGAATGCAAAATAAGTTCTCATTTAAATTAAGGAATCTCTTTATTTTAATCCCCCATTCGCGGAAATAAAACTGCACTTATGAAGTGGTAAATACTAATAGTTTGTTCTCCAGTGATGTTTCGAGCACCTCCCACGTGCTAGGGGGTTGGAGATACAGACACGAACGAAATAGTCTTGTCCTCCATTGTTGCAGTTGTTACAGACATCTAGGATAGGCACTGGCTGCTGTATACATATGTCTTACCATGTGCACCCCTCAAGTCAAGAGCTACAAATATGTATGCACGTTTTACAGGTGAGGGAGCTGAGACTTGAGAGGTTAAACAGTCAACCACCGGGTAGGGGCGGGAAACCAGGTCTACCGTTGCTAGAGTTATTCTCTTCACCTTACCAAGTGACCTCTCCACGGAAATCTGGGTCCTCCTCCCTGAGCATGTGAAGCTCCTCCACTACAAAGTATAGCAGTTTGCTTAAAGAAGACTCACCCTTGCTAGTCCGATACTCATCTCTGTTATCTCTCCTCTGTGTTGCAGTGGACTGCATGGACCCCACGTGTTCGGGCCGGGGGGTCTGCGTGAGAGGCGAGTGCCACTGCTCTGTGGGCTGGGGAGGCACCAACTGTGAGATGCCCAGGGCCACGTGCTTGGACCAGTGTTCGGGCCACGGAACCTTCCTCCCAGACACCGGGCTTTGCAGCTGTGACCCAAACTGGACTGGACACGACTGTTCTGTCGGTAAATGTGGGGAGAATAAGGGCACAGCTTAGATGGAGGGAGGAGGTTTCCACTGTGACGTGTACACCGTTCATTCCTGTTCAGGGCCCTTACCCTGACCTTGGTCATGTAGCAGGGGGTTACCCACGTCTCTGAATGCTTTTCTTCTTCCCCTGAACTCCAGCCTTCAACACCTCTACTCTTAGAGGGGCAGAGGATTCACAAATCCTATATTCACATCATTTCTTTCATAGTGGTGGCCTTGAGAGTCAAAACATCGCCCCTTAACCATATTAATGATGATAGATGTGATTCACTGAATTCTCGTCTCTCACATTACAATGGCCATCCTAGAGGCGAGGCCATGGGGGACATTGTGCCTCCTTGAGCTCTGCAGGGATGGGCCTTTGGTTTTACCCATTCCCCAGAATGAAGTCCAAACTCAGTATGGTATTTAGGGTGCTTTGTGATGTGGCCGTCACCCACCTTTCCGGCCAGATCCTCTACGAGATGGTAAGTTCCATGAGGGTAGCAAACGTGTCTTATTCCACATTCCCAGGACTCAGCATAGTCCTGCCCACAGCAGCTGCCGGATAAACTTTGACGAATGAATGAATGAATGAATGAATGACAAACACATGATTGAATGTGTTCTTAATTTTGGCATTTGGTTCACCACAGAATTTACACGTGTAAGGTTCACAGAATGATTATATTGGCACCCTCTGTTTATAAGCACTTTATGATTTAGAGGCCCTCTCATGGTGAGGATTAGATGAGAACATAGGTGAATCACCTAGCACAGTACTGGTAGGTAGTCAGCGTGGTTGCTTCTAGTATCTCATCTGGACAGTATCCACTGTTTAAATCCACACAAAAACCCTGTGAGAAAGGCATCATCATCCCCATTTTGCCAAGTTATATAGTATTTTACTCAGTGAATACTTACTGAACAAGGCAGAGGGGATAAAGAGGTAGGAAGTCTGTACCCTGGCGAGCTTGCATTCTGGAGAGGGGGGCAGGAGACAGAGCAACCAAACGCATGAAGAGCAATCAACTAATAAAGAAGCTTAAGCCCAGAAAATTTCTAAGTAATCCTGCCCAGGGACACATGGCTAAGAAGTGGTAGCATCTCCATCAACATTTTTTTTCACTCTGAGTCACTTTCCCCACCACACCACGTTGCTGAAACAAAGTGAAGCTCAAGTCAGCTCATCATCTTGTGTATTAACAGTTCTGGTAGTGATCAGGAAAGATGGTTGAGACCTCTGGTAAAAATGAGATCCAGTGCAGCATTTGTGCCTTTGGAATACTTTGAATTACCTTTCCCCATTGAATGGAGAATTGATGTTCAATACGCAGCCTAAATTGGACTTTATCCTTGTTTGCAAAGCTCGTGTAAAGACATGATCACGAACACAGGTGTCTTAGGAATAATTCCTTTTTTTTTTTAACATCTGTATTGGAGTATAATTGCTTTCCAGTGGTGTGTTAGTTGCTGCTGTATCACAAAGTGAATCAGCTATACATATACATATATCCCCATATCTCCTCCCTCTTGCGTCTCCCTCCCACCCTCCCTATCCCACCCCTCTAGGTGGTCACAAAGCACCGAGCTGATCTCCCCGTGCTATATGGCTGCTTCCCACTAGCTATCTGTTTTACATTTGGTAGTGTATATATGTCCATGCCACTCTCTCACTTCTTCCTAGCTTACCCTTCCCCCTCCCCGTGTCCTCAAGTCCATTCTCTACGTCTGCATCTTTAGGAATAAGTCTTTTTATACGGCTCTGTTTATGGCAATATAAGGAATGCTCCTCCGAAATCTACACTGGGTTGTATTGTTCATTATGTGGCCACAAAGCTAGTTTCTGATAGAACTATAACTGTCCGTGCATTGTTAATCCTTGATGAGACTCCACAGCCTCTGACGGAGGCGGGTGTAACTTTGAGTGCGATCGCTAGGCATTCTTGAGTTGGCCCTGTAAGAGGAGACAGCAGGCCCATTGCAAGGGCCTTAAATAGAATTGCGAGTGCCCATTTTCCTCAACTCTGTGCCTCTCACTTCCCAGAGCTGCTGTCAAACAGAGGGCCTCACAAGCTAATGCAGAGAGCTCCGTGTGATAAGGAGAGTCTCTGAGTCTGACAGTCTTCGGTGCAAATGCTGGCCCTGCTGCTTACTAGTTATAACTTTGGGCAAGTTGCTTCACTTCTGTAACTTGTAAAACGGAGATAACAAGCGTACCTACCTCCTGGGATTAGTATTTGGAAAATAATTATTTGGAGGATTATTTAAGATAAAGTAAAAAAAGCACGTAGCACGCTGCTCAGCGCGCGATATGGGCTCCGTTAATGTTAGCTATGTTATGAGCATGATTACAGCACGCACTGCTGAGAGCCCTTGATAGTAACGGAGGCATTTGAGAGAGGCAAGATGAAAGGTGCCCTTTCAGAAACGTGGATTATAGTTTTTAAATCTCTAACCTATAACTGACTAAATCAGTGTTGTGATTGCCACAAGGCCAGGAATTTAATAGATGACTTCAAAATTCCTGTCTCCCCTTGCAATAGTGATAACAATTTGTGTTTGTTGAGTGCTTCAAAGCATACAAAGATCTCTCTCTCTCTCTCTCTCTCTCTCTCTCTCTCTCTCTCTCTCTCT
>NW_021703784.1:52066779-52405732 GCF_005190385.1 Monodon monoceros
TCTCTCTCTCTCTCTCTCTCTCTCTCTCTCTCTCTCTCTCTCTCTCTCTCTCTCCTTTTCACACACACACACACACACACACACATACACGTGCACACACCAGGAGGCAGGGTGACAGGTATGGTACCATCCCCACCCTCACCCTGAGACTCGGTGACCTACCTGAGGCACCCTGAGCCTGCCGCAGCTGGGAGTCCGAGCCCAGCCTGGGGCCCCCCTGCTGCCCAGCACCCCGCGCTGCCTCCCCACGGCCATAGCTTCTCCCTGGCTCTCACTTCCCGCCGGAAGCCAGTTTGAAGGCTAGTGAAAGCGCGTTGATGGTGGTTCTCCCTCCCTGCTGTCCTGGCTGTACCTGCCTAGGCTCCATCCTGGCTCTGCACGTGCTAACTGTGTGACCTTAGCAAGGGACTTGACTTTTCTTGACTGTGGTTTCTTTGTCTGAAAAATGGAAATAATAACAGTGCCCACCTCAGAGGGTCACGTGGTGATTAAGTGGTATAATGCACATGTGCCCGAGAACAGGGCCTGTAGCGGGGAGCACTTCCCGTCTTCCCCCTCCCTCCCTTCTGAGGGCACTTTCACTGAGTGGAAGCTGTTTGAAAACTATGGAGTTTGGGCCCTAAAGCTAAGTGGGAGATGCCTCATTGAGCAGATGCCACTCTAGCCAGGGAGCTGTCTTTGTACTCAGGGCTGCAGCTACAGGGTGGTGAACAGGCACTGAACTTCTCACTAGTTGAGTGGCTTCAGCAAGTTGCTTCCCCTCCTTTCCTTTTAGGTAAATTACCTGTGGGGTTGTTGTAAGGATTTAGTGAGAAAATATGGAGAAAGTGGTTAGCATGGTGGCTGGCACAAGTCAGACACCCAGCAAGGGTAGCTCGGGTCACACCTTTTACGTTATTTGCTCCTGGCACGGCAGGGCTGGCACAGGCACTGCCCAGAGCCTTCTCACCAGGAGCTGCAGGCGGGAATACACATCCTATAGGACTGACTCTAGGTGGTGGGGTTGGCAGAAATGGGCCCCTGCCGTCTGGCCCTCCTAGGAAGCAGGACCATCTCTTGCCTGAGATGAGTGTCATGCTGTTGGGCATGGAGAACAGGATTTAATGAAAGCAGCTTAAATCAACATGCCCTGCACTCAACAACCAGCCTGTAATGAAATGTGAGCTGACAAGTTTCCCAGCACTTTGGTTAGGTTTGTGGAAACAGTGAAGTCAGACTTTACACAAGTGTTTACTCAGGCCTCTGGGTTCTCAGCAGCTTGGCTTGCTGTCTCATCTCAGAAATTCCTCCTTAAATCCTGCCTCATTGATGTGGTCAATGACGAACCATGTAAGATAACCGTTTAAGTAGATTCCTGTGGCCTGGAAGAGCACAGGTTATATGTCCCACTGCCACCCCGAATACACCTCTGTCCTCAGCTCTGGGCCCAGTGGAACCTCACTGCGTCAGTCTTTGGGGACGCTGGTGGTGATGGTGGTTGTGATGGTGGTGATGGTGGTGATGGTGATGGTGGTGGTGGTGGTGATGGTGGTGATGATGGTAGTGGTGGGGGTGGTGATGGGGGTGGTGATGATGGTGGTGGTGATTGCTACTGCAGTTGTTTTACAGATGGGAAGGCGTTAGAGAGAGGAAATGACTTGCCCGCAGTAACTAATCAGTGGCAGAATTTGAATTGAATCTAGGCCCTCTGTTTCCAAGTCCTCAGCTCTTACCTCAAGTCTTCCTTCCATCCAAAGAGGTTTCTTTGCCATTCATCTTGTCTTTTTTCCTGATAAGTCACAGGATGGAGCATTAATTAGAGAGTTGTCCATTTCTTAATGCTTACCATGTATCAGGTGCTGAACTAAGTGCTTTCAACCATTATCTTAGTTAAGGGTCATAAGAACCCTGTAAAGGAAGTATTACCACGTCTGTTTTCCACATAAGGAAACTGAAGGTCAGAACTAAGTTAAATTCCTTGCCAGCATCTCCCCATTGGAAAGTGGCACAGCACGGATGCAACCCAAGCCTGGCTTCAAGGCCTCTCCTAAGCTCTTCGGTGTACTGAGCCATGTATTATAAATGTGCCTCTCTCTTGTCAAACTGTGAACCCCATAAAGTCAGTGTCTGTCATTCTCCCTAGTGCATGGCCTGACAGCCATTAGGTTCTAGTGATTATTGAATGAATGACTTATCCAGGGAATCATCAAAGAAGAATGAGGGGTTACAGCCAAAGGCTCTGCCCAAGAAGATCCCAGCACACTACCCGCTGGACAGTCTAATCCCTTCTCTCAGGATTCCGCCCCCCCCCCCCCCCCCGACCCCCAACCTTATCCGCTCCCCCCACGCCCCCATAACACTCTGCAAAGCTAAAACCGAGTTCCTGGGCCCCGTCCTTCACTTTCCAGACCTAGCCCATGTTCATTTCATGGGCAGTGCCAGCCAGCCAGAGCCCCTCCTGGATGAGAGCTGGCATCATTTCACCTCCTTCAAGCCACCTTCCCCAGGGAGTGGTCCTGCTGGGCTGGGTGCCTCATCAATTTTGCATAAAGGGGGCACGCTCAGCAGCCCTGCGGAGCAGAAGGGCTCCCTCCCCACACCCGCCCCCTCAAGTGCTTTAGTTGGCTTTTCATCCTCTTGGTTCAGAGCTGCCTTAGAAAAGGGGAGGAATTTAACCTCTTTGAGATGGTCCTTAAAATTGGAAAAGCCTACCTTTCTTTCAGAGCCTAATGACTTCTAAATCTTCTAAAGAAGATTTCAGGCTCTGTGGCATTTTCCAGAATACCATATCAGATTCGATCCCTTAAACCCATCATTTGCCCCTTCACTGGCTCTCACGCAGGTCTTCCTTCCCCTCCACCCCAGCCCAGTCATCTCTGTCCTCAGCCTCATAAATTCATTCCTCGTTTCCACTTCTCTACAAGCTCTCTCCAATCTTGTCTTCCATAAATGACCTTTATTTGAGAGGGCCCTCTCACTACATTTTATTCCTTTGGGTTGCCGGCTCACAGAAGCAGTACCTGGCAGAGATTTTGATTGTAAAATGCTCATGCTGGTCGTTTATGATTCTTATCATTTCATTGCAGTTGGGTTTCATGGAATAACAGGTGGAGATCTTTTAGAGATTCAGTGGTATGGATTTGGGCGTAGCATGTGCAGTCAGAAAGAATTGCATGGGATTTGGAGTGGGACCAAGCTAGAATTTCAAGACTGAGCTTATCCAAAGAATATGGCTAATGATACCTGCCTTGCAGGGCTGTTTTTCAAATTAGTTTTGATATGTATATATAAAATGCCTAGCATGGTGGCTGGCACTCAGTAAGCACTCAATAAATAAAGTATTAATGTATATTTTTTCGAATGCATGACTAAGTCTAAATTAGCCAAACAGTCCTTCAACTCTAAGCAATTGAAGTTTGAGGGCAGCTTATATGGTGAAGGTCTGGAGCCAGAACTGGACTGGAGTCTATGTGACCTGAACAACTTGCTTTCTCTCTCGGAGGCTCAGTTTTCTTGTGGTTACTGAGACTCTCTACCCACCCCCCTTCCCCCCAACCCCCGACTCTGGTCGTCGCGTCTAAGTGAAGAGTCACTAACGTGCTGACACATTTATCCCCAGACACCAGCACAAGGGCCCTACGGCGCTAACATTGGCCTCTGCTCAGGGACTGAGCTTCCTGAGCTTTTTCCAGAGAGGAGCACAGCCTCTGCAGAGAGCACCCCAGAAGAGCTCCAGATGCGCACCCACTGCTGACAAGCACACACGCCCCCTCCATTCACTCACAGCCCTTCCTGACCTCTCATGTGCTGGACCATTCTAGGCCCCGGGGGATCAGCATGCCTCAGGCCACTCAGGAGGTGACACGGAGTCATGAGGTGTTAAGGCCTCCGACCGTGGCATTTATGGTGGGTTTGGGGTGCACAAGGGCAGGAGCGTGCCCTCGGCCAAGAGGGGGACAGAGAAGAACCTGGGAAGGTCTTCCCCAGGATGGAGACTTGTGAGCCAGATTGTGAGAGGGGACTGAGGTGGGGCTCCTGGTGGAAGAGGAGGGGAGGGCCGTCCAAGCAGAGGGAACAGCATGTGCAGAAGTACAGAGCGGTCCTTCAGTTTGACTGGAGAGTAGGAGCTGAGGAAGTGAGGCCAGGGAGGCAGGCAGGGTCCCAGTCATGGAGTCCACTCAATGTCTTGCTGAAAATCTCAAATTAAAAAATCTTTCAACGCTCACTGAAGATTTCCCTTTCAGACTCCACGTCAGGGCTCTTTCTTTAACTCTCTCAGTGCATCATGGCCTAGGTCCTACCTCAGCTTAGCGAGACCTTCTAAAATTCAAACTCAGATCCTTTGAGCTTCCAGTTTCTTCTCTATTACTCTCCTCCCCTACCAAAAAGAAAAGCAAATCACAAAGCATAATTAATAACAATAATGACCAGATAGATATGGAACAGAAAAGCTCTGTTACCAAATGAAGTCACAATTGATAGCAAAATAAGCCCAATTTAAAAAAAAAAAAAAAAAACTGAAAGTAGCAACAGGGTTAAAAAAAATTAAAGCTCTAAACATAGCAGTTGCATTAGCCCTAAATTTTGAAAATGGTAATTCAATTTTATTTACGAGGCAAAATATAATTACGTTTAGATTTGAGGGAACAGAATTTAATTCTTACTAATGACAGAAAGACTGAGTGAGATGCTGTAATGCCAGAGAAATTGTCTTCTGTTCATGGATGGGAGAGAAAATTAGATTCAGCGTTGAGCATTCTCCCCTGTTACAAGTCTCATTTGTGTAGCGGGAATTGTTCACTCTCTGAGAAGCATTTGCTTCTCAGCCCAGAAAGCACAGCACCAACATCCAATTAAACATCAAAAGGAAACGATCAGACTGGGCCATTTCTGTATAGGTATGTTATGGGAGGGGAAACTCTAGGTTAGAATTTCACCCAAGGAATCATGTCCGTTGAGACTTGACATTTCCTGTGCCCTTTCCCAACAGCAAGTGACGGCCTAAACTCAAAGTTCAGAATAATAAATGTCCAAGAGACTGACAGTGAAGCAGAGAAAGAAGTGCATGTGTTAGAAGGAGGCAGAGAAGACCCCACCAGTTGCCTGGGAAGTACTGTGGAGGTTCAGACACAATGAGATGGTCACTTCCTAACATTTAATCAAAGCCTGGGAAATTGGGCCCAAACAGGCGTGCTACTAAATACTGCCAGAGTCAAAGGTTGATAAACCAGAAGCTGGCAGCTTTGTAATTTAGTAGAATTCCTGCCGACAGCCCTGGAACATTTTCTATCACAACTGGAGCTCTTCAGTATGCAAATCTAAGCCCTTCTGAAATTGGGCTTCAGAATTAGGTTTCTATTTGGATGCCCAAGCTGATATCTTGTACAAAATCTCTGGCTGTCTTCCTGAATCAAATGGCTGGTATGGTAACTTTGTAATTTTAAAATAATAACTATCCTTTGAATGGAAATTTTATTTACATTTTACAGAACTCCTCCATGTATGTGCTTCATGATTTATTCAAATGACAAATATATAAGCCTCTGAAATTGCAGACGGTGTTATTCTCAGGAAACCAGGGTTCAGGGAACTTGAGTGCCTTTCCCAAAGGCACTCTGGGAAAGAAAGGATTCAAATCCAGCCTTCTCTGGGTTCAGAACCCATGCTTATCCCCTGCGTAATCCTGCCATTGGCTATTACCAAGGTTTACGCCGATACTGACCATGGATCAGGTATCAGGTTTACAAGGTACCACTTCACTTGGTGACACTGCCAGGAACCATGTAAATTGGATCATGACCACGGTGGACCTGGCAATACTACAGGGGTTCAGGAAAAGAGCAGTTGCTTTCAGCCGGGGTGATCAAGGTGGCTTCTTGGAGGAAGTGGGATTTAAGGTGGGTGATGGAGGTTGGATTTGAATTGTCAGAGATGGAAGAAAGAGGCAAGCACCTTGCAGCAGCCCATTGTGGAAGTCAAAGATTTGCATCAAGTACATAGATGAGGCAGATGCTGGCATTTTCTAGGGAAGAACCACAGTTTGGAGTAGCTTAGCTTAGGATACTTGTGGCGGTAGTGAGAGGGAGAAGAGGTGAAGGAAGTTAGCAGGCATCAGATCATGAATGGCCTTGAAAGAGTTTAGGTTTCATCTGTCAGCGGAAGGCACTGAAAAGTTTCAGGCAGAGCTGTGACGTGGTCAGGTTTGGTTTTAGAAAGCTTATTCTAATATTGGCATGCAGTTTGAGGTGCCTGGGAGACTTCTAGGAGGAGGTGTCCATGGTGGAGGTGGAGAGGTGGACCTTCACAAAAGGGCATCAGGACTGGAGGTCTGAACATCAGCTATCTCTTCAGTATACCCAATTGGGCCCTTTCAGTGGGGTAGTGGTTCAGCCCTGGCCAGTTACCTTTTTTGGCTTCTCTGCTCACCAGTCCTTTCTCGGCTTGTTATCATTCTGCAAAGTCAGAGCGTATTTGGAGGCCTCCGCCGTGCTAGCTTTGAACTCCTTTAATCAGGAAGCCAGATACCCTCCAATTAAGGTGAATAGAGGCGACTTACTACTTCCTGTGATAGGTGCTTCATAAAGCTTGAAATTCTAGTCCTGGGGGAATAGATTGGAGACTGCTCTGCACCAATGTACTGGAATCCATTTTTCTGCTTGGTTTGAAAGCTTTCTGAGCTCCTTGAGTGAGGTGAAAGGCCATGTGGTTTCCAAGGCTCATTAGCTTTCTGCCATCTAGATCTGGGGGACCGAAGCACGGCTTGGAGCCGCTCTGACTCTCAGGTGATAGGGATGGAAGTTGAGAAGCACGGGAGAGTGACTTGGGTTTGGCCTCAATGTCAAAAGAAGATTCATTACTGTAAGGAAGTCAGGTGCTCCTTTCCTATACCTTCCTCCCTCCTGACTTCTTCCTGTAACCTGCACTGAGACTAAAAAGCCATCTGCCCAATTTTGTGGGAGAGGGAGGGAGAGAGAGTGGGTGCTATATTCGAGCCAAATTGTTCAAAATGCAGGGATATCTGGCCTGTGGAAGTGAGAGTTAAATTGTAATTGGCCTACTGTGTGCCAGGCATGGTGGCCAGCTTTGTGCTCATTTATACAACTAGATAGACTTGAGTTCCTTGAGGATGGGAATAACTTAATACAATTTCTGAATCCCCAGATTCTAAGGGTATCTGGCATATAGTAGGTCCTCAATATATTTTTAAATCAATTTTAAGATTCATTACTGCCGTTTTATAAATGACCAAGATAAGGCTCAGATGTGTGCAATGTTTGTTTCCCAGAGCCGGGAAGTAGCAAAGAAGGCTTTGATACCCAGCTTGCCCAAATCCAGGCCTCTGCCCTGTGCAAAATCATAGTACCTTGAATAGTTACTGGAGTGCCCTGCCTCAGACCACTGGAATCTGGCGGTACATGGATGCAGTCAAAAGATACATTTTCTGTGTGAGACTCACTACAGAGTACAGAGACTAATCTGATGATGGCAGGGTCCTGGAGGCAACACAGGTAGACTAACAACCCTGATAAAGGTTTGCATAAAGTGCTTTGGGAAGGCAGGAGATGAAGCCCCTTCCAGTGCGGGGTCTGGAAGGAGGCTTCAGGGAGGAGGTGGCATTGGAGCCAGACTTCAACATGCGAAGACTGGGGGAAAGGAGCACGTAGACCATGAAAGCAGCCTATGCAGAGGCACAGAGGAGGGGGCCAAAGAGTGGTGAGGCCTCCCCGCCTTTAGCCATTTATCTAGCTGGCCCCTTACATGACTATTTCCTAAGGCAGCCATCAAGTTCTTACTCAAGTACTAATATGCACATGATTGTGTGGCCAAGGACAAGGCACTTCCTCTCTTTGGCCCATGTTTTCCTGTCTACAGGATGGTTAGAGCATCTCTAAGATACCTTCTCATGCTCTGACCAAGAAAACTGCTCCTCTACGTTTTCCTCCTCTTTTTGTCTCTTAACCCCTAAACCCACCTGAAGGTGAGCCCCTGGCCACATCCAGGCCACCTCCTGCCCAGCATCAGCTCCCTCCTGACTCACCCTCCTCCTCCTTCGTGTCCCCCTGTTCCCTCAGCCCTTTACTTCCAGCTGTCTTCCTTCCTCACTCTCTGCTCCCGGTTTCTGTGCCTTTCTTCCACATCCACCTTGCAAAACCCAGGATCACTCCAGCCACTCACCGTCTCTGATCTTACAGCCGGGCTTCTGAGTGCTTTAAGCCAAATCATGTCACGCTCACGATCTTTAGCCCCTCCTGGGTCCTTCGAGCTGCAGTTCTTCTGGTGCTTTGTGAGTTCTTACACTCAGTCCCCAGGGGACTCTTTCAGATGCCCACATCTATCCATTAGCATCCTCCTCAGCAGAGACTCCCGCCTCACTGAGAATATGGAGGCCGTGGCTGAAGTGCTCTCTCATTATCCTGGTCTGTCCCTTACACGGGTCTTTGCCGCTTACCTCTCCCCAGGGCATGAGGGACCCAGGAAGCCTGTCCTTCTGATTATGCTCCAGATCCAGTCCTCTCCGGCTGTGGAGAGGAACCTCAGTTGTTCACGTCCTCCCCTTGCTCTCCACGGTATCTTCAAACCCTCCCTTCCCCTGGCCCTTTCTAGCACATAAACGTAAAATAGTTGCCATGTAGTGAGTGTTTACTCTGTAAAAGATGTACATGACATTAGGCACATTACATGATGTTCTTTTAAGCCTCACATGAACCTGAGGTGTTGGTGTCTCTATCCTTTTTTGCAGAAGAGAAAGCTGAGGCACAGAAAGATGAATTAACTAGCCCAGGTCAAACAGATGGATGGATGGATGGATGGATGGATGGACAGTTAGATGGCCTGTTGACTTAATAGCTGATTGGATGATTAGATGATTGGGTTGATGGACAGATGGATGAGCCGATGGACAGGCAGATGGATGGATGGAGGTTGAAAAGACAGATAAACAGACAAACAAAAGGAAAAGTACTTCACATGATAAACGTTGAGTCAGGGTGAAATCAGACTCTGATTTCAGAGATTCTCTAGTCTAGCTGAGGTGAGGATCTAATACATAATTGATAAGGAAATATGTCAGATTACAGCTGAGGTTTTGCCTAAACCTGATCCCACAGTTCACAGACCAAAAAGCTGTGTTAATCATAGTCACCTTTCATTCTAGCTAAGTACCTTTGAGGAAGTCACTTAGTCTCTCCAAGCAGTTTCCTCAGTGACGGGAAGTGAGTGAAAATAAAATTGCAGGGATGTTGTGAGGATTTAATGAGGTAACATTTGTGTGCCACCAATAGTGGTTCTACAGTTTCTCCTTATTTTTGCCTCAAATGCTGTTTAGTGTAGCTTGGACTTAAAGTGTCCAAGGATTTCATGAGAAATTCCCCCAAGGAATTTTCAAGGACCAGGATTTCGGGGAAATCCCCCAAACTGGGCACTAACTCAGATGAGCTAGCGATGCAACAGAAAATCCTAGTGGAAATCATTTAAAATTATTTAACCCTTACTAAAATTTCTTAAGGTCACTTCTAAGAACCTCAGGTCCTAAGCAGAATAGGACAGTTTTCCCTATTATCCCTTTTAGTGCTAAATACAGACTTATTCAAGGGCTTCCCAGGAGGTCATATGGGGCCAAGGCTCTGCTTTCACATCCCTGAATTTCAAAGACAGCTTCACCTGTATCTGTTCCTTACTCAGCAGGAAAGCACACAGATCCTTGTGTGGGGTCCCCTCTATCCCCGACTTGTGTCAATTTTGAACATCTTTCCAAGTCAAAGGAATTTTATGGGAAAATTATATATAAGTATTTCCCTTTAGGGGAGAGGCACAGCTTCCCTTACCAGCTATTTTAATGAACAGGATTGTAAAGTAAGTCCAGACAAATTAAAACGTAGCTGTGATAGGTCCCAGGCTTCATCCAGGTTCATATGGGGATTAACATTTAATGAGAGGAGACTGGAGCAGGTTTTTTCCTCGTGTATACACTTTGGAGCACAATTAACCAATAGCCAAACCATATATTTTTCCCACCCTTTTCGTCATGTGTCCACCTGCTTCCACATCATAGAAAGGGAACAGGTATGACACGGGCATTGGTGCAAAGGAAGATGTGTGTGAGGGTGTAAGAACTGAGACACTTTAAGGTTACAAGCTATCAGTCGGAGATTGGAGAAGATAAGTTTCTAAGAAGGTTAAGCACAAAGAAGGCTGAGCCTCTGTGTGAATATATTTAACCAAATAAATTTTGTACAATATGGCGCTGGGATAGAGTTGAGCCAACTGACATAACACCTCTTCCATGAGATTTTTTAAAAATTCATCTGTTCTTTCAACAAATATTTGTTGAAAGCTCATTCTCTGCCAGACCTGGTGCCTGCTGCTGGGAACCAAGATGAGTAAAAGCTAGAGCCTGCCATCAGGTGGGCTTCCAGTCTAGAGAGAAGACAGACGTGGATACCAGTGAGGCAGGGCAGAGGTGGGGTGGGGAAGGGGAGGTGCTGGGGGGGGGGCGGCTTTCCCCAGGAGAAGAGCCAGGGTGTTCTTGGGCCTGACCTGGTTGCTCTCCAAGGCCCTGTATAGTTCAGCCAAGAACTTTACAGACTTGGAATGACACTTTAGGACAGTTGGGGATTTTCACCCGCTTTTAAGAGGAAGCCGAAGCTACACATACAGGTGGCTTCTACCTGGGTTTTAATGGTCATGGCTGATGGTGCCATGCTAGGTAACCAGAGAAAGAGTTTCATACCCAAATTTTGAGGCTCTGCTGCTAGAAAATATCTTGCTCTTCAGGGAGATGCTTCCCTTCTCGGTGACTCGGAGGTGCACTGATACAGGATGCCGTAGGTCTCCATCAATCAGTTAATGTTCAGGACACAACATACATAACACAGATTACACAGAGCCATTCACATTTACCCTTTCCTTCAGTTACCACCACTCACTCACCCTGTAGGGGACCATTATTACTCTCCCTGTTTTGGGGGTGAAGAAGTATGGTCCAGAGAGATTAAGTAATTCTCCCAAGGGCTCCGCAAGGACTCAAGGAGACTGGAGAGTCAGAATCTGAATCCGTGTCTACTGTATGGATTGTGTACTCTATGGTACGTCAGAGGGTTCCTCCCAGGCCCCTACGGTCCAGCATGTAGTCAGACAGTGCCGATGTTGATCACATGACCGTCGCCTAGCCTTTATCAAATGCTTGCTTGTGTCAGGTGTGTTGCATAAGTCAGAATTCACATCTGATCTGACTTCAGTCTGATAACACTTGCCACTACACCCCATTTCCTTTCTTATAAGAATATGTGTGTGCACAGTTCATCATATCCTGACTATGTGCCAGGCTCCGTACTAGAAGCTTCACTTCTATTCATCTTAACGCATTTAATTCAATTAGGTTACGTCCGTCTGCCGTGCTAGAACGTCACTCCTTGAGGTCAGGAAAGAGCCGTGTCTGTCATACTCACCATTGGATCCCCCAGTGCCTGCTCACCCTTGGATTTGCACCCAGTGAGCGCTCAAGAAATGAAGCAAATGAGGGTGATTCCTCCACCAGCTCTCTGCAGTAGTCAGTGTCACCCCCAGTTTACAACCGAGCAAACTTGAGACTTAGGAGCTGTGACCCAGATTTCACAAAGTACCATTGACATTACATGAAGGGCACAGGAGCTGTCAAAGCACATTCTTTAGCATCATCCTATTTGGTTTTCACCAGCCACGCTGGGAAGTTATATCTGCTTCAGTGTAAAAGCAGAATCAGAGAAGCAAAAATAAAGCAGTTCCTTTTGTTTCAAGGACAAAAAAAAAAAAAAATTGAGGTACATTAAAAAATAACAATGGGGCCTACAACTTGAGACCAAATGAAGCAGAATCTCAGGTTTCTGCTCCCGTCATGAGGCAGTGGGTCTCCTGCACTTGGGCAGAGAGCCCATCTGCAGAAGAGAAGCTCAACACTGACAGGTTGTGTTACCATCAGTTAGCACCACATAAACGTCAAGGTCACCCTGTTCAGGCCCCTTCCATTAAAATGTGTAAGAGCTCACAACCCCGCTTGTAAAGGACTAATGGAGGGGTGCTCAGCCACCAGACAGCTTTAGCTTCGCACCAAGGCAGCATGTCTAGTGTAAACTGGCGGGGAGATGGAGAGTTTGGAGGGACAGCCCCGCAGTCTCCAGAGGAGAAAAGCGAGCTCGGGTGTCTGGGAAACTCTGTGTAAAGAATCTCATTGCATCTTGCACATAGCCAGGGTCTGACTTGAACGTAACGAGGGATAAACAACAGGGCCAGAAACGAGGGGAGATCTGCTGGAAGAACCAGGAGGTTCCCTCAAAGGAGAGCCTGCCTCTGTCTATTCTGTGACTCAGTTTCCATATCTGTAAAATGAGCCTGCCTCTGTCTAGCCTGTGACTCAGTTTCCATATCTGTAAAATGCTTATCTTGCAGCCTTGCCCTGAGGATTGTCAAAATGAGGAGAAAGCACCAGATGAACACACGACCTTGTAGAGTTCCCCTATGCTCTCTGGGTCTCAGTAGCCTCACCTCTAAGAAGGATAATAGCCAGCATTGTTGTGATAGTTAAATGAGAAACTGTATGTGAAGGGTGCTTTGTAAACTGTAAAACCTGATATAAGTGTTAAGTTATTAAGCCAAAAATGGCTTTTCCATACATTACCTCAGTTGATCTAACGCCAGCCGTGTAAGATTGGTAAAGTGGGAATTATTAGCCTCATTTTACTGAAATGGAAATCGAGAGTCAATGAATTGCATAACTTGCACCTTGAAGATTACCCAGCCAATAAGTGACAAAGCCAAGAATAGATACCAAATCTGTCTGATCCTAAGATTCACGGTTCTTTTTTCATTGCACGTAAGCAGAAAGGTGCCGAAGTGAGTAACAGCTGTAGATTACTCAGCTGATCTTAGCAATCAGTTTGGGCTTTGTCTGGGCAATGATCTCCTGTGGGGCAGAGACTGTGTCTTATTGACCTCTGTATTTCTAGCACCCGGCGCAGTTTCTGGCACATAGCAGGCAGGCATGGACTATTACTGGAAGAATAAAGGAATCAGTATGAGCTGTATATCAGGGCTGTGTACCCTCTGAAGTGGGTGCTGTCATCATCCCTATTTTACGGAGGAAGAAAATGAAGCTCAGAGCAGTTGAGAAGGCTGTCTAAGGTCCCACAACTGGCAGAACCAAGATTTGGAGTCACACCTGATTCCAAGTCTTACGCTCTTTCACACACACTGCCTCAAAGTTAACTAGTAAAGGAATGAACTACCCAGTAGTGAGGACCTGAAGTGAGGCCGTCAAGTGCTGGGGAAGCCCTGCCTCTTCTGCTCTCAAGCCCGTGACCTTCAAGTGCCCCGCAGCCCAAAACACCAAGACTGTGAACTCCAAGCACCCCGAGGAAGGCTGCCCCACAGCCTGTCCCTCTCCAGGCTCACACCTCGGTGAACAGAAGGCTTGTTGGAAGTTTACTTTCACACCATAAACTACCACCTGGAAAATGTGCTGAGTAAACCCCCCAGAATGCTAAGCTGATCTTTCCTCCAGGCACTCAGGTGAAAGTCTCAGCCAGCCCTGAGTCCAGGCCCTGCCTCCGGAGTCACCTGGGTCGATGCCCTTGCAGCACTGTGCAGGAGGGATGGAAATTTCAGACTTAGGACGTAGGGAGACCCGGGGACCCGAGATTGTCATTCTTCATCCTGAGAAAAATCCAGGACATTGTCCATGTGAGCAAGAAGGGAAGGAAACTTGAAGAGCATCTTGAGAAAATCCCCTTCCTGGAGGGCTGCTGGGTGTCCTCTGACACTTTGCTCCACAGCTCCACGCTCGCTTGGGAAGTTTTCACAAGGGCAACCCACCAGATAAGCAGACAGATAGACCTGGACTGACTCTCAGCCAGGCTGAGCAGGGTGTACCTGAATTGTTTTCAATTCTTAGGCACCTGTAGCCCCAGGCACACATGGATTTATTCATTATCCAGCAAACCTTAATTAAGGGTCTGTTCTGTGCCAAGATCTGTGCTGGGTACCAGGCCTAGAGGTGATCAGAATTCATCCAGCCTCAGGTTGTCCTGAGTCTGACAGTGAGACACGCAGAAATGGAGAAGCAGTCTACCACGTCACATGGAAAGGCACAGAGCAAGAGAACAACCGCTGAGTGAATCGTGGGAGACTTCTCAGAGGAGGAGGGACACTCCAGCCGAGCCTTAGGGATAGATCATGCTGTGTGACGTGGAGGATGTTTATATCATAGACTCCCACAGTCTTAGATGCCATCAGGTCCCCCCTGCAGTTGATGAGGAAACCAACACCCAGAGAGGGCAAGTGACTTTCCCAAGGTCACACAGCAGATCCGTGGCTGAGCAGACACAGACCTCACAAACCTGGTCTTTGGACACATAGTCTAAAGCTCACTGTCCTGAGAAATCTTTCTTGAGTTAGTGATCTTGCCATGCCCTTTTCTATTGTCCACTTCACCGAATGCTCAGCATAGCCCTGATGGGTAGAAGAGGTGCTGTGAGGCAGCATCACCAGTGAAGTCAAGGAACCTGCCCAGGGTCACACAGCTTCTGCTCCTGAGCCTGGCATAGAACCCAGGTCCCCTGGCTCCAGGTCAGGGCTCTTTGCACACATTTTACAGCAGCCTTTCTCTCCCCTGGGGAGCTGAGAAACCCAGTGTGGTACTGCACGCATTAACTCCCTTTCCAGCTGCTTTGCTTGGCAAGATGTCAGGCATAGGAACACACCATAAATGGGAACTATTACTGTTTTCTGTTTTGCTTATTTTTTTAATTCTTGAACATTTTAGCCGTTGCCTTGTAGATTAATATGGAAGTTCTGAGCCTCTGAGATCTAATTTTATTTTCTTTTTCAAAAGTGGTTGGACTGTTAGTAGCTTCCAAGCCAGGAGTGTAGCTTGGAAGGGGTAATGTGCAAATGCAATTTGACATGGGTGCCAGTCAGTTTAATTTGAAAGAAATTAAAGGTGTTGGGATCTTCATTTGAAGAATGTTGGGCCACGAGGCACAGAATCGAGTCAGGGCCTCCATCACAGCCCTGGCAGAGAGCATCAAGGGCCCCAGTTGTTCAACTGGTTTCCTAAAAAGGAGTTGTGTTTCAAAGCTCTCATAACCTCTGCCTGAGTAACCGTGAAGTTGTCGCTGGCCCTGGGCCCAAGGGGCTTGTGGATCAGGTCGCGTGTGTCTTTTGCACCATGTCACAGACGGGCCTTTGTGAAGGGCTGGGCAACTCCAGTCTGGCTGTGAAGTGCCTCCACCCCCAGTCCAGCTGTTTGCTTTGGATGGGAAAAGCCATTTAGATGGTGCTTGGAGTTGGGGTGATGAAGCAGTGAGCAGGGGAACTGAACATAAACCCAGCAGAGCACCAGAGAACCCCCCTGGGATGCGGGGGTCCAGCCTCCCCTTTCCTCCCATCTCAATTAGAGTCAAAGCTGGAATGAAGTGCAAGCCCAGGACCCTTCATGCACCCCAGCCAGACCCACAGGCACTTCGCCTGGCTCATCCTCACTTTGTTTTCACACATAACTGGTTTTTAATTAAATTTGACTTCTCCTCGCATCTGTTCAGAAGGGTGGTCCCCTTTGGAAGCGGTAAGCACAGAAGCGGGGACAGGCTGGCCACAGAGAAAAGTGAACAGAGCAGAGCCCTACAGTCCATACTATTTTGGCGAGGAAAGGGGCTCGGGACAGGCCTCTGGCTGGAGAACTGTTCTTGTCCGAGGGTCCTTGTCCCCAGAGATTAGCCTCCTGAGCCTCTGGAATCCCGACTGCTCACAGAGCGTGTGACCCTTGTTCCCAAGAACGACTGGCTCAATACTTGTCTTTTCTCTCTCCCCCTTCTCCCTCCCCCCACCCAGAGATCTGTGCGGCCGAGTGTGGTGGCCACGGCGTCTGCGTGGGGGGCACCTGCCGCTGCGAGGACGGCTGGATGGGGGCGGCCTGCGACCAGCGCGCCTGCCACCCGCGCTGCGCCGAGCATGGGACCTGCCGGGACGGCAAGTGCGAGTGCAGCCCGGGCTGGAACGGCGAGCACTGCACCATCGGTATGAGGGCCAGGCCCCCGCACCTTCTCCAGGGCTGCGCGGTGCCGTTGTCTGTCGGGCACTTCGGGGCCCCTGTCGCATGTGGGAACTGGGCCAAAAGTCCTTTCATCTGACGACATTATGGTTGGCTTTTCCTAGACATCAGTTGGACTCAAACTCACAATAGGACATTTTTAACCTTTTCCCTCCCACCCTGTATCTCCCAGATCTCAGCTAGCTGGTCAGCGTGCCTTGGGTTTAGCCCTTCCCGGGCCAAAAGCAGTATAACTTTGTGTTAGGAGCTGGGGTTCAGGCATGAGGCAGATGACTCTACCTTAGCAGCTGTGAGCAAGTCCCAAGGCCTCTCGGAGCCTCAGATTCCTCACCTGTGAAATGGGGATAATAATGCACGTAAAGAGTTTAGTACAGGCTGGCACATCGTACAGTACTCCATAAACATAGCCATTAAATCCAGTTTATGGTCTGGTTGGGAGGTCTTGGGCTTAGCGCTGAACACCCCCAGTAGCCTCCTAGGCTGGAGCTCCCGAAGATGCCTGGGATCCCGGGGAAAGCTTCCCGCAGGCCCCAGGCCACATCTGCATCCCATTAGGCCTGGGATCTCCCCCCTCCCCTGTCCTCGGCTTCCGTCCCGTCTGCATTTGTCTCCTTTCCCCTCTCCTGGTGGCTCCTTGGCACCAGCCCCTGCTGAAGCAGCACTGTTGGCAGCTTTCAAAACAAGCTGATCACTCTGTTCCCTTCTTTCTGCCTTTCCTGCTGGTTTTGTTGATTTTAAACACAGCCAGACGTTTGCTTGGTTTATTATCCTGGAATGAACACTCACCAAAAGGTCTTTATTGAATCAACTGGTCTGTGTATGTGTGTTTTAACTTCTTCCCCTTCCATTTTTTTCAAGGAAGGGTCTGTGATCAAATGGCAAGCACATGGCTCTAGGAGACAGGATTCCGGGTGCCTCTCCAGCTCTGACAGTCACCTCTTGATTACAGAAACTGGGAGGCAAGCCCCAAAGATTATGAGGGACAAAGGAATTTTGAGCAAATGGAGCTACCTCTTATTTCATATTGTTTTAGGCCGCATGCCTTTTGTTTTGCAGCCTGAAATTAGTTTTTATTCATCATCCCTGCCTCCACACCATCGCCCTTTTTATCAATGGCAGTGGAATACCTTATACTTCCTAATATTATTAATAATGGGTTCTGACTTTTGAGTATTTACAGTGTGGCGAGCACTGTGCTAAGGGCTTTAACTGCGTTCTTTCCCACTCCCATCCATCACCCTGTGGAGGCACACGTATTACCCCCCTCCTTTTCAAGGACCTGAGGCCCAAGGTCACTTAACTGTTAAGAAGTAGGACTGGAAGTTGAGGCTTGGTTTTCTGAGCCTTGGGGAGGAGCTTCTCGCCAGCTGCTTGCTCTGCAGTCCTTGCAGGACAAAGCCCAGGTTTTCTGCAGAGGCCTCTGGCTCTCATCCTTCCCAGAGGCTGGGCCTTCTTATTCCGGTTGGTCTCAGAGTCCCACAGCTAGCTGGCCAGCCACACTCTTACCAGAGTCCAGAGCCGCTCCATAGCCGCCGGCAGCCCACCCTGCTTTTCCATAGCAGAACGCGCCGCGCTGTCTCACTGTGCGCCCCTGGGTGGCTTCCTTCTGTCAGTGTCATCCTATCCCACGACCGCCCTGGACACCTCTTAAAGAAAAGCAGCCCTAGTCACCAGAGAGGCCCACCTGCTTCTTTCAACTCTGCCCTTCCTTCACCTTCACTTTTCTGCATGACTAAGGACAAGCTGACCTTTTAGCCTCCCAGCCCAGAGGGGACCCATCCCTATTAAAACCAAAATCCAGCCCAGAGAGAATGCATTCTGTTTTCTATCACTTGCTTATAGAGTCCTCGGCTCACCTTACCAAGTTCCAAGAAGTTTATGGATGTCAGACTTTTATAAGGTTAAAGCATCTCATCTGAGTCAAATGACGAGGGATTTACAGAAATTCTCCCTGCGTCCAGTCACAGATGATTCATGGCAGGGCTTGTGGGCAGGCTGTGTTCCAGCCAGTGTCTCGTGGATGTTCCTCAGCCTAGCTTGAAGAACATCTCTGTTTTGATGCCAAGGAGTCAGACCAGCTCCTCCCACCTCCCCTGCACACCCTGTTGTCACTCTTTAAGAGCAAATTCCTCCTTGGGATTGCAGGTGCTTTTTCCTCTCCGGATAAGAAATACACCAAGGTAAATGTGCACGATTCAAGAGGGAGGTTGACAGTCATAAATACCAGAAAACTGTCACAGGACATTGAAGAAGTAAAGGACTAGTCATAGTGGCTCAGATGAAAGGACTTTGGCTCGGAATTCTATTACCTTTCATTGTGTGGTGCGCGTTTCCTTTGACCCTGTCCAATCTCCCCGCATGGCAACTTGCCCCCTGTGCGTCTCTGCCCGTGGCCAGCTGCATCCCCGCTAGAAACCCAACACCCTAGTGCCGAAGGAACACTTCAGTAACCTTGCTGGATGGAAGGGAAGGAGTACGAGATACAAACGAGGGAAACAATGGCGGTGCCTTCTTTTTTCTTTTCAGAATAGATATGAGAAGGAGAAACCCCTTTTTAATCTTTGATGGTAACAAGAAGCACTTCCTTATGTTCCAGGGAACTTCACTCCCTGCGAGGATCATTTAGGAAAAGCAAAAACTGCTGGTGTGAAAAGTTAGAAATTCGAAGTGTTAAATGTTCTCTTGTTGTCAGATTTCATCATTATCTAATGGGTCATCGCACAGCTAGCTCGTATTTTTCAATGTGGTTCTGTCCCATACCAGAGAAGAGGCCAGGAGCCACGACGCTGATTCAGAGACCTCCATGCAGTGGGATCCAAAGAGAGCAAGGCCTGTTCATTTGCACACTGCTGCCCTCCGTAAACGGGAAAGAATGACTTGGTTCCCTAACAGCTGGCATAAAAGAGTAAGACAAGTCTGGGCTCCTTTGGGTCAAGTCCCCAGCTTAAAAACCTTCTTACCCCAGTGACATTTCCCAGAGCAGATTATATAGTAGGAATTAAATATCTCCTTTTGGAGGCTTGGGTCCACCTTTTCTTTTATGGAAGCTCCCTGTTTTTTCTCAAAACAGGTTGGTTTCAGAACGAAAGGATATTTGGCAGTGGCATCCTCTTTCATGACAATATTTTTGTCAAAAAGCAAGACTATTTCAAATCTTAATTCCTTACGTTAGGAATTATCTGTCTCTTTGCAACTTCAAGAAAGGTCTTGGTGACAGCACCGTGGGTAGACCACATGGTCGCTGGGGGCTTCAGTTCCTCCCTCTGTGAATCACAGAGTGGGGTGGCTGGAGGAGGCCTGCAGGGGTGATGGAATTCCGGCCCCTCCTCCACTGCCCACAGACTGCACACCCATCACCTGCTCCTAAAAGTATCCCACAAATAAAAAAGGATTTTTCCATTTTCACTCTTACTTACTTACTAGTAATACATCCACTTGTGTATATGGAACCCAGTTTCCCTAGTCTAGAAGTTAAGGTCAGATGGATTGATTAGGATCCATTTCTCAAGTATATGGTCAACACAGAGTCATCAAAAACGTATTTTTGGACGTCTTTTCCAGGAATTTTATGAGTCTCTTAAGTCTGGGGCTTGACCTCCAGTTTCTTTAGAGAAAGCTGAAAATCATAGCTAAATTTAAGAAGGTGTTTAATTTTTCCTCTTTCTTTGAAAACACTTACCAACATTTTGGATCACTTCTATGATAGTTATTTTGTTCACTTCACTGCCCCTTGTCTATGAGGTCCCAAAACACATGTGGGAAATGCTAGCTCCTGATTACATGTGTAAAATTCCAACCTTGACCCCAAAGCTGTGACCGTTCAAGATGCCAGATATGCAGAAGTATTTACTAGGTTCCAGGAGAACTGTCCAATCATATAAATCTTGATTCTCAAACAAATCCTCCTCTGGGAGTAAAGATCAAAATAATACTCTGATGCTGCAATTACTAGAGCGAGCAAAGCCAGACTTCCCGATGCAGGGAAATTATAAAGAAAGGCCACACAGTCTTCTGGAGTTCTTTGTCCACTTTTGAACGGTAGCTCTTGAGTTTCTTTTTTGTAATCAGACAATCCGTAACCAAGAGCTCACAAGCCTTCACAAGGTATCAGCGCCTGTGAGATAATCCTATGCTTCTCCCTCCTCCGAGGCATTCTCTTACATCATGACCCATGAGTTGTAGGACAGATGCTGACACGGAAAAAGAGAAAACGGACAGGGATCTACCCCGTGTTATCAGAGCAAGAACTTGATTAGTTGATGGTCCTGGGAGCTTTCAGCCCACACGTGGTAGGAGTGGGAAACTGGAGACCAGTGAGTGGGCTCCGTGAGCCCCTCTCAGGGTGGGTGCCATCCTTCGTCCAAAGAGAGAAGAGCATGAATGTATCCAAGAACTTAACAAGAACATCTCTTTGATGATTTGTCATCCATCTGAAAGAAGTTCAGATGACTGTAGCCACCCCAGTCATCACCTGCCGTAATGATCTTTGTTTCACCTGACCTAACGGGTACCAATGATACAGCTGTTAGAGTCAACGGAGGCTCCTGAAGAATAAGCTTCTTGCCATGTTCTTCACAACCTTTGATGGGGGCCCCTGAAGCTTCTCGGGATTATCTTAAGAGAAATTTCTGGAAACTTCTATTGGTACAGGCAAGTGAAGGAAAGAAGCTTTCACGTTGGAGGTCATAGAAATGCTAAAGAGATCTAAGACCTCACAGGCTACCCTCGTGCTAAGGCTCAGAGCTTGTCTTATAAATAGCTGTGTGCCTCCACTATCTCCACTTTCTTGCACAGTGACGGGAACATAGAAGCACGTGGTCCAAGAGGAAAATGACTCTGCTTCCATCGTCTTCATCCTGAAATCTGGAGGAGAAAGATGAAGGAATTTGGGGAAGCCCCGAATCCACCATCCATAATGCAAGCTTAGGGACTTGGCGTCATCTTTTCTTAAAGTTAGTGCTTTAAAATCACGATGAAATGTTACGTGACTTGAGTCAAGGGCATATGTGCCAAGCTTTTCAAACAGCAGTGTGGACTTCTGCATGTGCCTTTTTATAAGTAAATGGCATCAGACTTCAAAGACTCAGTTACCACTTTCAGTTTCAATAGAGGCAAGGAAGCTCTCTTCCATTCCCAGGAAGCTCTTGGTCTTGGTATTGACTGGCTGTTATCAGCTTTTTTCACAGCGTGGCCTGAGGTCACTGTGTGAGGAAGGAATCCCAGGATTTGTGGAATCCACTGTTGTCTCCTGAAACCCACAACATTGATTACGACCTGAGTGTGCCTCCGTCACTTCCACTGGCTGGTGTTCCTGCCTGTGGTCTGAGAAATTAGTAAGCATTTTTTAAAGGTAGTAAAAACATATTTAATAGAGATCTTTATTGCTAAATAGTTCTTATAGCAATAGAAGAGAGAGAGAGGGAGCTCTCTGAGGTCAGCCCCTGGGTTTGGGGAGATTAGCCTATATAGTGGATATAATCTCTGCTCATCACCAGAGCCATGATATCACCGTTAAGTTTGGAGACGTTTTTCTGGTCAGAGAATTCCCTCCAAGTGGATGCTGCGCAGTGGTATGGTCATTTGAATCCCAATGATGCCTGTCTCGTCCAGCCGAGTCATCCTTGCCAACCCTGTGAGAGAAATCTAGGCTCACTCCATCTCATCTGTAGCTGGGTTCAGTGTCATTACCAAAACCTATGATTATGACCCTCCACAAAGCTCTGCAGATCTGAACGCTAAGCACACCAGCTGAGCCAGGAGATCTGTGTGTTGTGTCATGGTTCTCCTCTGGCGTATCCTGGGAGGTGATGTCTAAGCAATTTTAGATCACTTTGCAAAATTAGATGAATGAGCTTGACTAAGACGCAGGTGACAGATGAACCAAGAATCGAGAAGGTCTTCGCCTTCAGCAGAGATGTTTCCTAGGCGGTTCTTCATGTGGGCTGACCCTGTTTCGCACTGTCTGTCGTTCCACAGCTTTGTTTGTTCAGTCCTGTTTAACACACCGCTCCCCTTCACTTTCCCTTCTTACGTCCTGGTAGCTCATGGACTGTGTGGCATCTGGAAGAATGAAGGGGAAGCGTGCAGACCCAGTGAAGACTCCTCTTCCCAATTTTCCACTTGGCTCTGCAGCCTCCGGGCACAGATTTCCTCTTGAAGCACAGACCGCCTGGGTGCCTGAACTAAGAACCTACCCTCTCATCCACCAGCCTTAGGAGGCAAACATATATGGATGAACAGCCACAGTGTCTGTCCTATCCAGAGGATTGAAAACATAAAATTTACATTTCTTTTATGGAGAATGTTCTTACAGTTTATAGAACCCTAGGGCTTCCAGATAAGGCCTCACCATTGCAGTTGAGCCCTCTCTTATGGACTTTTGATTCACGTGTGAAATCGAGCCAAGGGTGGGGACCAGCCCGGCTGAAAGCATCAGCCCATCAGGGAATGGCCATCTCTCCAGCCTTTGTGGGAACACATGTGGAGGAGGTATAGAGAAGGAGGTGCTAGGGAAGCTCCTCCAATGGCTGTGACCACAGCCCAATAGGGAAGGTGAAATGCTGTTACTGATTTATGCTGAGAATGAAGAGGTCTGCCCTGCCCCAGGCACGGAGCCAGGCACCCATGTATATGCACAGTAGGTTTAGTTCAGAGCCACATTTGACACCCATCCTCACAAATGAGCAAAACCTTAGATTGCCAAATAATTCAGTGCTTGGATATAAGCCCCCAGTGATGATGTGTGATGATAACAATGATGTATGCGTTGGAAAACAAAGCATACATCATTCTACCTTTTAAGTTAATCAGCATTGAGAAGGAGTCAGGTTTTCTTTTCTTTTTCTTGTCTTTCACAGCCACATCCATTGACCTGCACCTCACATTCTGTGTAAGATGCAAAGGAGAGATGCATCTTCCTTAGAACACCACGCATTCTGCATTCGAGTCTATGTGGGCACATGGGTCCGTGGAAAATACAAGAATGGCAGACAGATAAGCTAGCAGTATATTTGACCAAAGACCCAACCTACTTCCCTGGCGTATATCAGGGGTGACTCACATTTTGCCTATTTCCGAATTCCAACCTCCTGGGGTCACCTCTGCCCATGCAGGGTGCCCTCGCGCTTGTCCCGCTGCGTCCCCTGGAGGGAAGGTGGATGCTGCTTTGGGTAGACAAAGGGGCAAGTTCTGGTTTTCCATAAAGCTGATGGAGCAGGAGTGTAGCCACTTTTGCAGCTTCCCATCCTCCTTTTTCTGTGGTTCTCCTTATCCGTATGTCTTCTTCTTTATATGATCACATTTCCAAACGCCTGGATCACAGAGTGAGTTGACGTTCCTTTTGGCCCTTCCTGGAGAATGTGCTTGCTCTCCCTCCTTCTCTCTCGTGTTGTCCTGTCTTTGGTTTTATTTTCCCCGCCCTGGCAGGTCTGTCCCAAATGTGGGGTGCAGCCCCCTTTGTCTCCCTGGCACCTGGCATGGTTATGTGACAGGCAGTATTGCACTTTTTCAACCCTACCTTAAATGTGCTGTCTTTTATTTCCCAAGCGCACTATCTGGATAGGGTAGTTAAAGGTATGGTGTTCTTCCTCTATTTTCCTGTTGTCTTTGTGTGTGTGCTTGTGTATGAGCATAACAGACAGAAGAAATGCCTATCTAGAAATGTATATATACCCCATAAGCAAGGTGTCTCGATGCTGCCACTTCCCAGGCTTTGTCACAGCAGCCACTGCCCAGAGGGCGGGGTTTTGGTCGCAAGATGGTTGATATACCTGGAGTGTCATTCTCCCCTGCCCCAGGTGCTCAGTCTGTTTTGTGACATTACCACTGTGCTGTTGTCCTTCTCTCCCCATACACAGATACACCCCCTCACCCTTTCTACCCCATCTCATGTCACCCTGCCCATGCTTTATGGCCCCTGGTCCATCAGAATGAAGATGCTGGGAACCAGGGTGGGTGGCCTGAGACGGGAAGAGACCCCAGAGCAAACTAAGAAATCCTAAGAACTCCATTCCCACTAGTACTAGTACTGTGTGCTAGATACTGTGCCAGGCTCCGGAGAAATGGGGGAAAACAGACCCCTTACCTCAGGAAGTGAATGGTCTGTTTGTTTGGATTTTTTTTTCCTTTTCAGAGAAGGCCTGACTTTGGTAAGTTTTATTTTTGAAGAGTGTTCCCTACAGGCCAAGTAATTCCTTCTGTTTTAAACATGTACATTAAGTAGATGGTACCCAATTTTCCAAAGAGGCCTCATTGCTCTAGGAATAAGTCTCAGAACGATCAGATACGTGTGCTCCAGAAAGGCCCCAAGCTTCCGGAGGAGAAATACCATGCCATCTTCAGCTTTTTATCCTCAAGCCCTCACACAGCCCCAGGCACCAAATATGTGCTCATTGGTTAACGAAACATACTCTGAAGTCAGACTGCCTGAGTTTGAATCCAAACTCCAATACTTAATGAACTGGATGATCTTGGCCGTGTTTCTTAACCTCTCTTCCCTTCAGAGTCTTTATAAAATGAGGAAAACAGGACGTGCCTGGTGGGATTGGCGTGAGGATTGATTAAAGTAATGAATGTAAAGTGCTTAGCACGTGGGCAGGAATGATGCTCAGTAAATGTTAGCTGTGCTGTTTTATCATCATATTCTTAGCCTCACCGTTAACTTGGAGAAGGACTTCACTAACCAGACTAATTTTTGAAATCGTAAAGAAAAAGGTTAAATTGGCTTTTAATAAGAGATAGGCAACTGCTGTTTAAAAAGTGATGGAAAGGATTTTAGGGAAACATCAATGACTAAGTGCTTTTCAACTGGAATATCTTTGCCAAATACAGCAAAGGTGGTACTAGGGCCCATCCAATGGTGTTGAGAAGCAAGCTGCCTCGCATTTCACGTACTGGCCTTCAACCAAGAATAAAATTATTCCAGCAAGAAAGAGTAGCACCTCTGAGCCTCTTTAAAGTAGGCATTGCACACATAATCATTATCAGAGGAACCCTCAGTATGGATTAAGTTTAATAGCTGGTGGATTCTTTTTCCTACTTTGTGAGGTTTTTCCATATCCGTGAGTCTTAAGGGAGTCCTGTGAATTTTTTCAAGTGAATGGATATACTCATTCGATTGGAGAAGGAGATTAAAGTTGAAGAAGCTGAGTGGCCCATTCTGGATCACACTCTTAGTAAGTGGCAGAACCCAGGATTTTGTGTTTCCTGGCCTAATCCGTATTTCCAGTATTCTTTCATCTGTCACGGTAAGTCACCGAGAATGTCCCATTAATTTCCAAAATTCTTCCTCCAAACTGTCTTCCAAACTGGCAACCTCACCAGGAAGTGACCCGTATTCTCTCAAACCACCCGTTCTGATCTTTAGTTCAGAAAATATATCACCAAACCTTGAGCTGGATTAGGTCAGTGAATCATAACGTGCTTTAAAAGACAAACGTGTCTTGCCAAAATCTAGGTCTGGACCAAGCCCCATCTGGCTGGCTTTCTGGTATCATGGGTACTGGTAACTCCCCCCCAAAAAAGAATTCAGAGACCGATATAATGCAAACCCCAGACTTTTCAGAGTAGAGTATTTTGCAGTTCAGAGACAAACCAGCCTTTGTTCTTTGCTTTCCACTTGCATTGGAAGACACTGAGGAAACAACCGTCACTCAGCAAGTATGTTGAACTCCTCCTAAGTGCCAGGAAATGTGGATGCCACACAACGGAAGTGGTCCCAGCCTAGCAGAGAAGACACTAAAACAAATAATTCCAACAAAGTATGATGACGATTGTGATAGAGAAAGTCCCACGGCCACTTAGCAAGAAGAGCTCTCCCCAGCTTAGGCAGGGCCTCGTAGACCAAGACCATGGGCCGTAACATAAGCATGGTATCCCGCTTTTAAAAGCAGGACGATGACTTGATGACATTTGTGATTTGGAAGGATCGATCTGGCCATATTGTGGAAAAGAGTTGAAAAGGAGCATTTGGGGGCAATGAGACCAATTAGGAGACTGTTGCTGTCATCTAGGAGGGAAAAAACAGTGACCTTGTCTAGGAAAGTGACGGTAGGGATGAAAAAGCACAAGAAAACCAGAAAGAGAAACAAACATAAATGGGACATTTGTTTTGTTAGGTGTGTTGCATAGCTGCTTTACCACTTAAGTAAAAAATAAATACCTTCAAGGATTCTGAAAGTCTTCTAGCTTCAAGGGAGGCTTCTTCCTAGGCTTAAGCAGGAGGTTGAAGATAAAGCGGTCCCCTGTCATTTAAAGGGCATCGTTTCTTTTCAAAAGCTTATTAGCCCTTCTCTAAACCTTAAAATTACATTATTTCGGCTCTGGCAAATGCCTGGTGTGAGTCGTTCCAGAGGGGATTGTTAATCTCACTTGGGCTCTCTGAATTATTGATGAATTTCAGGGTTGTGGAATTAATGAGCTTTAGCAATGGGTAAAGATGGGCATATTGCTTTAAGAAAGTCTGCAAGTCCCCCAGAGGAGACTTCCTCATACTGGCTCATGGGGGTGTGTTGATCCCAGATGCAAATTCCTGCTTGAGAGCAAACCTCATTCAAGCCACAGGTACTACAGTTCTCTCTGAAACCCTGAAACTGGTAGGACAGTGCAGACCCTCGGGATAGAACCTGGTCCATTTGAAGAAAGTGTGGAGAGAGTGCTGTAATTTCACATGTAGAGTTTACCCTCCCCAAGAACACGGGCTCCTCCTGGCAGTTTAAGAGCAGCACAGAATGTGTTGCTCCAGGCACTGTGTGCTAAGAGGAGCTTCCCACAGAGGGTTTTGTGGAATGGAATATTCTGCATTATTGTAAATGGTTGTGGGTAGGGGAGGAATAGCTCTGAGGAAAGCGTTCTGATACTCAAATAAGCAGGTTTCTTTATTATAAGACTTCCCAGAGCCTTTAGTGTATTAATATTTAGTGTGACTTTCTGGGATAAGAATATAGGATATATTGTTTTCCAGACTTACAGAAGTTTGTATTTGAGGACCTCATAGAACTAGTAGTTCAAAGAATTCACTTTGAGAAGTATTGTTTGAGATTATAAGGTCCATTTTAAATTGCCCTGGAACGAAGGGTATCGATAAATAGAGTATAAAAATATTGAGGGCAGAGGCTATATCTCAGCTCTGTATACCCCAGAATTAACACATGCCTGGTGTCCAGTAGGTGTTAAGTAAAGTTTGTTGAAATTAAGAACAAAATCATCAAATTTGAAGTTGTTTTGACCTTCTCTATTGGGTGGCTGTACTGGAGGGACCTAACAGAGCATCTCATCCAAACCTTCATTTCACAGATGAGGAAATTGAGGCCAAAAGAGGAAAAATCACTTTCCCGAGATCCCACAACTTAGTCAGGCAGGACCTAGGTCTCCACCTCATTCATTGATTCATTTCAACAAATACATACCGAGTACTGGCTCCATGCAAGGCACTGGATTAGGTCCAAGGTTGCCTTTGTGGCAAGTATGGCAACTTTATGGCAAGTTTACATTCTAGTGGAGGGAGTAAGGCAGTAAACTATTGCAAAATTAATAATTTGAGTATGCTCGGGACAGTTGCTCTCAGGGGGAAAGAGTGCCAGGAAAGCATGAAACGGTGGGCCTGGTGTGACACTCGTGACCCTGAACCCATCTCGCTGCTTCCTGCTGAGCTGCGTGTTGGCCCCATGACCACGTCATTGGGTTTGTCTCAGCTCCCTCTGGCAAGGTTTATATTTATGAGGACCACAGCTTCTGACCCAAACATTGACACAGTTTGGATTGGCAAAGGGCTATTTTCTGGTTTGTGAGTTTCTTAGTGAAGTTATACAATGTTAAAACAAAATAAACCCAATAATAATAACAGCAGTTGTCATTTGTTAAATGCCTACCAGCGTTACCCACTGTGCTAAATAATTGATATACATTATCCCGTTAATCTTCTTAACAACTCTTTGAATTACATATTACCTCCATTTTACAGATGAGAAAACTGAGGCTTAGAGAGTTAAATAATTTGCCAGTCATCACACAGATAGTAAGTAAAATGGTGGTGCTGGGATTTAAACTGAGGTCTGTCTAGGTACAAAGTCCATACTGTATTATAACACATGGTTTTTATTAAAAATTTAGGATTAAAGGGTGTGAAATTGGCACTGCCCTAGGAAATAAGGATCTGGAAAATATAACCGAAAGTTACTTAGTTTGGAAATAATATATGTAGAACGTCTAGCACAGTGGCAAGCCATAGGAGACCTTCAGTATATGGCAACTGGCATTGTCATCACTGTCCTGAAGCATCTAAACCAGGGTTTGGCATCTACAGCACACAGACCAAATCTGGCTCATCACTTGTTTTTGTAAATAAAGTTTTATTGGAACACAGCCATGCCCATTCATTTATAAATTGTACGTAGCTCCTTTCAAGCTACAGTGGCAGTGTTGGGTAATTGCAACAGAGACCATATGGCTCACAAGCCTAAAATATTTATTATCTGGACCTTTACCGGAAAAGCTTGCCAACTCTGATCTAGATAACTGCCTCAGTTTTCTATTTTGCCTTTCTATGACCCCTACCTGAGGTTAGGGATACAACTTATGATATTATAGTCCCTCTACTAAACTAGAGAGAAGGTCAAGGTGAGTAGAAGATTCAGATACTGTGTTCAAGCTGTATGTCGGGCTTTGTGCATCATGCATACATTATCTTATTTAATCCTCCCAACAACCCCATTTTATAAGTAGACTGAGGCTCAGAGAAATTAAATAAGGTGCCTGGGTGTCCTAAAGGCACTGTGTGTCAGAGCCAGCCTTTGATGTGGCTCCCAAGCGTATGCTCTTAGATAAGAGATGTTATTTGCATCTTACAAGAGGCTACATCCTGGAGCAAGAGAAAGCAGTCCACTACCATTCTTAACGATTGGACTCTTCTTCCTCCAAAACGGATCTCAAATACATAGGAGGCTTAATTTAAAGTCTCAGCTGGATGGACACAACTTAAATGGGATTAACTGGAAAAAGAGGGAGTCTGTGTTTGCTTAGATCAGGAGGGGCGGCTGATGTTAGCTACTGAGCCAGAGCGCCTGGGCGGTCACCTGCACGTCACAGCACTGCTCCTGTGCTTTCCAACTGCTTTCTCGATCACTTTTGGGGTGGCCGTGCTGCTGGCTTCCCACCTTTCCCAGCAGGCTTCTGCTGTGACCCCCTTATCTACATTTGCTTCAAAACTTCCTCAGGAATCCCTCCTAGGCTCAGAGTGCACACTCCGTAAATGTTTCTTCCTTTGAATGGACCACAGTGGCCAGATTGATGGATTGGTATTGAACATCTGTATTGAACATCTGAAGTATAAATGAACATGTTCTTTTCTTTTACTTTGTAAGAACAGTCAACTACCAGAAGGCCTTGAAACACTACAGCTTTAGATTCTATTTGATCGGCCATTTAGCGAGTACCTACCTTGGCCTAGGTCTTATATCAGACAGCCACATCCACACTTGTCCCATTTAAGAATAATGGGTCGGTTTTCAGTTATTTCATGATAGAAAATGTAGTTTGCAGCTGTAGTTGCTGCTCTTAATAATAAAACAAGTTTTATAGATGGCAGAGTGCTTTCACATCCATACCTTTCCCTGAGACTGAGCAAGGGCCAGAGAAGACATCCCAGGGAGGTAATATTTTGATAGCCCCTCTGAGAAAAGAATTGGCAGATTTGTTAAAAGGAGGACTTGAATGAAAACCAAGCAGCAACACAGAAGCTGGAGTAAACCGTGTAACTTCACAGATTCTCAGGCCTAGATTTCTAAGCTACAGACTCAGAGAGAGAAGGGTTTGAAAAGGTGGTCAACAAAAACCTGCAAATCTACTTGAATAGTAACTCCCCACCTTATGATATAGTCAAAGCAGACCTAAGGCAGAGTCTAAATATTGCCTGACCCTCCTTGATTGAATCACCCACAGCCCTCTCAGGCAGATGGCCACTCCTGTATTTGGTTCCCACCATATTTTGTACATCTCCCTCAGGGTACTTAGCAGTGAAATATTTTGCTTATACAAACCTGTCTCCTTTGATAGGCTACATGCTCCTCAAGAATAAGAACTAAGTCTTACTCATCTCTCTACCTCCAGTGCCAGCCCAGAGAAGGTGCTTAATAAATGACAGACAGGCAGACAGATGTACAGATGAAGAAAATTAGGGAAGGGGAGCCTGCCCAAACCTGCAATGGCAATCACAGACAGCCCTACTTCGTGTCTCTCGTGGCAGTCGTCCGGGTTCCCTTTACTCGCTGTAGATAAGATGGGGAAAAAAAGACTCCAGGACTCTTCCTGAAAGCAAAGACAGTTGTTGAGGAGAAAACGGGACAAAATAAATGAGAAACCTAAGGTTCAGTACAATGAACCTAGTAACAAGGCCTGAGAAAAGTACAGCCTTTTAGAATGAGACCCAGAAGTGCTGAGGGGACAAGAGGAGTAAATAGAGAGATGATTCCCTTGTTCCACACAGCCACCAGAGACAGGAAAAACAGGCAAGAGTGAGCAAGCAGCCAGGAGCAGCCTAAAAGCTCCAGTGATCAAATTTGGACAAGCCCACATCCACTGACTCCTGCTCTAGAATCCTGATCACTGTGCATCCTTAGTGAGGCCTTCCACCTCTGAGTCTCAGTTGCCTTCGAGGTAAAGTGGCCGTTCTAATGATAGGCCTCCCCGGGTGCTGCGGGTATCGATGCGCTGACGAATGTGAAAGCCTTTTGTAAGTTGACAGGCAGAGTGTGCGTGTATGTGGCCAGGTGGCTGTGGATGATCATACCTTGATTCCGTGTGCTTTGCCTTGCAGAGGGTTGCCCTGGCTTGTGCAATGGCAACGGCAGATGTACCTTGGACCTGAATGGGTGGCACTGCGTCTGCCAGCTGGGCTGGAGAGGAGCTGGCTGCGACACGTCCACGGAAACTGCCTGTGGTGACAGCAAAGACAACGATGGAGGTAGGGCTCTGGCACCCATGGGTGCTGTGCATCTCCAGGGCTGTGGGAAGCACAGAGTGGAGGGTGGGCGTTACTGAGATAACAGGCCACCAACACACCAGCTGTCCAGTCAAGGGGGCCTGCAGGGTAGGCATAAAACGGCACATGTCATCTAAGGAAAGAGTGCATATCACTGGTTGTTCCATTTGAATTCATTAAAATTAGCTGGTGCAAACAAAAGCAGTTACCCTCCTCTGAGAGCAAGTGCAGAGGAGAAGGCATATGGAAGAAGGAATTTTCTAATAATTCACTAATGGAATGAGTTGCCTGGCAACGTTAGGAGATACCGCCATTGCAAGTGGACAAGAAGAGGCCACCCGATTCTGTACCACAGAAAGTGGCAGAAAGGATGCTTCTCCAGGGGAGGGAGGCTGAGTTACCTTTGTCAAGGTCCCTTCTCCCCTGATTCTGGTGGTAACCCTCACCAAGCATGCTGGGGGCCACCTTTGCCTCCACACCTTCTGTCCGTGTGGGTTTGTAGTGGAATTTGCCTTTGCCGTTGGGTTTTTTTCAAGTGCTGGGCGGTCAAAACCCTAAGGAAGGGAGGCCTAGTCTCGTGGGGCTTTTACTAGCTAAGGGTGCAGAGTCCGGGGCTCTAACCCCAGTTCTGTCTTTGGTGCTCTGTGTGTCCTGAAGCAAGCCACTCGATGTCAGTGGGCCTCACACTCCCTATTTATAAAATGGGGCCATTGGATCATAAGAGCCCTTCCAGCCTTTATAGTAGTCCTAGAGTTAGCCTTCGTCTTTCTGTTGTGTGGAACTTGTATAAATACAAACACAATGCGCTTTGCTTTTCCACTTGGAAGATGGGTTGATCCCTCCTGACTCTATCAATCTCAAGGGGTTACTAGGAGAAGAAAAAGATGGAGATATGAAAAAAAAAAAAAAAAAAAAGATCAAAACAGTTCATCCTTCCTTTATAATGACGGCCTAACGGTTGGCCTAGTCCAGATGTGTTTATGCAGCTCCCTCATATTTATACCAAGGGACTTTCTGATATACTGCACAGAGTAGGAAGTCAACAGGCCAGAAACTCAGCATCCCAGCCTTTGGGAACCTTCTACTTAGCGTGATTCTACGATCTCAAAGCACCAGAAGGATTAAAAGGCCAAGTGTGTGCTGTTGTGATTACTCTGGTTCATTTGCCTTGAGTTGGCTCCGGCAGCCTTGGGCTGTTTCAGGCCACCGGTCTTTGTCTGAGCCAGCTTTCAGTCCTTCGGTCTGCTGCCTGAATCCAGGAGGTGGTCGGGCCTGATGCACCCAGTCCTGGGCCCCGTGGGGTAATTGTCGACAAGGAGCTCGTGGGGTTGGGTCATGGTAGCCAGGCAGAGGCAGTGGGTCCCTGCTCTCCTCTTGAGAGCTCACAGGGCTGAAATGTCCCTTAATCAGTCTGAGATTTGTGGAGCTCATTCATTCTGTGCTCCATAAATATCCAGGGTTCCTGTTATGGAGCCAGGCCCTAGACCAGGCACAGAGATGAGTAAGTCCGGTCCCCACACTCCAGGAGCTCAAATGAGGGAGGGAGACCAAAGTTAAGGGCTAATGGACAGTGATAAGGGCACTTGCAGACTTCTGTATTAGCTGTTGTGAGAGTAGGAGAACATTCATCAAGAAGGTGAAGCTTGGGCAGGCAGGCGTTTCTTGGAAAGGAGGGAGAAAACATCATGGGCAAAGCAGGGAAGGGCACCAAGTAGCCCTGTCTTCGGGCAAGATAAAGTACAATCGTACTGGCTCTTCATAGGGAAGAGATGTCAGCCTAAATTATCTGCCTAACTCCCCCCCTTCACTTTGCCTATGTAGACGCAATTCCATGACTAGCAATGACATTCCTATAGTTAGAAAAGAAAGGGAGAGGAGCCGTACCATGAAGTCATTCCCTTCTCAGGGATCCAGGGTCTTGGCCAAAGCTGTTGACTATCTGGGCATTAAAAGAACTGAATGTCCCTGAGAAATGTGGGGAGAGGGTGCGCTCCCCCGTAACACGCATACCAGAATAAGTTATAAAACAGGGTTCATTTACCCCCTCACATGAAACACAATGCCAGTGTACCCTCTGTTCACCATCCTTCAGAGGCAGCCCTCCCAGCGCTGGGACTCCCCAGTGCTGACAGGGAGCGTGGGCACACAGGAGCCAAAAGCCCCACAGCTTTGGTGGGAGAAAGAGCTTCTCATCATAGGAAACAGGGCTGATCCCGACCCCAGGGGAACAGAGCCTTCTCCAGCCACCATGGGGATGAACCAGCGCGAAGTGGAAAAGAACGATCAGAAAATCCCCAAGTGTAGGAGAATATACCTCTTCCGTTTATGGAGCATGTTATGGGCTGGAATGAGCTTTTACATAGTTTTTACGAATGCCATACAATAGTACTACTGTAACTTGAGTTCATTCACTCACTCAGCAAACATTAGCTGAATGTCTCCTCTGCATTGGGCCCTATCCTGGGTCTTGGGGCTTCAGAGACAAATAAGACACAGTCCCTGCCTTTGTGAAGTTCGCAGCCTGGAGAGAGAAACAGCACCGGTTGCAATGTAGTGGGATAATTGCTGTGATAAAGGAGCATCCACTCATTCAGCTGATATTATCAAATGCCTGGGTACCCTCCTGGGTACTGTGATGTAGCTCCTGTTCCATGGGGCTTCCAGTCCAGCCAGGAAGACATCCCATGGATCATCATGGTGGGGAAGACAGCTAGCTGGGGAGACCGGACTGTTGAGGGAGCTTGGCCTTTGGTTCTCAGCTGAGAAATGAGGGAATGTCTCACCTCAGGACCCTCTCAGTTTGGTGGGCTCTCTACCCATTGGGGGAGCCAAGAGGAAGGGGCAGAGGGTCCCCACTTTGCAGGGTGGCACAGATGAAACAACCGTAAGGGTTAGACTCTCCCCAAGTGCTGGAGGGGGCAAGACTGTCCTCACTGGCCCCTCTGGGTCTTGGCCAAACAGGGACAGTTTTAGTGGAGGGAGAAGCGGGGCAGGCTGTGCACAGCAGCACAGGGGTGAGCCAGATTCAGCGCTTGGCTGTTTGCAGTTCAGGCAAGCACACATTTGCTAGGCTCCTGCTGTCTACCGGGTACCACACTCCTTTCTAAGAGGACATCGAGACCGATGAACGTGACCCTGTCTGTCTCCCTCAGGAAGCTCACAGTTATTTGGAAGAAATTGTCATCCAAACAACCAAATCTAATGGAGATAGAATGAAACAGATGCCTTTATTTCAGCCATGATGTGGGACACAGCATAGTCCCACGTAAATAAGTCAGGGTGGAGGGGAAAAAAATGTTAGTGTCCCGCTGAGAGATGGTTTTTGGCTGATGTGACTCAGGGGCTTGGAGAAGGGATTAGCAGAGGTTAATGTGAGTAACAGGCCTGGAGGAGACAGAGAACACAGACTACAGCTCCCTCCTTTACTCCCCTGCACATTACAGACCGGGAAACTGGGGCCCAGAGAGGGGATGTGACATCATATACATGGAAGTCACACAGAAAGTCATTAACACAGCTGGACTAGGACCCAAGAGTCTTGGGCCATATTCTGTGTGGTCTTAGGGACCACCTCCTCCTGGTGCTTTATCCTCCTCCTAGACATGTAGTGTGAGTACTTACTCGAATTTAACTAGGCTACAGCGGTACCACGGAGCAGACCAGAGGATGACAGTGATAACCCATACGTCATTTTACCGTTTGCAAAGCAGTTGTGTACCCATCCAGCAACACTGGGAGGTGTGTGGTATTCTCATCCCCTTCTTACTCTTTTCTTATGGTGCGGAAGCTAGGACTTAGTAAGGGGAAGTATTTTGCCCAGGTCACACAGCTGGCAAGTGACAGAAACTGCATAGTCTGTGAGGTCTGGCCACATGAGAGCTTTTCAGCGTGCCCAGACTTCGGACTCACGGCTCTGTCGTAACCCTGACCGTGGCTCTTCAAGTTATCTGAGAACTTCTGGTTTCTCTTCTTTGCCAATTTGCTAGGCTGAAAGCAATCCTTTACAAATTAAACTGGAACTTCAAGCTTCGTTAAGCATGTTGTTGCAGTGTTTTTAAACTGAGACCAAAAAAAAAAAACGTTACACAATATGCCTGAGTTGGGTTTAGCTTCATTGGTTTGTTTCTGTTTTCACTTGTGGTCGTTGTCTACATTTTTAAAGCGGGGAATAGATCCTGGATACGACTTAGTTACTCCCAGTCTCCTAATCCTCTGTCAGGGCTGCCCAGTCAACCTAGCCTGCCTCCAGATTCACCCCGAGCCCTGGTTGCTAAGGGGGGAGCAACCAGGCAGCAGAGGCCCGGCCTCACCACAAAATGCGAATTCCTCTGTGTGGCCCATTTGACGAAGAAGCTGTTCCCTTTGCACGTAGTGCCCTTTAGGAAGCCCTCTGTGAAGTACTGTCACGTGCACCTTCTCATGCGTTGCACACTGACCCACTGATGGGGGCATTCATGCCCATTTCAGAGATGGAGAAACTGTGGCCCGAAGATGCTGTGTGACTGTAAAATAAGAATAGTAAGGCCTACCTTGCAGGGTTGCTATGAGGATTACAGGTGATGTATCTAAAGCACCTGAGAAGCAACATACCGCAGTGATTAAAAGTACAGGGTCTGTACCGAGATTGTCTGGATTCAAATCCTTGCTCCCCCATTTGCTGGCTGCATGACCTTCAGCGAGTTATTCAATTTCTCTTAAGCCTCAGTTCATCACCTGCACATGTCAGTTCTCTTTCTCCCGCTCCTTTCCACCTGTAATCACAGAAACATGATGTTTATTATAAAATAAATATATACTCATATACAAATGATTATTTTTAAAACTTGGAATTATGTTCTCTATATAATTTTATCCTCTACTTTTTGTACTTACGATTATACTGTTTCTCCATATAATGTATTTTGACCTCTTTCATGTCTTAGTTAAATTTTGTATTCCAAACTATTGCACGCTTATTGCTAGAAGGAAAAAAATTCAAATGTACATAAAGGAAGACAACAGCCACCGTTTAGAAAGCATCTCTAAGGGGCAGGCCCTGCACTGGACACTCTGTGTCCATAACCTCCAGCCCCTCACAACACACTGGCAGGGCAGATGTTCACAGGCAGGGAAACCGAGGGTCACTGAGCTGACGTGATTTTCCCAAAGTCATCCACTGGATCAGTGGGAAAGCTAGGATGAGGACGGAACCTGTGTTTAAAAAGAAGAAGCCAAGAGAAAAAGCCCCCTGGAATTTAAGCAACCAGACCCCTTTTGATAAAGGATCTTTAAGCAGCTTCAAGGTGTGTTAATCTCTTTAGGCACTGTTGGTCCCATAAAAAAAACAATCATGGATTGCAATTCAGATAACTGATAGATGCAACCTGGAAGGAGAAATTTCAGTAAAACCAAGAACAGAGCTCTCTGTCCTCCCTTCTCCTCCCCATCTCCCATTGTTGGCATGGAGAGTTCACATAAAGCCAAAGAATTTGGCCGCGCTTCAGACTATCTCTAAACCACATTTCTTGTGATAAGAGACAAGAGCGAAATTGACCTTTAAATATCCTGGGTTCCGAGGAGGAGATAAAGATTTTGCAAGCCTTTTCAAAGAAGGCACAGAATTTATTCTAGCAAATGACAAAAACTTCTCCCAGATGTGTACAGACAGGGAGGCACATTCCACCCACCCCACCCACCCCGGGGCCTCCCCAGATGCTGTGCTCACAGCCGGCTGCCAAACACTTCTGTGGCCAGACTGCAGGCAACTGTGAGATGAGGTCAGCTGATGGGCTGTCGAGCCCGTGGAGGAGTTAAGCGTGCCGAGAGCTGGATGGGCTTGTTAGATACTGTCCATGGGACCATCAGGTTAAGGAACCATGCAAACAACTCTGATGCAAAGAGTTTGCTAGTCCGCAAATTTCCCAAACCTGCCCCCAGCTCTGCTCTCCTGTTGGCTTATTCTTGTCCTCCTTCTAGTCTCAGTTTAAACATTCCATCTTCCAGGAAATATTCCAGCCCTCAGCCCACGTTGGGTTCCCACCTTTGGACTTCCACAGCCCCCTCTGCTTCCTTCTTTTCCAGCACACAGTCATCTCTATCTGACCCACCACACCAAATCCTCTGGAGACGTGACTCTATTTTCTTCTTGTCTATCCAGTGCCTAGCGCAGGGCCTGCCAGCCATGTGACAGACACTGAAGGAACAGAGCAGACCTGTCCCCTGTGCCTCGTTTCTAAGGAGAGGAACGAGCTCTTCCCGTGGTGGCGGTGGGGTTTCATCATGCCTCACAGCCCTCGATGAGCCCCATCCAACTGATGGAGCTGTTCGATTTGGGATCCTCACGTAATTCATTCATTTTTTCATTCATTCAGCAAATACGCTCACTGTGCACAAGGCAATGTGCTATGCATTTAGGATAAGAAATAAGTCATTTTCTGCCTTCTGTGGATGGGGGACAGGGCTGGAGGATCCAGGATGTCCAAAGCACTAATAGGGAAAGAGATGCAGACTGTGGACTAGTGCCTGGTTTGGAAGAAAGAGAAGAGACCAGAGTCCCAACTCTGCTACTTCACTAGCAGTATGACGTTGGGTAAATCACCTAACCTGACCCCAGTGTCTTCTTTTGTAAAGATGAGAAGGCCAGCTGAGTCACCACCTACTATAGAACTCTCGTGCCCGCCTGTCACTTCCTGTGAAAGTTCCAGCAGGCCAGCCACCAGGGGAGATGGTTACCCAAAGTCCCACCACTCCCTGGCATCTGTTAAGGTCACAACACGAATAGGAGGCCACCACTAGTCAGCACCGCAATTGATGGCAGAGGACTTCATTCATTCCTGTGCCATAGCGACCGTCTGCAGAGGGTGAAGGACTCCAAGACTTCTTTCGTTGAATTACGGATTTACTCTTCACGACCCAGGAAACTTTCAGCAATCCTGAGAGGTTGCCAGAGCTTATTATCCTGGTTTGACGTGAATACATTGCATCTCAGACATAGGAAGGGATGTGCCCAAGGTCTCACGGCTAGAGAGTGACAGACTCAGGGACGGAACCCTGCCTTCAGGCTTCTAGCCTGGCTTTTTTTTTCTCCACTTGCCCCTCTCCAAGGTCAGTTGACACGCACCAGCAGGGTGGGTGCTGAGGAGGGAGGCAACAGGAAATGGTGTGGCCCTCATTCTCAAGTTGGTAGCATAGGACGTATGTGGAAATGTTAGCAGAAGCCAGCGCTCCACGCATCGTGCGGCATCTCAGCACCAGAGGGCTTCATGTTCAAGGGTCACAAGCACAAGAACTGCTCTGCAATATTCATTTAGTGCCCCAGAGACCTGGTCCCTTTTTTCTTTTTTTTTCTCTGCTTCTTCCCTTCCTTCCTTTTTCTTTGTCTTTCTTTTTAATCTCTGTTCTGCCTTTCTTCTGGCTGTTTCCTTCTCCCACCCCCCTGCGGCACCAGAGGCCACTGCCTGCCGGGTGTGGCATTGCTGCCCCTCCTGCCCTCCGGGAGCCTGACACTTTCATCTGCCCCTCTTCACTTTCACCGTGTGAGGAGAGAGAGGAGGCCTTCAGAAGTTCAAGGAGAAAGGAAATTTTGGGGTGGGGGTGGGGGAAATGTAATTTCCCAAAAGCTTGAGTTTAGGGTGTAGGAGGATTTTATTGAAATTTCGAAGGAAATAAAGGAAAAATCCTCCCTATTTTCCTGACTGGTTTTTGGGTTTTGTTTTTGCTCCTGTGATAACAAGGGTCTCCCAATGGGAATAGTAAATACAGGAAACATGAACATTTTGTAAGTCAACCAGTGTGTGTGTAATATACAATTAAGTGAGATAAGAAGTGCTTGGAAAATCTAAATGTCTCCAAACTAGCCAAACCCAGAGAATCTCGAAAACCATATATTGATGTATTTCTAATCTAATTTCTAATCTACCCCCAAATTTACTTTTCTGTCCTCAGAACATACTTTTTCCTCTTCCTACAACTTTTCTAAAACATGTCATCTATGCCTAAGAAACTGAAACCGTGGAAGAGTCTCTGTTACCCTGCTGCAGGCTGCCCTAATGCTGCATTTGAAAATAACAGAGAGGGGTTTGCACAGAAGCTGGTCTCATAAACTGAGACTTTGATAAGAATTTTGTGGGCCCTACTCATTTTTAAAATATGTATCTCATTTAAATATGATGGTCTCTATTAGTGGAGGTTTAGCCCACATTTACGACTCAGCAAATATTTGCCAAATGAATGATAGGGGAGCGTCAACATAGGGGGGTGTAGACGGGCAGCAGCTCTTCTCCAAGAGCTCATTGTGTGGGGAGCGAGACAGGGAAAGTGAGCATTACAATATGGGGAGATGAGTGCAGTGGTGGAGGCCACCCAGGCCACTGAAAGAGCACAGAAGGGTAGCATTTCAGCTACACTCGTAGATTCATGCTTCCCACTCAAGAAATCGTTCCTAAAAGTCTCTTCAGGATCAGAGAACCTTTTCTTTTTCAGAAAGAACTGAGTTCAAATTCTGAGTCACCTTCGTCACTGACTGTGTGACCTTGACCAAGTCACTTTACCACTTGGAACGTCTGGTTCGTTCTCTCTGAAACGGGAGTGATGGTGGCGACAGTGGCTGCTGCGTAGGGTTGGGAAGATCCAATGACACCTTCCTTGAAAACATTCCTTGTAAAGCATTTAGCACAATGCCTGGCACTCAGTAGGTGGCAGCTGTGATTATCATCATCATCATTTCATACAAAAATTAATAATACTAGCAATCATTCCTGGCTATCCTTCCAACCAGGACCAGAGAACAGGAAGCAGTTCTTCCAAGGTGCCACAGAGCCGAGTGTTTATAAAGAGGTAAAAGACTGGTTTCCAGGGACCGCTTCGGTGGTAAACAAGAGCAGGCAAGAGCTAATAAAATTTCAAATTAGCCATGACTTTTCACAGCCCTTCAATTGTGCTAGCTGATTTAATGGTCAGCGTCCCTGCTCGCCGCCGGGATTGAATAATGGAGCATTTCTGCAGAGTTATGGATGCAGCAGCTGAATCTGTCATGCTAACATCAATAGCAGAATGCAAATAACCCTCAGCTTGGGCTGTAATTATGTGCTTAGGCAATGTCTGACAGGGGCAGCCCGAGAATGTGTGATGGAGCCCGCCGACTGCGGGAGAAAACAGGTGCTTGGCGAGGCAGTTAGCTGGTATATGTGGAAGCTGGGACAGGAGCCACAAGGTAGGACCCAGGACAGAGCTGGAGTGGAGCTCTAATCCCTTTCCTCCACATCTCAGGATGCAGCCCTACACCTTGGCGAGCCGTGTTCTAGGGTCAGGGTCGGGAAGGGAACTACCTTTATTAAGTACTTACTACGTGTCAGGTTCTCTGCTAGATTGGGGGACATACACTATGTTTTTCACTTATGTAAAAAAATACTTAAGTAACAGTCTTAGAATCCGCTTGTGGAACTTCCCTGGCAGTCCAGTGGTTAAGACTTCACGCTTCCACTGCAGGGGGCGCAGTTTTGATCCCTGGTTGGGAAACTGAGATCACACATGCCCCGCAGTGTGGCCAAAAAAATTTTAAAAAAAGAATCCACTTGTAAGAGATGTGGGAAACTGAGGCCAGAGAGCTTAAGTAACCTGCCCAAGGTCACACAGTAGTAAGTTTCAGAGCCAGGATTTCGCCTCAGACAGTCCTGCTCTGGAGCCCATACTCTTTACCACTGTGCTGCCCTCAAGGAGGGCATAGCGTAAAAGGTCTTGGATACCATGCAGAAGTTGGGAGAGAAAGACAAGGGATTTGGGGCCCTAATTTATTAGAAAAAAACTGGGCTTCGGGGAGGTCAGGTAGCTTGCCTGAGGCCACAACATCCCAAGGCCAGAAAGGAGGCTTAAGAGCGCTGCCTGTGTGGGTAGGGCACCCAGTCTAACCCATGCATATGCAGTATTCCGGTGGGCAGCATCTGCGTTGTAAACCCATGGAGACAGAAGTGAGGGAGTATGTCCGTGTTGAGGAGACGGGGCCTCAGAGCCATGAAGCACAGGAACTCACCCAGAGTCATTCTTAGGCGCAGTTCTGGGACTTGAGCTACAATCTCTGAGCCTCACCACCCTCCCACCATACCACACTGTTTAATTGAATTGAATGAAGATAATGGTCTTCTGCCTTTTATGGACTGTCCTTTGGTTTCGTCCCCTTGATTCATTTGTCAATTCATTCAATTTTCTTTCATTTATTTATGTAACAGTCATGTTTTAAACACCTGTAGTAAGTGCTGGGGATACAACAGAGATGACCAGAGCGGGATCCATGCCCCCAGGGTGGTGAGGAAGTTTGCCCAAAGTCACACAGCTGGTAAGCAGGAGAGGCAGAATTCCAGCCTACAGAGGAACACATGTGCTTCGACTGTTCTCTCCCTACAGAGCACACAGACTGGCTTTCCCTGTCCCCCGCTTTGGGCAGTATCCTCTAATCCCTGGGTTTGTCATCTATTTTAAGCTATTCTATTGGGTGCCTGTAAAAGCGCTTTGGGATAATGAGACCAAAAAGTTGTGGCCTGGTGGAATTTCTTTTTTGCACTTTGGGAAGCTGGGAGCTGTAATGTAATTTTCAGCCCTAAAGAAATCCACCCATGTGGTAGAGAGAATTCTCTGCTAATGGCAGCTTGGCGGGTGATCTGAAACCATCCCCTCTTACCCAGAAGGCAGAGCTGGGTGTCCACACATTTGCATCGAGGCCGGGAGAGATGCTGGGGGTTTCACCACCTCCACCAGCACTGCCTCTTGCTTACCCCCGAAGCCCGTCAGTCGCCAGGTCTCACCTCTTGAGCGTCTCTCCAAACCGTCCTCTTCTCTCGGTCTCCACTGTCACTGCTCTAGTCTCAGGAACCATTATTTTCCTCCTGTGTAATCTCAGCAACACTGCCTCCATGCAGCCCCCAGCTTCTGCCTTGGGCCCACTTCAGTCCCCTCTCCACGATACAGGGGCTCTTTCAGCAATGCAGTGACTTTCAGATAAAATCACCTCTTGCTTAACACCTTTCAGTAGCTCCCATTGTCCAGAGAGTGAAATGCAAACCCCTAACCTGGTCCAGGAGGCCCAGCTGTTTGCTCTTGCCAACCTCACAGCCTGATCTTGTGCTGTTCCCCTCACCTTCTGAGCCCAGCATTTGAATTTAGCAACTCAAATGTTCAGTGTGTTGTTCTCTCAACTCTGGGCCTTCATATATATAATTCCTTCTCCCTCTCTGAAAAAAAAAAAAAAAACAGAAAAACACGTCTCGCTGCCCACTGACTTGTCTATCTCTCCTGCTAGGCTAGTAGGCTGCCACCCGATCTCACACCTGAATCTACTTGGTGCCCAGCGAAGCCCTTGGCTTCTGTCAGGCACTTAATAAAGTTTTCCAATGAATGGAAAATAGAGAAGTGAATGAAGGAAGGCTCTGTGGACAAACGATGCTGATTGAACAGCCACATAAATGTCATGCTCTGTCACCCCTGCAGATGGCTTGGTGGACTGCATGGACCCCGACTGCTGCCTCCAGCCCCTCTGTCACGTCAGCCCGCTGTGCCTGGGCTCCCCCGACCCTCTGGACATCATCCAGGAGACACAGGCCCCTGTGTCCCAGCAGAACCTGCACTCCTTCTACGACCGGATCAAGTTCCTCGTGGGCAGGGACAGCACACACATCATCCCCGGGGAGAACCCCTTTGACGGAGGGTGAGTCCAGCTCTGGCCGTGGTTCTCTGAGGGGGGAGTGGCTCACCTCCAGGGCCACATGTGGGTGGATGGGAGTGGGAGGAGGCCAGGAGGGTGGGCGTTGAAGGCTCCTGATGGAATGGCAGGGGAGGCAGGGAAGCAGCCTCAGGTACCCACATTTAGAAAACTGCTATCCAGGGCGTTTGGAATTTTTATGAGTGAAGTTTTTTTGTCCTCATTGGGTGATAGATGGAGAGAGTGGGAAATCAAAGGTCCAAGGGGAATCTTGGATCAATACCCACTCTGCAGTCAGCGCTTACTGATTCTGTGGTCTCCAGATGGGCTGAAAGCTTTGATACTATCATCCCTCAGAGCTGATGTTCGGGAGATTTTGTTAGGCTGGGGTGGGGTGCATCTGCTGGCACCCCAGGCCATACGCCCATGCATTCTTTCACAAGCGTTCAGTGGTGTCGTCTATTGGACAGGTTTTTACTGAGGTCTGCTCTGTGCCAGGTCCTGTGCTGGAAGCACAGAGATGAGTGGAGCACAGTCCCTGCCCATTGGTCACTCACAGCCCACTAAGGGGACAAAAAATAGTTCCATTGTGATAGACCAGAAATATGCCCCCAGGGTACCCTGGAAGCATAGAGAAGGTGCTCCTGGGTGGGGGAAGGCCGAGACTTAAGAACTGAGTCTTAAAGATGAGAAACAGCTCAGCAAGGGAGAGAGAGTGTGCCAGGGTGAGAGAACTGCTTGTGCAAAGACCCAGGGGCATAAAAGTGTACAGGAGCCAGCAAAAGGCAGCTGTCTGTCCTCTGCTCCCCAGATCAGGGTCTGTGAACTTGGGAAACGTATCCAAGAAGGAGGGATTTATGATAATTTATTTTGAATGTCTTCCAATGTAGTGATACCTCATGCACACAGAGCTTTCTTTAAAAGTCAGCCCAGTTCAGTTCAGCACAGACTGTGTGCCTTCTATGTTCATGACTTCTCTGCCAAGAGAGTTCCTGCCCTAAGGGGACGATGTGGTAGGGATGAGGGAAGGGAAGAATGAATGACATCCCCAGTTCTATTTAAAGAGGGAGATCAGCAGGGATTCATCGTCTGCTGGGTCTGAGGGATGCTGGAGAGAGGAGTCTCTTACTCAGACGCTTGGCAAGTGCAAGGAACGGACTCACCTCGGTAGAACACCCAAGAATAAATGTCTATTTGTAGTTCAGAAGCAAATCTGAAGCTCACACAGAGGTTAGGTCTGGGGTTTTTGATATGTGAGCCATCAAGAAACAAGCAGTAGATGAAACCATGAGCACACAGAAGTTGGATCCAGGAAAATGTGTAAGGGGGCCGAGTGGGGACCTAAGAAGGACTCCTGGGGAGTCTCCCTAGAAGGTAGTATTATGATCCCCAGAGAGTAACTGGGAAACCAAGGAGAAGGCTCGCTTCTGGGACATGATGGAGCTGGGACTCCAGGGCCCATGCTTTCCACTGCCCCAGCCCTTCCTCACAAGGAGCAATGACAAGAGGGGAAAAGTGAAGTCGGGGGAGTTCTCTGAGCCCGGCAAGAGTGTGTCAAAGCATTTGAACTTTAACCTTTTTAGGGATGAAGGTACTTTACAGTCCCTTCAGCTTACCCCGAGAATACTGAGAACCTCAGAGGTTACATGATCTTCCCCAATTCACAGGCTAGTCAAGTGGCAGAGCCAGGAGCAGAAATAGAGTGAGGAAAAACCTATTCGTTTATCTTGGCCAGAAATACCGCTTTCGTCTCTGGGTAGGGAGCTTCTGCTCTTTCATTCAATTGTGTGATTTTATATGTATGCTTGTGGGCCTTCCCATGGTGTGAGTTCTTTTAGTCAACTGGAGATAGAAATATTACTCCTACCAAGGGGAATATTACTTGCTCACCCTTTCTTTACTGGACCTGTTATGGAATCTGATTAGGGCTATGGCGGGTTGGCTGCCAGTGGCTGTTCCGTTTTGGGGTGCCCTTACCATGCCATCCTAATAAGTACCAACAGGGACCATGATCCCTGAGTGTCCTCAGTTCACTCACCAAGCCTGCTGCTTACGTGCCAGGAATCACACGGCACCTGCCCAAGGATTTCAGTATCCTTTCTCCCAGTCTGACATGCCTTAAGGAGCCTGTCAAGTGGGGAACTTGAGAAACCTGTACTGGGAGAAATGGACCGCTCAGCAGAGAGAAAAGAGCATAGGCCTTGGAGTCCAGCCAACTTGTGTTTCGGATCCTGCCTCTGCCACCGATGGATATGTGGCTCTGGACAAGGGCGTGATTTAGTGAATATGTAAATGTCTGTTAACCCTCTAAACTGAGTCTGCCAGGACAGGACTGCATCTCACTCATTTTGGCATTTGGTAGTCGCTCAAGATAAATATGCATATATCGATATATACCTTGAACATTGAAGAGATGGAAGGAAAGAAGGAGAGAGGGGAGCGATGGGGAGGGACAGTGGGACACAGGATGGATGCATTATCTATCTTACTCAGTCTTCTACTGAGGAGTCAGAGTCCAGAGAGGCTAAACTATCTGTTAAAATCACATTACAGATTAGTAGAAGAAGCAGGTGTAGAAGTCAGCTCCCAGATGATTGTTTTTATTTTTTTTTGTTTGTTTTTGGTTTTTTTTGCGTTACACGGGCCTCTCACTGTCGTGGCCTCTCCCGTTGCGGAGCACAGGCTCCGGACGCGCAGGCTCAGCGGCCATGGCTAAACGCCCCAGCCGCTCCGCGGCACGTGGGATCCTCCCGGGCCGGGGCACGAACCCGTGTCCCCTGCATCGGCAGGCGGACTCTCAACCACTGCGCCACCAGGGAAGCCCCCAGATGATTGTTTATATATCTGTCACCTTCAGTTAAATAACATGCTTTGAAAGTAGAGACCATTCATCTCTCCAAACCTGTATTACTTAGGGCAGGGCCCGGAATAGAGTATTTGCTCTAAAACGAATGGATAACGGAAGCTTCCAAACGTTACTGTTAAAATTCCTTTTGCCTGTTACTCTCCTGAATCATTACGCCCCTGCCCCTCACTGATCTAGATTCAGAAGAAGCAGCTATCATTCACTACTAAGTATCCCCAAACAGATTTTTAAGTAAAACAAGCCCAAGTGACTGGAAACCCACAAACACAAGACAGCAGATGCCTTTCTCGTTAGACTGCCTGCTTGGATTCTGTCGTCATGCTCTGAACCCGTAATACAGGGCTTATTTGCGTCTTTGGGATAAAGTGAAATCAGTTGCCAGGTTTGGGTTGTTGCTTTCTTTCCTCTCATATGAAGGAATGTGGTATCATAGAAAGCGCCCGGAGTGTGAATCTTGGCTTTACCTCCTACTAGCTCAGTGTGGCCCCAGGGAAATGATGGAACCTTTGTGTACCTGCCTCCAAAGATAAACTGGCAATAATAGTAATCGTTTCATGAAAGCCATTGAAAAGACTCACTGAGATAAAGCACCTAGCACGGGGCTTGGTACGTTCGTGGCAAGTAAACGGTGGCGTTTATGACAGCAGCGTGGTCTGGTGAAAATGGCCAAGACCTGGATGTGAAGTGTGTTGCATCCACTTTATAGCTATGTGAAAACTCCTTAACTTCTCTGAGCCTCAATTTCCTCACCTGTAAGAGCAGGGTGGTAATGTCTATTGTGCAGGGTTGTCGTGAGAATTAAATGAAAAAACAAGAAGTACATGAAGTCTCAGGCTAGTACTGGCCACACAAAAAACGCTTGCTAATTATGTGATGATGGTGGTGATGATGACCATGAGTGTGGAGGTGATGATGTTAGAAGGAGCTTCCAGCTCTAATTCCTTGATTGGAAGTGAAACTTGAGAGTAATCTGCCCTCCAGGAAAGTCCAGCTGCCACCTAGAGGGGAGCGAGGTTTGGATTGTTGAATCCTTACTTGAGGAAGGGAAATGGCAGCATTCTGCGAGGCAGCTGTCAGCCGGGATCCCTGTTAGGGAGGAGTCCAGTGGCACTTCTCCAGAGAGCGGGCTTCCTGATGGGCAGGCCGACCTGACTCTGTGCCTGTGTTTAACAATAACAAGCCTGTGGGACAGGAAAACCCCGTATTTTCCTGCACCCCGTATGCTGCACCACAATTTGTATAGTCTGAACGGGAGTCCATTTAACAGGCTCCTCCAAGAAGCAGGCTGTCGCCCAGAGATCCAGCGGCGTTTCTGAGCCCAGCAAGGAGCCCCAGGGGTGCAGCTCCTTTACTCTGCAGTTTCCCAGCTGTGTGACTGACTCAGAGAGACCCAAGTATGAGGCATGCTGGCACCGACCATGAGAGGGAGAGGAATTCAGTGCCAGTTGGAACTGACCGGAGCACCCTTCTGTGGGGAAAGCAAGCCAGCCACTCCTCAGCGCCCAGGGCTCTCCCCAGTATGCTTTTCCACAGAGGCCTGACCACGGCAGGGATGAGGAGGCAGAGGCTCTCCAGAGGCATGCACGGCACCAGCAGTTATATGGGGGCTTCCTCATGCTTCTGTGCAGCACCTCAGCTGGTGTCAGAGACGCTAGAGCAGGGGTAGCCCTCAGGGAAGGATGGGCAACGGAACCCCAGGATGTGAGGGCCCCAGCCAAGCAGAGTGGGCTCTTGGCTGGGCTGGGCTGGACTTCTTGGAGGAAAGCCCAGAGCTTGACTCAGAACTAAAGTAGAAGTACCGCCAGATGGACTTAGAGTAAGGAAGACCTCCCTCAGGGACCCTGTCTGGTTCATCTGTGTCCCCAGAGCCCAGCACAATGCCTGGCCCAGAGCAGGTGTTTAATACAGGTTTAATGAATGCAGTAGCTCTGTCTGACCCTCTGCCACTGCTGTGCTCAGCTCCACATCAAGTGACAGAGATATGAATGACTTCAGCTGATCTCAAGTAGGTCTAAAGTAGGAGGGAAAAAACAGGCAGGGGAACCACCATCACCAGATTAGGTGGCTTGAATACCATCTTTCCACCCTGGCCTGAGTGCCTGGAGCCATTCTGCCTAGTGGAAGGCACCTGTCCCTCCCCTGGATTCATGGGGAGAATACAACGCAGGGTGCCCTCTATGGAGACTTGTGTGGGAGGGGAGGAACCATTCAGGTCTGCAGGTGGAAGAAGAAGGATCCCCAGCTGGATTGTCCATACTAGGAGGACAGACAACAGGACCCAGACTGTGGAACCTGGGATTAGACAGCTGGGAAAGTGAGGGCAGTGTGAGACAGTTCCTCCTCTAAGACCACTCGAGGCAGATGTTTCCCTGTTACACAACTTTGGTTGTATCTCTTATCTTGGGAAGGACTGACTGGGTCGAAAGAGCTGGACACAGGGCAGACAGATCAGTTCAGTGAATACTTGTGGATTGCCACTGCTAGACAGGGTAGCAGATTATAGGAAGAGGAAGAACCACCGCCAAGTTACTTTATACCGGTTCAGAACATGTCTGAGGACACTGTACTGGTAAGAGGAGGGATGTGATGTTGTCAAGTCTCTCTGGGCTCCTCGAATCCTAATAGGTTATCAGCTCACTCAGGCAAGTGGTTGGATGTGGGCAGGTTGCTACCAAAGTCAGCCACAGGGCACACTGAACCCAAAAAGAAAAGACTTCAGGAGTCAGGGGGACTTTAGAAAAAGGAGGGATGGACCAGAGTGTTCGTCTCAAAGGAGGCAGAGTATCGTATCGTATAGAGAGGGTCAGATCCTATGGAGAGGAGAGAATGGGCAAGTGCAGAGAGGGACAGAACTGCCACGCTCCATTTGGTAATCAGCACCTACTCTGCACTAGGCCTGCAAGAAGATGTGCATCTGGCCCCATTACACTGCGGCCTCCTTGTGCGTCCCATGCCTCGTTGGTCATTCAATCCCTAGTGCCTAGCAGAGGGATTGGCACAGGCTAAACCACAGTGAATGGTGGATGAATCAGTGAGCCAGCCAATCAGCTACTGCTGAGTGCTCGAACAGAGTAGAGAGAGAGTGCTTTGAGAGCTCAAAGGCGGGGCCATCACTCCCACTGCAAATCCAGGTCCCTGAGCTCCACGGCACGGGGGCTGCACCTGGCCCATCTTTGTTTCTCCAGCACCCGGCAGAGGGCCTGGCTCAGAACAGGCCGCAGTGAATGTTTGGTTTTGAGAATGAATGAGCAAACAAACAAATGAACTAATGAAATAAGACTTCTGGCAGGAGATGGCCTTTGGCCTGAGACAAAGATTTCAGTGAGGAGGGTTAGCCACTGAAACATTATTTATCCCATTTCAGGTCACAACAACCTGTTAGCACATCATGAAGTCAATGCAGTAGTGGGTCGAAACTATTTTTTTAAGAAGTAAACTTAAATGGAATAGTGTACAGTGGAATAGAAAATATCAGTGCAGCACTCTAAAAGGATATATATTTCATGACGCGTGCGTGTGTGGTGTGTACCCTTGAATAGGGTATGTTGCTTACCGTGGGTTTCAGTTGAACAGGATTTAAAAATTCATTCTAGACTGAGGAACCAGCATGACTTTCCATGATAATCAAAGAACCAAGAGAATTTTAATGTGGCCGGAGCATAATTATGGTGACAGTATTTTCCAAATCAAAAGTCAAGAGACATGCTCTAATGTTTGAAACCAGGAGGGTCTCAGGGAATCTAGGATGTGCAGAGGGGCCATGGAGGAAAAAGAAGAACAGAGGGGACTCTGAGACCAGAAAGGTAGTTTGGGGAAGAAACTGAGAAAAATCTGCCCCTCGCCTGTGCACTGACCAGATTAGGGCATGTCACCTCTGTCAGGACTTAAAACTGCCACTAACAGAATTCAAATAACCTTGATACCACGTCAGCCTTTAGAATTTCTCTCAGACCCTTTATAAAGCCACAATGTTTCCGAGAATTTTGGAAGTAGGAGGTTACAAGAGGAAAAATATAATGGAAAAGAGGGGGGAAAGATCACGTATGCAATATAATTTTTCGTCAGCCCACTGCAGATCTAAAGCCATGTGCAAGTGTCGGTGACAGAGCAGTTCCAGAAATGCATTTGCCTGCCACTCCACCCCCCTCGGCCCGCCCCAGGCCTTAAGACAGCCCTCAGATAGCCCTCCGAGAGTCTGAGCAATAGAGGTCATCTAATGGAGTTCATATAAACACCAGCTTCCTGACAGCTGGCCTCTGAGCGAATTTATTATTGAATTATACTCCTGCGTTTTCAGAACAAGCTGAACTGACAGGCTACCCCCATCAGTTTAAAAAAGGGGGCCAGGAAGAAAGACAATGATAAATTACCCTGATGGAAGATGGAAGAAGGTAAAGAACCTGCTTCCTCCAAAATGTCAGCCATTATATATTATTCATGTTGGTTTAAAAAAAAAAAAAAATCCCTCCCCGCATTGAAATGAATGTTTATGATGATAAAGCAACTAGGTGATTTAATTCAGGAAGCGGGCAGCAACTCCTCACATCATCCTGATGAGCATCTAACAAGTCCTCCTCTGCCACGTGATCATCCCTTTATTGATTCCAAAACCGAATTACGATCTGTTTGCTTTGTAGCCTGAGCTTCTTCCTAGCTGTGCATCGCAGGAAGCGTTAGCCGACGATGCAGCACTGAAGCGGGAACCACTCGGGGTTTAGAGGGAGAGGCCCTGCATTCAAGTTCTTGGGCAAGTGAGAGCAAGCGACCTTGGGTGAGCGAGGCTCAGTTTCCTCATCTGGAATGAGGGGTTACTCATTCTCACCCTGCAGGTTATTTGGAAGATTAAATGAGATAAAATACCCAGGAAGCCCAATGGCTGGTGCAGAGCACACGTTCAGTAATAACACCGAATATTTACCAAGGATGTTCTATGTGTCAGGCATTATTTGAAATGCTTTGTAAGTTTCATAATTAGTAACACCTTTACCTCTCCCCTGAAACCATATAACATAGGGAATTCATGCCCCTTCTTTTACAGATAGGAAACTGAGGCACAGAGAAGTTGAGTAACCTGGCCCAGGACAGACGGCTTGTAAGTGGCAGAGCCAGCATTTGAAGCTAAGCTGATTGGTCCTAGAGCCCATGTGCCGAGCCTCTGTTCTTCTCTGCTAGGTCTTTTATGTTCCCAACTCCACATCTTCAGCTTGGAAATCTGTAAAACATGGTGCTGCTACAACTCTACAACCCCAGCTGGCCCTGACTTTCTTTCTAATACTGTACAACACAGTAAAAAGCTAACATGCAGCAGGTCTTAGTGCTCCAGAGCATGGCCTCAGAGGCAGGTAGCGAGGCTTGAATTTGAGCCCTACCCCTTGCCAGCTGTGTGACCTGGGATAAGTCCCTTAATCATTCTGTTCCTCACTTTCCTCATCTGTCATATGAGGGTAATAATTGGTACCTCGTGGGGATGTCTGAGGATTGAAGGAGATATAAAACACTTATGTGTCAGAGCAGTAAGCACTGGATGAATGTTAGTGGCTGTTATCACTTACAACAGGAGTTAGTGTTCGCATTGGCAAGGACATTTGTATTCGTATAGGTTTTAGTGTCTCCGTAGGAACTGGGAGAGAAATGAGAATCTTAGCCCGAAGCATTAATGTAGTTATATAACTGATGCAAGTGCCCCGGCACTGTGGCAGGCAGAGGTGAACGGACCTTTGAGATGGGCAGTCCTTTGTGGTTGAAGAGGAGACTTTGAGGCCCGAGAAAAAACTCTTGGCTCAGTGATGCAGTAGCAGAGCCTGAGTCCTGGCGAGCCTGGAGTCCTAAGTGAGGCTCTCAAGTAGTAATTCCAGTGTCTGTAAGTCAAGGACTTTCTGCATTTCCATCCAACGCTGATAAACTTCAAGCAATGAGAAGTTAAAATATTGGAGGGCCACGCTTCGCATCACTAATATTGGAGAATACAGGGTCAGGACGTACCAAACACCTCTGCAATGAGTCTAACCAGCACCCCAGTCCAATCCTGGAGGCGTCAAGAGCTGGCTCTAAGTGAGCTCCACGGTGCGGGGCTGTGGGGAGGTGATGCTACCTCTGGGCAGTATTCTAGCCGGAGAGAGAGACCTGCCCACCCGCCCTCCCCTGCCTCCACCTCCTCCCACCACGGGGGGGCCCTGTGACTCTACCCTGTGGGTCTAGCCCGCAGGCCTCTAGGACTAACCCCACCCTGAGGAGGAGGGCTTAGAGCAACCCCAGCGGCTCAGCCTCCAGTCCTCCTACCATTCCTCTGCCTGACCCTTTATGTGCCAGCTCTGGCAATGGGTTTCTGTCCCGTCCCAGAATCCCAAACTCACCTGCTATCCGTAAGTCCCTGATATGAGCGGCTTGGTAGCCCTGCCACCCGAGGATGCAAGCCTTGCCACCCCTTACCTGGCTCCCACCCCTGCCATGTCTGGGTCTGGTGGATCTCCAGGCCCAGACATGGCAGGGGTGGGAGCCAGGTAAGGGGAGGCAAGGCTTAGGAACCTGGGCATCGTTACCTGGTGACACACAGGACATCCACATCCAGCTGCCCCTGGGAGCTCCCTCACCATGCCTGTCCCCTGTCAGTCCTCCTCCCGTGCCCCTGGAAGGACTGTTTCCCTTGAATGCCACCTGTCTGTTGCTCTACACCTCAGGTCCGGCCTGCCGAGCTGGATTTGCACGGCTCTTTTCTGTGTCTCTGCCCCGCACTAGCCCCATCCCAGGAAGTGGGTCTAATTGTGGTCCATCCTAGTCTCCCCTTTCTGAGTAAAGCAGCGAAGTCTCCCTTTTCCGGAAGAAGCAAGACCTGTCCTGTACCCTGACAGGAAGACAGGACACGCGGTCGTGAAATGAACTTGTCCACTGAGACACTGTGTGCAGTCATGTTTTAGCAGAGCTGCTTCAAGTTTTTCTAGCAACACAAGCCATCCTCTTAGAGGCCGTCCTCTGGCTGCATAGCCCAGAGAACAGCCTGTATAGACACGTACTCACATTCCCTGGCCCCAGGCACACGGTCAGTGTTTCCGAGCCGTGTCCCCCGACCTGGCCAGCCCTGTCACCCAGGATCAGGAGGCTTTTGGTCCTCAAAAATGGTCTCCACTGGCTGGTCTCTCTTAGTCCTGTTTCTCCTTTGCCACAACCAGGACTCACTTCTCTGGAAATACGGTGTCCTGAACAGTCATGGGCTCTGTTCTTGTGTGCACCTTCACTGGCCAGCAGGAAGTATTCCAGATGACTTCTGCGAGAGCCGACTCAGCCCAAAGCATCAGCGTTCAGCAGCCGAGTTGCCCCCAGGCTTGAGTGTTCAGAGCAGGGGCCCAGGACCTCGTGCTCCCTGAGTGTCTGAAGTAGCTCAACAACCACAGAAAGTTAGGAGATCACAGGACCGTGGCTTCTGGGCTCTGCAGGAGGCAGGCCTAAGGACCCAGAAGCCACTAGCAGTTACCGGGCCATCTTGTCATTGGATGCCCCCAGGTGGGGTGAGAGCATCATAGCAGACCTGTCGATGCCTCAGCCTCAGTGGGTGATGGAGGGGAAGCTCTGTCCATCTCTAGGGATCACGTATCTCACCTGTAAATTAGGGGCTTGGACTCAGGCACCCAAAGGACTCTTCTAGTTAAACATTAAATTCCTGTTAATCTGAAGAAGTCTGTGGATTTCTTCTTTCCGCTCCCCAGATATACACAAAACAGTCCAAGAGCAAAGCTTGTTCTGTCGTGAACTGGAGTACTTCCCTGTGACATTCATTACACACACCCAGCAAGTGATCTGGAAGCCTCTGGTGGAGTCTAAACTGAGCTGAATTCCAAATGGAAGAACAGAGTCAGGGTACTTGGGCAGGGCCTGGTGCTTGATGCTAACTGTGGGGATGTTTGTATGTCATACTGGAATGACCTTGTAGGCAGCTCCCCTTTTTACCCCATGCTAGCTTTACTTCAAGATACAAGGAATTTTTTTTTTTAAGTCAAATTATATTCATTCTAAAAGGTGAGTTCCTCATGCATAGGGATTCTGTCTCATTTATTGTTAGTAATTTAACTGCTTAGAATACAATGGAGGGCACTTCCCTGGCGGTCCAGTGGTTAAGACTCCACGCTCCCAATGCAGGAGGCACAGGTTTGATCCCAGGTCAGGGAACTAAGATTCCCCCATGCCGCACGGAGCAGCCAAAACAACAAAAACAACAATGACAACAAAATAAGTAAATAAACAAATATTTTTTTAAAAAGAATACAATGGAAAATAAAACAGAAACTACTGGCACCGTTGTCCTGTAATTTCCATAAGTAAGAAAATGGATGAATAAATATCTTCCCTGCCACCCAGCACCGTGTATAGCACATAGTAGGTGCTCAGTTAAAGTTCCAATAACTGAACCCTATTCTCATTTACCTGGCCTTCATCTATGTTTCTCTTCCCCCAACCCATGTATATCTATTTTTTAACTTTGGACTATGTGAAATAACTATATTCATATTTTTCTGTCATCATCTTTTTTCATTCATTTATGTGATCTTCATTTGTTTCTTTACTCAACATTTATTGAACGCATCCTAGTAGACCTACTCCTGTGATAAACACGGAGTTAGATGAAATGGACATAGTTGTTCCCTTCAAAGAACTCACAATCTAGAAAAGATAAGGTGTTTAAACAGCTGAATACACTTTAGTGGGATAAGTACATTGTGCTTTGTTCACCAAAGGAGGGAGTGGCTTCTTTGTCCTGGAAAATAGGGAAGAGTTTCACTGAGAGGCAGGCCTTCAAGGAGAGATTAGTAGGAATGGGAAGACAGTCACTGAGGCAAAGGAACCAACATAGACAAGGTCAGGGAGGCATGGAAGTGCATGCCAAGGCAGGGGTATGAGAAGTAATTTAACGTGGCAGCAGCACAGGATGTGAGAATGGAAAACCGCGATGTGAGAGGCAGGCAGGGGCCCGATCCTGAAGGTATTTACATGCCAAGCTAAAGAGTGTGGACTTTATGTGGACACAATGGGTACTACAGAAAATGACATGGATGGCACAGGGATACTGATGATGTGGTAAACTGACAGTGGTAAGGTCTGGAGAATTGGGTATCTTAGATTTGCAAGGTGCCTCAAGAGAGGATCTGGTCCAACTCCCTGACCACCAATAAATCGGAACGTTATTAAACGTTAACTGATTAGATCAAGTTCTGTTGGTTTGGGCCTAAGGTTATTGAAAGACATACAAAGTAAACATAGGAAGAGTGATGAAATAAGTTATAAAGAACGAAACACAGCTGGAAGTTGGCTTTTGAATATAGTAATATATAGCATATTAGAGTTTATTTCATACAAAGAAAGCACAGACACACACCATCGTAACTCTAGGGCTGTACAGTGGTCCCAAGGCGGCTGCCTAACGTGGTCCATGAGGCACAGGAAGAAAATATTAGGACGTCTGTCTACATTTACTTTTTATCTTTAAAAATAAGAAAGAATGATTGTTTACTTGTACGGAACACCAGGTTTTCTCTGATTTGCTTGGTCCCAGTGTTGGTTACGTGTCTGGACGAGCACGTGAGGTGTTCTGAGGGAGATGAGGATCTAGTCCTCACAGAGCTTTACTGGTTTATAACATGACTGTGTTGTGTGTGTGTGTGTGTGTGTGTGTGTAAAATCTAGCTTTAACCAAACTTACATAAAAAATGGGGTCCAGGGCCTCCCTAGTGGCGCAGTGGTTGAGAGTCCGCCTGCCGATGCAGGGGACACGGGTTCGTGCCCCGGCCCGGGAAGATCCCACGTGCCGCAGAGCGGCTGGGCCCGTGAGCCATGGCTGCTGAGCCTGCGTGTCCGGAGCCTGTGCTCCGCAACGGGAGAGGCCACAACAGTGAGAGGCCCACGTACCACAAAATAAATAAATAAATAAATAAAGTGGGGTCCAGTGGCATAAAAGGATTTTGCAAAGTAACTACCAATCAAAGATGACAAGTGCAAATACAAGCCAGCAGTCAAACGGCAGAGCTGATATTCCTACTCCTGATCCAAAGTCTTCCTCAACTCCACTATGAAGTTAAAAACAGTAGTGATCATTCTCATCGGATCTAACAAAAAGGGAAGCAAACGATTCAAAATTATCAAGAAGACTAGTTGAAATATTCATTTTTTGTCCATTAAATCTTGCACCAAGCATATGTTATGCTTTCCAATATTAGCTAATGATAGCATGTGTGTACAATTTATTAATAAATATAAATACACCCATGGAGCCTTCAGAAAATGTTTACAGAAAGGGTGTGTGATCAAAAATAGTTTTCAGAGCCCTCCTCTGATGATGTTAACTCAGACTTTTTAGTCGGCTAAAACAAATTGAGATTCTGTTATTTAGGTGTGTATCTGTGTCAGATGGTAAGTAGCCTGAGAGGTGAAGTGACTTTCCTGAGTTCTCATGGATAATAAAGGAAGTCCTGAATTTGAATCCTGGCTCCCCAGCCACTCTTACGAGAATGGGCAAATCCATCCCCTGACGAGGCTTTATTTTCTCACTTCTGCAAGAAGTGTGAAGTGTGGAGAGAGATGATCAGGAAGGTCTCTTCTCACATGTCATGACTAGTGGGTTCCCAAGAAAACGTACACAGGTGGAAGACAGCAGGCTAGAAAAGCTGGTTGAAGAAACGGAGGCAGAGCGACCAAGATGGAAAGCTCTGAAGAAAGGGCTACAGAATGGCCCGTGTTGCCAGGCTAGAAAGAAGGTCTTGGAAGCTACTGAGTGGACAGGGTCAGGCTTTGACTGGGACCCCCCTTGATGGGGGTCGTTTGACAGGCCATGAAGTGGGGCTTCTTTGGGCCCAAGTAAGGTTCTTACAAGATGTTGGATAAAGTGTAGTTGGTGCTAGAAAGATCCCTAGTCAGTCAGATGAGTTGGCAGAAAACAGTTTAAAGGGTGCGTACAAGTCTGGCATAGAAATCTGTTTAAAGTATGTAATGCAAAGGAGTGATTTGCATAACCAGTAGTGGCACACAGTAACAAATACCTTGAAGCAAAGAAAGGCTAAAGTTACCTTTTGCCGCCTAGATAGATCCCAAATGATTATTCCAGTTTCCTGAATACCAGCTTCATTAGCTGTCTCCATTTAATAACAAAAAATGTTCAAGCTGCAGTTTTTCTTCCTTCATCTTCCTCTGTCTGCTCGTATGATACACAGTGAATAACAAATCTAACTTAATTTCTGGCATTCTTTTTTTTTTTTTTAAGTTTTCAAAACCTTTAAATGTACAGAAGAGGAGGCTGTAGCATCAAAGCAGTAGGGCTACAAGCAGAGACGGGTGGATCCTCCAGGGGAAGGAACCCAGCCTTGGGATGCAACTTGTGACCAACTAGAAAGCCCAGCCCCTGGAGCCCTCTGTTCCGTAGCCATATCCCTGTCAAGGTCAAGTAGCTCAGAGTTCTTTGGTATCTCTCTCATCTTCAGTTACAGAAACACATCAGCTCTTTATTCATTTAGTAAATAATTTATCAAGAGCTTACTCTGCACCACGCATTCAAATTCCAGGGTGCACCCTTGTGTTGGTGGAGGCTTTCTTTTGCCCACTCAGAAATGAGCATCAGGGCTTCCCTGGTGGCGCAGTGGTTGAGAGTTGAGAGTCCGCCTGCCGATGCAGGGGACACGGGTTCGTGCCCTGGTCCGGGAGGATTCCACATGCCGCGGACGTGAGCCATGGCCGCTGGGTCTGCGCGTCCGGAGCCTGTGCTCTGCAACGGGAGAGGCCACAACAGTGAGAGGCCAGCGTACCGCCCAAAAAAAAAAAAAAAAGAAATGAGCATCACCCACGCTCAGTGCTGGCAGTCCAGCAGTGAGGGGGATGTGGTCCCTGTCTTCAAGGAGCTTGTGATCTGCTGGGGGGAAAAGGTTGCCCAATAGCATGACAGCACTCAGAGTCTTTGCAGAGACAGCCCAGGGAGTGCGAGTGCTAGGGTACGCCCCAGGTGGGTCCTGAGGCTAAGCAGGTGGTTTTCAGGTGAAGAGGACAGGTGGAAGGTTCCATGTAAAGGGAACAACTCAGAAATAAGTATCAGCATTGTGTGAGCTCCATTAGGATTCTGAAGCCACGTGTAGTAGGGCTGCTTGAGCTGGATTGAGGAGCACCAAGTTAAAACCATCATACATTCCACTTTACATCTGTTTGAGAAAATCTTCAGCCTGCATGGACAGGTGAGAGAATGGAAATCCAGAGAGGTCAGGTGATGCTCCAAGGTCATACAGTTAGTTACCAGAGTCAGAACTGGGAACGGACCCCCTGCCCAGGGCTCTTTCACCACACCCCTCCACTTCTCCCTGACGGGCGGCTGAGGTGAGTTTCTTCTTTGCTTGGTTCTGTTTCACGGTGGTTTTGTCTCTCCAACACTTTCCTCCCTTGATCCCAAACCTGGCCGGTGTCCCCAGGAAGCAGTCAGGCAGATCTCCCCTGTCACTGGCGTCAGCCAGGGCACCTCAGTCGGGCCCTGAGTATGTGGTTGGGCCAATGCCAGCATGTTTGACACCTCGCCCCCTTGGCCTGGCATGAGTACTCCTTCCTGGCAGAGTTCACCCAGCCTAATTGCTTGTTTTGTAGCCCAGCTGCCTGACATATGCCGAACCCATGTGTTGACTCACTGGTGTCAGAGACAACTACACTCAGGCGTTTTGCATTTGCTTTGGTGAGCTCTAGGCAGCAGCCGGGGACTGTAATTCGTGTATTTCTATAACCTCAGCGGCCTAACACAGTGCTTGCCTTCGAGTAGGTGCGCCGTTTTCTAAAGTAAGTGAATTTTAGTGAGTGCGGGTGGATAACACAGTAGTAAGAGGAAGGACCTGGAAGTAAGGAGTCCTAGCTTTGAGTGTCAGTTCAGCCCATTGAGTTCTTTGCTGTAGGACCTTGAGCAAGTCTATTCTCTCTGAATTTCAGTTACTTGATCATTTCTCACCTAATAAACACTTGGGAGAATATCTCATGCTTACCTAGCCCTTGGAGATGGAAGCACATAAGATAGCTGTGTAAATGTGAATGATGTCACTGTATGACAGTCACATCATGGAGAGATACTTGGAAGGTTTAGAGCAACCTAGCAGAGCAGAGGGGTGATTAGTTGTGCCAGGAAGAGTTGGAAACAGCCTCACTGAAGTGATGACAGCTTAGATGGGACCCTAAGGATGAGTAGAAAATAACCCCATATGCCAAGACAGTGACTGAGGAAAAGCAAAACACATCAAATATAGGACTGGTGATAAGAGGATCATATGAGCCAGCTGGGAAGCCAAGTTGGTGACAGTGATTTGCACCCTGCATTAGTGATTTCTCACCAAGGCAGTCTTCCATTATGGAATTTCACAGTCAAAGCAGCACCTGTTTCTTAGGTGCACTGACCCTTAGTGTGAGGGTCAGTGTCCCAGTGGTGGACAGAAGCTGGCTCATGCCAGCTCACAGGGACTGCTTATTAAATGTTCAGGAGTTCTGCAAGCTAGTTCTTAAGCACAACTATTATTAAAAATTAAATTATATAAAATCACAGTTAAACACATTAGATTAAAAACAAAGGTAATAATCAAAACTCATCACTTTCTAGTTATTTAGCTGTGTTTTACCATCATCTTTACTCTAGAGTTTACTTAGGTCTCTTGTTTCTCTGTGGTGGAAATACTGTTACATACTGGTGTCCTACTAGCCATCTCTTCCCAACTCTGGGTGCAGTGATATCTCATCGGTAGTGTGAAATCGGCCGTGGTGGAAGTCTTTACACCACAGAAATAGGCAAATACCACAAATTAAAGCCACTTTTCTTTTGCAAGCCAATTGTTAAATATTCACCAGGGCACCACTGGTGGTTTCCATTGAATAACTGGATGAAGAAAGAAAATGTTTGGAAACCCAGCAGCCACATCTCTTCAGACCTCCCTGGACAAAAACACGTGGCAGGAGACACATTTCCAGGGCCTCCTGGAAGGGCCTCCTGGAAGTCTCCTAGAGCAGACTTCCCCACCTTCTTTGTTCCAGGGAAGGCTTTACGTTGAACTGGGTTTTCTTGACAACTGAAAGTCATGGTCAAGTAGAAGGAGGATGGAAGTGTTTTTCTCCAGGACTTAATTCCTGAGCCAAATGCCTGTTTTGGCAGGAGGCCTCTGTGGCCCACAGGGGTACCGGGAGTCAACTTAATCTTCTCCAGGATCCAAAGCAATCCACAGGAGCCCGGGCTAAAATTACATCTGCTCCGGGTTGCTGAAGTGGAGGCGACATGATGGCCAAATGGTGCTGATTTAATGTTTCCCAACTATCAGGAAATCCCCAAAGAGAGATTAATCAGAGGAGGCTGGCCCACATGTGGAGGAGGGGCAGCAGCCAGGGCAGCCCCCCAAAGGAAACCATCCCCAGAGGGCTGGTTATCGTCCAGGCAGAATCTGAAGGCACATATGTCAGGAGGAGGCTGGAGAGTAGCCAGCCCCAGGATATGAGATCTGTTAGTAATCCTCTGGAAGGACAGAGTTCCAGCAATAAGAAATTCAATTTTCCTCCATTAGAGAAAGCATCTCTCAGTACCGGCTGAATACAATTGACGGGATAAATCTTTCCCATTAGCGGAGAGATAATTTCACGTAAATATATCGGGAGACCTTCAGAGCAGGATGGAGAGTCTTTGCTGAGCCTCACCCGCTTAACTTGTTTGCCGTGTAATTGCATTTAGACCAAGGGCCTCGGAAGAAAACCACTGACTGAATTAACATTAACCAGATTGTGTGTGGTGAGGGGAGGTGGGGTGAGGAGCTCGGTGCATTGTGGGTAGTTGTTCTTGCCTTCAGAAAGGACAAACTGACACCGGGGAGCCCAGCTGCTTACAAGCCTGGTGTTAATTGCTTTTCTCATCAAACAGAGAAAAGCTTATCACTTTCCTCTGTAGAAAGGGTAGAGATGTAGGTACCTAATAAAGCAGAGGCTGAGTTTGAGATGTTTCTTTATGAATGCCCACAGGCCTCATCACTAGCTCTTCCCCAGGCCAGAAAAAAGCCTTCCGAACTGTGGACAACAGAGCCTTTGCGTCTTTGCCTCAGATTTGTCTTGTCCACGACAGCTGTCTCCCCAGCGCCCTGATCCCTCAGGACATTGACACCAGTGAGCATCTTCACTTCCACCCATTGCCAGTGGTGTACAGACTGGTCTAGAGTTGGACCCCGAGTGTGAGGCCTGGACTCAAGGCCTGGCTCTGCCCCTGCCTCCCTGTGTGGCTTGGAGCAAATAACATGACGTCTGTGGACCCAGTTTCGTCTTCTTCCACTAACTCAGTGATTTTCCAGCTGGCTTTCCTCTGGCTTCTCCAGAAACTAAGACTCTACAGAGTTGCTTTCAGAACCACCCCAAGGGGAAAGTGGGTCCCACCCCTACTTCATCTGGAGCAGATCTCGTTTTTATTGGCTTTCCACTTGGGGATCCTTATAAAATGTCATCTGCTAAAAAGATTCTGTTTCTGAAATATTTGAAAGAACATCATTCTAGATGATCTCTAATTGTCCCACTTATTTACCCAACCTACTGTTTTTGCTTTTTTAAACAATCACCTCATACTTCTTAGGCATTCCCAGGCACTCTAGAGAGAAAAAAGGAAATAGACCTTGACCCTGGCCTCAAAGAGCTGGTGATCTAGTGGAGTGGAGAAACATGTACAGTGTGGTAGGGTATCAAGGGGTTTGTGCCAGGTTTTGGAAGAGACAGTGACTAGTTCTAATTAGGGGCGTCAAGAAAGGCTTCAGGGAAGAGGCGTCATTTGAAGTTGGGTCTTCAAGGATGAGAATGTTGGGAGAGGGGTACAGGAATGATATCTGAGGCAGATGAAAGAACATTGCACAGACACAGAGGCTTTGAACAACATTTGACTGGCAAGTTTGGGAAAAGCAGATGGCTTGTTGCCTGGAATATAGAGGGAGAATGGGAGGGGGGATGTTGGGAGAGGTGCCAAGTTCTAGAAACCACTCCAAGGGGACACCAGCATCTGCCCTTCTCCTGTCTCCAATGCTAGGTGAGAGGAAGTGCCCTCTATCCTGTTCACTTTCTTGAATGCCTGCTTCCAGTGAGACTCTTAGTGACAATAAAGATCACTGCCATTTATGGAGCTTACTGTGCACGAGGAAGAAAAAACAGAGACTCAAAGAGCTGTGACAGAGCTAGGGTTTGAACCCAAGTCACGTGACTCCACTATTTACAATAGCCAGGTCATGGAAGCAACCTAAATGCCCATCGACAGACAAATGGATAAAGAAGATGTGGTACACATATACAATGGAATATTACTCAGCCATAAAAAGGAACGAAACTGGGTCATTTGTAGAGACGTGGATGCATCTAGAGACTGTTATATAGAGTGAAGTAAGTCAGAAAGAGAAAAACAAATATCGTATATTAACGCATATATGTGGAACCTAGAAAAATGGTACAGATGAACCGGTTTGCAAGATGGAAATAGAGACACAGATGTAGAGAACAAACGTATGGACACCAAGGCGGGAAGGTGGTGGTGGGATGAATTGGGAGATTGGGATTGACATGTGTACACTGATGTGTATTAAATGGATGACTAATAAGTAAATAAATAAATAAACATTTTTAAAAAAGAAGAGCTGTGACAGAGCTAGGTTTTGAACCCAAGTCACGTGCGTGACTCCAAATTCACATGCATGACTACACTGTATAGCACCACCCCCCCCATCAGCTTTTTCTCCTTACAGCATAGCACGGTATCTGTAGAAAATAACCCTCTAAGTGAGATATCTGAAAGCCTTTTTCAGTAATAATTCTTTAGAGGATGCTTTGATGACTTAGATTGAGGCAATTAAAAAAAAGGTAGTGCTCATCTTGAGTGGATACCATGAGCCCCTGGGTGCCTAGATATGTCTGAGTGACCTGCCTCAGTCTTCTGACCTGCCAGCCAGGGTTCTAACGTGAAAAGTAGGTCATGTTTTTCTCTCTTTTCTACCCCCAGGCATGCATGTGTCATTCGTGGTCAAGTAATGACATCAGATGGGACCCCGCTGGTTGGTGTGAACATCAGTTTCGTCAATAACCCTCTCTTTGGATACACGATCAGCAGGCAAGATGGCAGGTAAGAGGCCTTTTGGGGACCAGGGTTGGTGAAGGCTCTGCTCTCGTGGTCTTGCCACATAGCTGCTGCTGGAATGACAACGTGCGAAAAGGATAGGACTTGGAGTCAGAGGACCTGAATCCACGTGCCCAGCCCTGCAATGCACTAGCTGTGTGACCTTGTAGCTGACTCTGGCCTAAGTCCCTTTGGCTCTAAATTAAGCAGCTTCTTCTTACTTGTTTCTCAGAGTAAGCATGCAGTACCTTATACATATTGTTCTGTTGCATGGCTTATGATATAAAATACTGTCGAGTGGACCATTCTCCATAGGCCAGAAAGCTCCAGAAGTCTCAGCATTCCTGCTGTGTGGTTTCCATCTGCAACCACCCAGGTCTATGGAAGCCACTGAGCGATCACAGAACTCTGACCTTCAGATCCCTGTGAGAACCTTCAGTTCATCAGCCTGAATGAAGTCAAGTTTCTTTAATCACTGTAGCTCCCCCCATTTGTTGGCTATGTGTTCTTAGACAAATCTCCTTACCTCTCTTGGCCTCAGCTTCTTCATCTGTTAAATGGTCCTAATACTATTTATCTTACATGGTGGTGGTAAGGATTTGATTCTATGATGAATGGAGAAGCACCGTGCACATAGTAGGTGTTTAATAAATCTTAGTTCCCTGCCCCACTCTGATTCATTGCTGTATCTCCAGGGTCTAGCACATAGTAAGTATACAATGAATATTAGCAATATATTAAAGTTACAACTTAAAAAGGTGATGATTACAATGCAAGCCATGAGACTGTTTTGGAGAGAAGAGGAGAGGAAGGAGGAAAGTGGAGTATTTAGGCTGTCAGTGGTGACAAGTCCTCTATTTTTAATAAAATCAGGTGGTGGTGTCCATCTGGCTAAGTGTGGGCCCATAAGGTTGATTTTCACTCTGTGTTGGAAATTGTGCTCCATCCTGATTGATTTCAGCACCTCTTTAATCCAATCTCAGATGTGAACATGTCCTGGCCGAGGTGATAATGAAGTAGGGGCTCATCTGTTTGTAGACATATGTGCCTCTTAGACGGGGCTGGCAAGCTGGGCATGGGGAGCCCTCTCTTCCCTCCTCCCCCTCCCTATGAATGGAAGAGGCTGGTGGCCAGTCCCCAGGGATCATCTGTGCAGGCCAGGCCACTGATCCCCAGAAGCACCTCAGTGCAGACTTGTGCTACAGCAGGGAGAAGTCTCCTTCCTCATGGTGCCTTTACCACCTTCCAGCTCAGGGCTGCCTGCTTTGTGGAAATAGGAGATATGAGCATCATAGGCAACAAGTATCCTGACTACATTATTACCTGCTGTGAAACAGTCATCAAAAAGTAGCCATGGGGACCGCTCTTTTTTTTTTGCCATAAAATTTGTCCATCATTCATGTGAGATGGGGAGTAGTCCGTCCTCTGCCCACCGTGCTTGGTTAGGGTGAGTCCATAAAACACACCAGAGTCCAGTAAACTTGGTGGCCCTTGGGGAATGCCCAGTTAGCACCTCCAGGCTTTGATTTGTCCTGTTGTGCTGCCCTTGCAGCCTCTACTACCTCATGAGAGGATGGGCATCCGGGGCAGTAAGTATCAGCCATATTTCCTGCACCGGCCAGCTTAATTACACCCGAGCAGCCAGAGCTGCTACAGCCTAAAGCTTGCGTTTCAGAACAGTTCTTACCAATGCATCAGGGGGCTTAAATTTTCTTCCCATCTTAGACACTGCATAATGTATGGGAAAGTCATTACTTATTCTCTAATAAGTGTCTGAAGAGCCCTGTTTGTTATATGTAAATGGGTAGCATCTTGCCCATTTCCCTCCCCCTTGTCCCTGACTCACCTTCTTTCTTATTTCTCATACCCGAGGAGAAACTGTAAGGCTAGAGATATCGCCTGGAGATAACAGTGTATGCAGGTCCAGGGACCAGGTCTAATTCATCTTTGTATTCCTCACTTTCCCGGCAGGCACCATGACACTTGCCTTTGTCCAGATCTCCCACCCCGGCCCCATGCTGAAATACCAGACCTCAAGTCTTAACAAGAGCTCACAAACAGAAAACAGTGGCAGGGAAGTTAGCCAAAGAGATCATTAAAAAGATGGAGGGGCCTCCCTGGTGGCGCAGTGGTTGAGAGTCCGCCTGCCGATGCAGGGGATGCGGGTTCGTGCCCCGGTCCGGGAGGATCCCACATGCCGCGGAGCGGCTGGGCCCGTGAGCCATGGCCGCTGAGCCTGCGCGTCCAGAGCCTGTGCTCCGCAACGGGAGAGGCCACAACGGTGAGAGGCCCGCGTACCGCAAAAAAAAAAAAAAAAAAAAATAGAAAATAGAAATCATGAAGAAAAATATTTAAAGAGTAGCAGACAAGGGCTTCCCTGGTGGTGCAGTGGTTGAGAGTCCGCCTGCCGATGCAGGGGACGCGGGTTCGTGCCCCCGTCTGGGAAGATCCCACATGCCGCAGAGCGGCTAGGCCCGTGAGCCATGGCCACTGAGCCTGCGCGTCCGGAGCCTGTGCTCTGCAATGGGAGAGGCCACAACGGTGAGAGGCCCACATACTGCAAAAAAAAAAAAAAATAGACAAGAGAAGCAGTTCAGGTTCATTGAATTGAAAGATGGGATTATACAGAGCACGAAGCCCAGGGAATGGAGCCCAGTGCTTTCCTTGTCCATTATCTCATCTGTCTCATTAATAACCTGCCAAGTGATGAAGATTGTCACCTTCATCTCGCATGAGGAGATTGAGGCTCAGACAGGTGACGGAACTCACCTGTGGACTAAGTGGCAGTGCTCGGACTGGCCCGCACTGTTGGGGCTTCATCTGAGAAGCAGGCCTTCCCTTTGAGGTCAGTGTCACGCCCATGTCCACAGCAAGGTCTCCCTCCAGATGGGCAGGCCTGGCTCTTGGCAAGAGCCAATCACACCCCACTGTTGGCTAGGCCAGCTGCCCCCACCTGGCTCTTGGCCTTGAGAATATGTCTTTTCATGTTTGTCTTCACTCCCTCCCCGCGCTCATCCTGTCAGCACTCATCCTGTCACGAAGGGAGCTTGTAAGTCAGGCCAAACTTCTGTTTGACAGTTAAATGTTCTGTCAAAGTACAGATGCTGTTCGGTTCTGTTCCCTGGGTATTTTCCCCAAGCCCTGGATATTCTCCTGGAAAGCCAAAACCTGAACTCTTAGTTGAAAATAAACACCTTCCCTGGTGTTTCTCTATTATTATGTATTGAAGAATGATGGTACCCAACTTCCTCTACTCAAAGGTTATGTGGGCCTAGAAGGGGCCAAGTGAAGAGTAGGCAAAACAGATGAAAAGCATCTGCAAAGGACAGATGAGTCAGGCTTTGGAGCTTGGGGACCCAGATCTGAGGGCACCATCTACCCTGAGGTTGACTTACGGTCATAGCCAAAGGAAGAAATAACTTAGGGTGTTTAGTATACAGTCAATTCAGAAGAAACTGACAACGTCACTCATGAGTTCATTCTATAAACTATAACCATCAAGCACGGGGCTAAGTTCTGGAAAGGCTGAGAGGAATCAGTGTCCCCAGGCCTGTGAGTGAATGTATGATTCCAGTGCAGTGTGATGTGGGCTGTTAGGAGAAGTGCACATGGTGCAGTGGGATTCTGGAGGGGAGGCGACTGGAATTCTGAGTGGGTGAGGAGTTAGCAGAAGCCCTCCATCCAAAAAAGCAAGATGAGGACAGGCCTTGAAAATGCATCCTAAAAGTAATAGCTAAAGGACTTTGTCCAAAGAGACATCACCAGGAGGTGACAGGTGGACAGGATCACTGTTTCCAAGTCCTAAAGGACTGTCAAAGTCAGAGGAAGACTAGTTTGAAGTCACCCTAGCAGGTAGAACATGTCCCAATGGCTAAGGAGCTATTAAGAGAGGGACCCAGGCTCAATTCCCACCCCCCTAAAAAAGTCTACTAACAGTCAGAACTAACCAAAGATGGGACAGTCCCCCTGCGGACATAGCAAGCTCCTCGTCGCTGGAAATGTGCAAACAGGAACCAAATAGCCCCTTGATAGTGGTACTGTAGAAGGAACTAAAGCATCAGATTCAGAGAGGGGACTAGGTCAGATGACCTAGTGGTTCAACTGTTACTCGATTTTAAACTTTCTGTTTTGATGGGGTGGGGAAAGGACACAAAACTCTGGTCTGAATTAATCTTGTTGCACATCGAACATGGGGTCTTAAGTAGCAACCACACACTCTAGTTGGCAAAGCAGACCCAGCCTGCAGGACTGGGCTTACACCTGGGCCTCCTTTCCCATCTTCTGTAATGTGAGCTCATCTGGCCTCTGACCACCTAGCTGCTGAACCCTCAGATGAGACACTCAGTGTCAGAAACATGGAGTGTACAAGTGGGAACTCAGTTTCCTTGGATTTTCAAAAAAAAAAAAAAGGTCCATGCTAAGGCTTGGATGGGCAAGTGCCCGGCCGGGTTTGTCTGCAGGTGATGGGAGTTAAGATGCCAGAACCAAAAACAGAGCTGCCAGCAAGTTTCTGGCCATCCCGAAAGGGCAATGAACAAAGGCTGGGTGACCAGCTCTCAGGGACACAGCCACGGAGATCTCATCTCAACTGGGAGGTTGGGACTCAGTCTTCTGGTTCCTCTTTCACTTCTAAGTTACGGTGATTCTAATTGTGCCCGTCTCTAAACTACCTTGCTATTTTGTAACTCCAAAGGCCTGGTTGAGTATCATAGTCAGAGATACAATTGCTGTAGAGTCATAGAATCTTAATGACTTCAGAATAATTTATTTGAACCTTTGCCTTTTACAGATGAGAAACTTGAGAATCAGACGGGCTAAAGGACTTACGCAAGGTCACACAGTAGCCCACGGCAGAGCCAGGACTAGGCTTAGAGTTCTAACATCAGGGCAGGGTTTGTTCTGCTTTATTCTGATGAATTTTCACTGGGCTTCAGCTCTAAGATGCCCTAAGTACCAGGGGCACCCAAGCAGAGGCTCATCAGTGGTCCTGTGTCCTAGCAAATGGCTCCCCAAAGCAGGTTGTTATTTGGTTTTGGCAAGTTCTCTATGGTGAATCACTTTCAAAAAAACAATGCTTTCTGGAACCTCTGTCACTGTTTCTGACCGCGGTCAAGTCTTTCAGGTTTTTTTTTTTTTTTTAAGTCTTTCAGGTTTTAGAGTCTCTCTCAACAAGTGCTCAGATCCTTCGGTATAATTTTTCTCCTTTCTCTGCCCCTCCCTCCTCCCTCTCCTCTCCTTCTCACCCTCCCCTCCCAAACAGCTTTGACTTGGTCACAAATGGCGGCATCTCCATCATCCTGCGGTTCGAGCGGGCCCCCTTCATCACACAGGAGCACACCCTCTGGCTGCCTTGGGATCGCTTCTTTGTCATGGAAACCATCGTCTTGCGGCAGGAGGAGAATGAGATTCCCAGCTGTGACCTGAGCAACTTTGCCCGCCCCAATCCTGTCCTGTCTCCTTCCCCACTGACGTCCTTCGCCAGCTCCTGTGCAGAGAAAGGCCCCATCGTTCCAGAAATTCAGGTATACCCAGCTTTCTTAACTGCATTTCTCCATGCCTTTATTTCATTCGGGAGGTGGAGGAGGATCTCAGAGACAGGGGAAAGAGACAGTCCATCAGCCCACCATCCAGACCCCAGCCGGCGTGCTGTGAGGCTATGATGGCCACCCCCTTACACACTTAATACATGTGAGCCCTGTAAAGTGCCTGGCACCCTCCAGCATATAATAAATTCTCACTCCCTCTCCACTCTGCCACCCAGTTCACTTCCACGTCCCCTTTCCCCAACCTCCAGTGTCTCCCCCGCCCCTCCTTATTTCTGTTAAAAATAACGATGATGGGGCTTCCCTGGTGGCGCAGTGGTTGAGAGTCCGCCTGCCGATGCAGGGGACACGGGTCCGTGCCCTGGTCCGGGAAGATCCCACATGCCTCGGAGCGGCTGGGCCCGTGAGCCATGGCCGCTGAGCCTGCACATCCGGAGCTTGTGCTCCGCAACGGGAGAGGCCACAACAATGAGAGGCCCGCGTACCGCAAAAAAAAAAGAAAAATAGCAATGGTAGTTTCCACCAAGAGGAGTGAGGCAGAGGGTCCCAAATGTTTGCGTCGTACTAAAGATTAAATGAGGAAATGTGTATGAGATGCTTGGCACAATATCTGGCACCTACTAAGTGCTCAGTGAATTTTAACCATTATTACTATTAAGATTATTTTACCCACACTGCCTTCACGCCAATTAATGAGTGCTTTGGCTCAAATCTATACACGCAAGTGCTTTACTTCATTATCATTAAAAGGAAGTAATTTGGAAAAATGCATTTTCATCTGATAGAAACCAAGATGGATTCTTTGCCTAACAAAGCTGTGTGGACTTGAATTTCTTCTGCCATCCTGGCCCAATTTCTAATGGCAGCAAGGAAGCCTGGGGAGGAGGAGGGACGGCAGTGCAGAAACTGGGGGAGAAGCCCCAGCCGTCCCGCCGGCCTCATGAGAGCTCTGGCGATGTGCAGGCTAATAAGTGATCTCCGGTGCCGGCGGAGCGGGGTGTTCAGGCACGTTCGTGTGTGTATTTCGTGCTGGGCTGAGCAGCCACATCTCTGCGCTGCACCCTGTCGAGTGGCTTCAGACGCCGGCCCTCAAGAAGGAAACACAGCCATTTCGGAATTCTCATCGCACCCATAGCTTGAAACCTCACTCCTTTTCAGACATTCAGCGCTTGTCTCCTGTCTCCACCACCAGGCTGACCTTTCTTACAGAATGGTTGTCAGCGGAGACAGAGCTTGCTGGGGAGGGGAGATTTGTTACTCAGCACTGGTTCAGCTGCAGCGAGACATCTCCCCATGAGCAGGGACTTCGAAACAAATGAGGTGAAAGGTCCCCCTCTCTTTACCGTGCTCCCTGGGCTGGGTGCCTACGAGCCCAGCTGGGTCACAAACCTTGCTTATTATCAGATTCATGAAATACATGAAAACAAACTCTTGGGTTCTGCCAGTCCTGTCATTGGCTAGCCTTTGCAAGTACAGGGAGATGTACATTTTGAAGGGCATGTTAAGAAGAGTAAATACTTACGGCAGCATCTGATGGTACTCAAGCCCGGCTTTGCCTAGAACTTGTGAGCTGAAATTTAAGAAGATCGCTTTGGTGCAGGCCCAATCCCGAAAAATGTTGTGTGTTCAGGAGAATGGGTGGGGGTGGGAGTTCACACCCATCTGTGACGTGGACTGAAAGGAAGAGGCTTTCTTTGTGAAGGCCCAGTTCCCCTGTGACCACGAGGGTAAACTAATCATTGTCCTTTTAATGGATACGTTAGCCTCAATTGATTTAACGTCCCCTTCTTGAAACAGAGCCCAGAGCATCAAGCCAATAAAAGTTCTCCACTTTTGCCATGTGCCCAGGCATCTTGGCATTAATTTCAGCTTCCCATCTTGGAGCTGAGCCCATTGCACCGGTAGATAAAGCACTGCCTTTCCCACCACTCTGCCCCTCTGGCACAGCCTTGGAGCACGCAGACTCCGTGCAGCCCATCTGTCCTCTTTCTACTGATGAGCTGGGGGCCTTAGCTTCAGGTCCTTGGCAGCCTGTGTTCCCTACCCTGCATAATGGTTCGGTCCACATCTCTAGCCTCCGTTTACCTTCCTGAAGATGAAAGCCACTTGTAACAGATCTTCCTTTAGGAAAGTTTTGAGGGAGAAGGAGGCCTTCTCGCTGAGCCACCTGTCCACATCGGTCGGAGGGAACTTCCCAGTGCCCCCTGCTTCCAGCACCAGCGGCACCATCATCATTAGTAACATTTACTGAGTGTCCGTTATGTGCTGGGCACTTTATGTATGTGACCTTACCCAGTCGTCAGACTAATCCAGTGAGGAAACAGAGATTCAGAGTTTCCATGAGTTTTCTGGGGTGACACAGCTTGTGAATGAAAGGCGACAGCATGATAAATACTTTACACGTGTTATCCTCTCATTAATGCAACGAGATGAGCATCGTCATCCCTGCTGAAAGGAGGAGGCTGAGGCTTATGGAGGCAGGGATGTCCCGAGTAAGAGCTGCCCCAGAAAGCAGGCCTTCTGACTCTCCTTTTCCTCCCCCACCCCTCCCTCCCTTCTCTTCCTTTCCTGCCCTACCCTTCACATCCGCTTCCTCCTCTCCCTTTCTCTCCTCCTCCTTCTCTGCATCCTCCTCTGCCTCTTGAACACCCAGAGTATGTGGGGCTGTGGCCACCTTCCCTCCACCAGTGATTCTGTGACCGTCACCTGCTGTGATCTGTCTCTCTAGGCTTTGCAGGAGGAAATCGCCATCTCTGGCTGCAAGATGAGGCTGAGCTACCTGAGCAGCCGTACCCCCGGCTACAAATCTGTCCTGAGGATCAGCCTCACCCACAGCACCATCCCCTTCAACCTCATGAAGGTCCACCTCATGGTGGCGGTTGAGGGCCGCCTCTTCAGGAAGTGGTTTGCTGCAGCCCCAGACTTGTCCTATTATTTCATCTGGGACAAGACAGACGTCTACAGCCAGAAGGTGTTTGGGCTCTCGGAAGCCTTCGGTAAGCCTCCCAGCCGCAGGCCTCAGTGCCGTCCTCAGAGAGACAGTAAGATTTGGGGGCACGGGGCTCTTTTTCCACCTCCCTTGTTTTTTCTTCCTCCCTTTCTCTTCTCAGAAATACCTGAGGTCTAGTTGGACCTTTCAGTAACCATCCATGACCTAAAAGAAAGTACTCAAAGACCTGCATGTGGAAAACTTGACAGTTAAAAAAGAGGGTTACAAAACCAAAAAGGCCCTTGAAGAGCACTGTGGTGTTATGTGATGGGCTGAAAGAGGCTGGTGCCACAGAGACAGAGCCATGTGGACATTGCCCCAACCCTGCCCCCACCCCCAGCCGTTGGGCCTGAACTTACCCATTAAAAATATGGGAGTCTGGGGCTTCCCTGTTGGCGCAGTGGTTGAGAGTCCGCCTGCCGATGCAGGGGACACGGGTTCGTGCCTCGGTCCAGGAAGATCCCACGTGCCGCGGAGCGGCTGGGCCCGTGAGCCATGGCCGCTGAGCCTGCGCGTCCGGAGCCTGTGCTCCGCAAGGGGGGGGCCCAAGGCGGGGGGGCCCCGAAACCCCAAAAAAAAAAAAAAAAAAAAGGGAGTCTGGAGCTTCTGGGTTTCTTCAGTCTTACTGAGGTGCAGGAGCTAAGATTCTTCCCTCATCAGAAAGGCTTTTTGGCCTCTTTACCTCCTTTCCAATCAGGGAGTCCCTTTGTTGATGTTATTGCTGTTTTTCTCTAAGATGAAGCAGAAGGTGACTACAGCCTCACCTGGAGTCCCAGCCCCACTCGGACCTTGGGCTTCCAGGGCTGGCTGTGCTCATCTCAGCTTCCGGGTGAGAGCAAGGCTCCACGAAGGGTTCAGAGCTGGATTGTTAGCAGTCCTAACCCCTGCAGGGCTAATCCTCCAAGCACTTAGAGTAACAGCCCAGGAAGTCCCTCTCAACTTGAAGCTCACTCCAGTTTCATTCCCTTTCTAGATTCGGCAAAGGCAGAGTGAGGAAGCAGATGAGAAGTAATGAAGAAAGAAAGAGAGAAGGAGGGAGGGAGGGAGGCAGGCAATAAGGGAGTGTCTGTTGAGCATCTGCTCTGGGTGATGTGCTCCCTCTACATTGGTATCTCGGTTAATCCTTACAACCACCCTGTGAGTCAGAAATTGTCCTCATATTCTGCATGAGGAAGCTGAGGACCAGAGAGGTGAGGTGACTTCCCAAGGCCACACAAGGAAGGAACTGAGCTGGATTTACCCAAGATCTACCCTGTAGTTTTGCATCCTGCCCTACCCCATAGGGTACACTGGGAGCAAAGATGCCATCCGTCACTGTTTACGATCCCTTCTGTAAACCAAACTACTTCTATGGTCTCTTCAAACTCAATGAAGTCTTACTACCTCTTTAGATGAAATAAGCACATTTAAGTGCCCACCAGCCAGTTAAGGTCTCTCTGCACAGAGACGTCAAGGGCTGAGGTTTGCTTTCCTGAGATGACAGGGGACCAGTAGGAGGCAGAGTGTCTGCTTAAGGGACTCAAGGTCATAGGGAAGAGGTCACAGGGACATCTTCCAATGCATTCGCTCCTGCCATAGCGGACCAGCAATCTCTCAGGGCACCTAAAGGAAACTTTAAGGGGCTGCCCAATTGTTAATTCCTGTCTTGATCATGTGATAGAGCATTGCCCAGTGGAAAATAGCATCTACACAGAAAGATACTTGGAAGAAACGGCATTCCTGTCTCTGCCAGTTCCTCTCCGTAGGGCAGTTACTGGGATTTTCACAAACCCAGCCTCAGGGAGCCTGCCATAGTTAGCCTGCCTCCCAGTGCCCCAGGAGGCCTGGATTTATGAAACAAAAGCAAAACCAGGGATTTTCAAGTTTTGAGCAACTTCTAGCTTTCCAAGTTCCCTAACTGAGCTCCTTTTCCATGTATTCATTATAAGTGATTTTTAATTTTTTTCTTTATTAAAGTATTACCATGTTCATTAATAAAAATGTGGTAAGTGGACCAAAAAATAGAAATAAAGTCAAACATATTTCTATAAAAAAATACAACTTCCTATTAACATTAAACTTTATTTTCTTTTTTCATGTATAGTTTTTTTTAACAGAGATTTAATACCGTATATAACCAGTCCTTTCAACTCAGCATTGCCCCGTAAGCACTTTTCCATGTCACCCTGTGATCTTCGTAACCGTAATTTCCAGTGGCTGCATAATATCCCTCAGGTGGATACACTTGGTTTGCTCAACGTCTCATCCCCTTTGGACCTTTAGATTACTTCCAACTTTCCACTATTATAAATAATGCTGCGGTGAAGGCTTTAGTGCCTAAAGTATTTTCCATACTAAAGATTATTTGCCTGGAATCGATTCACCTGGGTCCTTCAACTGGTTCCTTCATAAAGTATTTAGAACATTCGTTTAATGTTTCCTGATGATGTACGATTGCTCTCCAAAAACGGATGTTCAGGCTCAGCCTCCCAGTGTTAGTATTGCCCATAGGTCTGGTTGCCACTTAGGAATTTGACCCTTCTTCCTTTTCTACCAAAGACAAGCAGGGGCCTTGCATGCAGATCTAAAGCCAAAGAAGAGGCTTTGCTCACCGGTGCATTTTGTGCCTTTTGTCTTCTACAGTTTCTGTGGGTTATGAGTATGAATCCTGCCCAGATCTGATCCTGTGGGAAAAAAGAACAGCAGTGCTACAGGGCTATGAAATCGATGCTTCCAAGCTGGGAGGATGGAGCCTGGACAAACATCATGCCCTCAACATCCAAAGTGGTGAGTGGATTAGTACAATTTCAGGAACCAGGCCACGGTGTGACCCTTTTCTCATATGCTTTGTTCCCTGCGAGGCAAAAAACACACACTTCAAATTACAGAGTCTTATATGTGATCAGTCGGTCAGAAGCGTTAATACGGATAATTCCTTGGCTACCTTGTCACTGCTAGGCAGCGGGGATGCAGAAGTGAAGGGCTTCAAGGGTTTACACTGTGGGTGAGACAAACACTTCCCAGGCAGTTTCCACGCTGTGCCAGGGACAGTGCCGTCACAGAGGGGAGCCGGGGACACTCTGGGGGCTGTAGAAGAGGAACACCTGACTCAGCTTCTTGGTTCAGCAGGGTGTCTCTTGGGAGAGAATTTCTGAACTGAGCCTCAAAGGGTCTGTAGGATTAGCCCTGTATGTCAAGGAGGGAGAACTTTGTAGGCAGAGAGCACAGCATGTGCCAAAGCACTGAAGCTTGAAAGAAGAGTAATTGGAGAGAAGGTTCATTGTGGTTTGATCAAAGGGTGAAATGAAGGGAATAGCAAAAGCCAGAGCCGGGGGCTTGAGCAGCTGGAGCCCCAGGTAAGAAGATTAGAACTTTCAACTCCGTCCAGAGGCAGATCTCAAGCCTCTGAAAGGTTTAAAGCATGCAAGTGACACAGTCGGATCTGTAGTTTAGATAGCCCTCTCTGACTGTGTCCCAGGATGGGACAGGTAAACATGGTAATGATGTCAGATCTCTCCTGCCTAATCTGTAGATGCAAGAATGCTTATCAAAGGCACTGCTTTGATGTTTGGGGGGTGTGGGAATTGAAAAACTAATTCTAAAGTTTATAATAAAATAAAGATTTGTAAATAGATAAGGCAGTCTTTAAAGTAAGAACAGGGGCTTCCCTGGTGGCGCAGTGGTTGAGAGTCCACCTGCCGATGCAGAGGACACGGGTTTGTGCCCCGGTCCGGGAAGATCCCACATGCCGCGGAGCGGCTGGGCCCGTGAGCCATGGCCGCTGAGCCTGCGCGTCCGGAGCCTGCGCTCCGCAACGGGAGAGGCCACAACAGTGAGAGGCCTGCGTACCACAAAAAAAATTAATTAATTAATTAAATTAAATAAGAACAAAAAAAGAGGCACTTGCCAGATGTTAAGATATCTTAGGAAAACTGCAACACTTAAAACTGTGTGGTGCTGTCACAGGAACAGAGAAATAGATTCCATGGGATAGAACAAGGCATCCAGAAACTGACCTGTGAGTAGTAATCAGGACTACGTTTGGCCATGAGTGTCAGAAAAGCCAAAATAACAGAATTGCAAACAAGGTAAAAGTTTGTTTCTCACTCACCTGAAAGTCTGGAGGTAGGTGATCCGAGGCTGGTTTAGACCTCTGCAGGGTTGTTCTACTCAGGCCTCCATCCCCAAGGTCATGGTCCAAGGTGACTGCTTCAGCTCCAGCCTTCACATCTACTTTCCAGCCAGCAGGAGGGAGGAAAAGGACTGAGAGCAAGCCCCTTCCATTGTAGGGACACCTCCCAGCAGCTGCCCACACCACTTCCACACCTTTAACCAGTTACCTGCCAAGTGTAGCTGCAGAGGGAGCTGGGGATTGTAGTCAGTTCCAGACAGTCACACGTCCAGCTAACCAGCACAGTTCTATAACTACAGAAGGGCAGGGTGGATAGGGTACAAGTTCCTGCCACGCACCATGTGTACATGATATATGGTAGAGGTAGCATCACATGTCAACGGAGGATGGATAGGTGTTTTAGAAATTGGTATTGGGGGAAATGGGCTCAATGTGTGGAGGAAAAAATTCAGTTCACACTGTACACAAAATAAATTTAGAAGTTTGATTAAAGAGCTAAATTTGAAAGATCTTTAAAGTTAATAGAAGAAAATACAGGAGAATGTATTTATGATCTCAGAGAAGGATTCCCTAAAACCCTAAAAAAAAGCACGAACATTAGAATTGAAAAATGGTTGATTAGACTACATAAAAATGAAAGACATCTGTTCAATAAAGGGCAAAGCTAACAGAGGACAGCCTGGGAGAAGATTCTTGTGACCATAAAAACCAAAACTCACTCAAAGCTTCAGTATGGAAGGGGTGAGGCCAGAGGCAGAGAGTCCGATTAGGAGGCTGTAGCAACAGTACAGGAGTTAAAGGATGAGCTGGGCCTGAGAAGAGACAGTATGGATATGGGATGCAGCTTGCACTCCATTGAGGTCAATCCCTTCATTTTGCTGGTGGGGAGACTGAGGCCCAAGGGCAGTTAAAGCACTGAAGAGACCCATGCAAGATCTGGGATCAGCCCATTAGTATCAAAATCAGGTAAAAACCCCAGTCTCTTGACTCCACCTCAGCGAGAAGAGTCTGGAAGTTTCACTTGTGTATTTCTATGAACATTTACTGGTATCTACTCTGTGTCAGGTCTGTGCTAGGCCGTGGGAATACAGAAGGGAGAAGACATTGTCTCTGCACGTGAAATGGTCTCACTCCAAAGAGAGAAAACAGATAAGCGCAGTGAAGAATGCTGCGCCGTGATGGAGACGTAGACTAGGCACGCGAGGTGTGTTCAGTCTATTTGAGAGGCAGCGGGGCTGAATGCTTCAGAGCCTGGAAGCGCTCAGAAGCGCTTCTGCTGTCATCTGTGTGATGTCAGGTCTCCCCTGTTAATACAGGGAGCATAATGGCACCTGTCTTACACACTTGTCATGGGAATTCAATCAGCAAAGCAGCGTGGCCTGTCCAGGATGGCCTGGGTTTCGTTGTGGGGCGAGGCAGCCTTGGGAGATGAGTCTGGAAATGGTAGGCAGGGATCTGGCATGCCTTGCTTTTGCAAGGCGACCCTGTGGCCGGCCACAGGGGAGAGCCGTCTCCTGCTCCATCAGTGATTCTGTTCTTCTGTCCTTGTCCCAGGCATCTTGCACAAAGGGAACGGGGAGAACCAGTTTGTGTCCCAGCAGCCTCCTGTCATCGGGAGCATCATGGGTAACGGGCGCCGGAGAAGCATCTCCTGCCCCAGCTGCAACGGCCTTGCCGACGGCAACAAGCTCCTGGCCCCCGTGGCCCTCACGTGCGGCTCCGACGGGAGCCTCTATGTGGGAGATTTCAACTACATCCGAAGGATCTTCCCCTCCGGGAACGTCACCAACATCCTGGAGTTGAGGTATGTAAGGTGAGGCCTTCCTCACAGTTCCTAATATGTCCCTTTGCAATCCTGTGGGTCCACCTGGCGTGACCCACCAACCCGAGAAGGGGGCAGGACAGAGCCTCATCTGTCACTCCCCAGAGGCCAAACTGTGAGCTGGGGGCTCTGGGGAAGCAGGCGCTGCTTTGCACGGGGCACTGCAATGAAGACAGACTGCCCTTGGGACAGGGAGATATCTGGGCATCCAGAAGCTGTAGAAGGCTGCCGGCAACCGAGAAGCCCTTGGAAGCCCTTGAATCTTTCTTCTGTTTCCTGGCACCAAACTGATCGGAATTCGTCACATGAGTCTTTTTATAAGGACAGGGGATGGTGTCACGGACTAGGCCCTGGTGCCAGTGTTACGAAGCCTGGCCCTGTTACTTAACACGCGTTGGAGTTAGGAGAAGTTCCCTGCAGCTGCCCCACACTGAGATAAGGCCCACGGGCTGCTCCTAAGACGCAGAGGTGCAGCAGAGCCAGCTGTCAGCCTCTGCTTGTCCCCATTCTGACCATGAGGGATGGAGCACAGCCACATTCACAGCTCGGGGAAGGGCCTCATATGTTGGATGTCTCTGTACCTCCTTAAACCAGATCTTTTCGGAACCAGACCAGTCACAGGGTGGGTTCCAAGGTTATAGAGAAGCTGTGGTTAGAGATGGGGGAGCCCGACTCTCCCTTTCAGGAGAAATTGTACCAAGTTCCTCACAACTGTTTAGGGATTGGGATCTGCCCATTTCCTGGGCTGGGGTCCATGTGAGCAGGACGGGCCCTTGAGCTGGAAAGCGGCCAGGGGAAAAGGAAACTCTCTTTTTGCGAGGCCTCTTCTATTTGCCTAGTATAACAGTTCTGCAAGATATGTATTACTATTGCCCTGACAAATAAGATAAAGGAGACTCAGGGAATTTAAGGAATCTGCCCAAGGTCCAGCTTGGCAGGCCCAACCCAGAAGGCCATCACGCAGTCTGCCTCGCCCGAGAATTGTCACATGGCCCGGTGAGGACCACCGTGGCTGAATGCCATGCTTAGTTGTTCCCGGGAGGTAAGTGCCCGCTGAGAGTCTCACCTTGCAGCACACGCGAGAGAGGAGGGGAAGGCTCGCTGGCTGACCGCAGCTGTCACGGCCCTCAAGATGAGGGTGCTGGTACTCACCGACCCACACAGACACAAAGGAAGGAGAAGGTCTTTGGCCACGAGAAAATCAGAAGCTCCCATTCTGTACACTCACGGGAAATCAGGTGTCAGGCGGAATGAGCAGCAGCCGCTGATGGGACCTTATCTGCCTTTTCTTCTCTCTTTTATGAGTTTGACCAGTGTAGACATCTGCCAGAGAAGAGGGAACTCTTGAGTGTATTTGCTTTAGTCAGCTGCTCACAGTATCTCCCTCTTTCCTGTGCCATGATGGAAAGAGCCATGGGCTACGGCGTCAGCCCACCTTGGCAGAGAAACTAGGACTGGACCACTTACCCTCTCTGGGCCTCCATTTTCACATCTTTTAAATAAGCGACCCCCATTTTCCCTGCCTCCCTGCCACAGCTGTGGGGAGATCGTGAAAGACGGTAAGGAAGGGAGGAGTAATTTAAATTTGGAAAGAAAAGCAAATTTGTCGACATACTATCATCTTGGTATATTTTCCCCGGTCTTTTTTCCCAGGCCTGTTTCTCTGTGTCGCCCTCTCCCTTCTAATTGGAGTGTATCTCCAATTCTGTATCCTGTTCCGAGGAGAACTGTGGTGAGCTACGTAGCTCTCCATTGGGCAGTGTCCACACAGAGATGCAGCTTTTTTTTTTTTTTTTTTTTTTTTGTCGTACTGCTGTGGCCTCTCCCGCCGCGGAGCACAGGCTCCGGAGGCGCAGGCTCAGCGGCCATGGCTCACGGGCCCAGCCGCTCCGCGGCATGTGGGATCTTCCTGGACCGGGGCACGAACCCGTGTCCCTTGCATCGGCAGGCGGACTCTCAAGCACTGCGCCACCAGGGAAGCCCAGAGATGCAGCTTTGAGTGTGTGTATCTCTGGGAGTGCTTCTCTGTACAGGGGAGGGGATCGACTATTCCGGCCTCTGTCTTACCCTGGTGAAAGCAGCTTGGGTCAACCTCATCCTCTTCCCGTAAGTCAGCAGTGTTGACGCAGGTGAAACCATGCCTCTTCTGTGATACGTAGCTGCTTATAAGTGAGCTCACTGACAAGTAATAGCCAATATGAAATATATCAGTGTCGGAGCTGCTAAGTCTTTATTTATTATAGTATTGTACAGGGCCATTGCTGTCAAGTTTTCAGGCTGCTAATAATGCTTCTAACCCTGCTGCTAACACTTCATTCTTTCTTCTATTCCCTGCTCTCCTGTCTTCTGTCAGAAATAAAGATTTCAGACATAGGTAAGCCAACCGGTGGAGAATTTCCTGTCTCTCCCCTGCCTTGTTGCATGCTGTATGGTAAGCCGCACCTGTCAATTTCAGATCGCTCAATGGCAAACGAATCCTGTGTGATTGGATCGGATTGGGGGTAAATCAGCTACAATGAGAGAAAGTCATCAATAATGGTGGGGGTGGGTTGGGAGAGCCTGAACTCCTTTCATCTCTACCAAAGTGCAGCACTTACTCTGGTCGTTTGTGGACATGACAGACTGAGTAATAGGGGGAAATTTTAACCTTGGCATAGTAATTTGAACACCCCGGTCTGCTTATCCTCAGAATGAATGATGACATTATCCTAACTGTGTTGAGTGACTTGGAGGGTCACAGTGGGAAGTCCTGAGAATGTCTCATTCAGGCAAAGATCCTGGAAGACAGGCTTCAGATTTGTATTTCTGTGGGTATTCCAGGTGCCTTGGCTTTGGAGGCTGGGTTGCTAGGGGACCTCTCCAGAAGGTCTGCCAGCAAGGAGAGAATGGGGGAATTTCCAGACCATACAGACCACCCAAAGGGAGCAACCCCCAAACAGGAACTTTGTCACAGAGTAGATTTGTCGTGTAGGCTCACAGTGACCCTGCGGCAAGCAGAAGTGGTCCTCGTCAGACACACCGGGAGGAATGTCTGCCTGTCAGCATCCCCTGTCATTGTGGCGCTCGTCTGGCTCCTGGGTAATGGTCACCTCAGAGTCCCCAAGCCTCACACACAGCTGGGTGACTTGAAAGTAGCCATGGCAGATGGGGATGTGGCTCGCACTGCTACCTAGGTGACTCTCAGTTATTCACGTGTGGCTCAGATCAGAGTGGCACATGGGGTGGTGCTTACTTGGAATAAGGGTGGTAGAAAGAGTCAGGCAGACCCAGAAATCCAATAATGTTTACGTCCATGTCTATATAGTTATTAATGTAATTAATAACTATATAGATATAATTAGATATAGTATTAATGTAACAATCATATATAGTCTTTTAAGATAATAATAATAATATGTAGAGAGCATTTAATGTGTAGCAGAGAGGGGGTTAAGTGTTTTACATGGATTATAGCAGTTCACCCCCAAACCACCCTGTGAAGTAGGTATTCATGATACACCCAATTTACAGATGAGAGAACTGAAGCTCCCCAAGTGTGTGACCTTGAAAAACTTATTTCATCTGTCTGATCATTAGTTTCTAATTTGAGGATAATAACATGTCCCTTGGAGAGAGGAGCACTAATGATTTATTATTACTATTATTACTATTATTATCATCATAAAACAATTATATGATGATATTTATGTCTCCATTTTCCCCCAAAAAGGAATTCAGTCCTCTTACAACCAAAGGCACATGTATTAAAGTAAATTAAGTAGAGTTTGGGAATAAGAGAAAAAAGGAGGAAACGCATATATGTGATTACTCATCAAATAAGACCCTGAGCTTCCTGGAAGCCAGATTAAACAGGGAAACATAATTGTTTTCATGGTTTACATCATCAGAAGTGGGAAAATATGCCCACTTCTAAGCAGAGGAATATTTTTTCCTGACACTGAAATAGAAAAGAGATTTCCAAAGATCTCTGTATGGATGATACTGAACTATGAATTGATATGTGCCCTCAAGTTCAGTTTTATAGAAAGCACAGCACATTTCATATGAAAATCTTGGATGAAAACCTAGCATTTATCATTAAAACCTCCAGTCAGTGGTGGTAACCCCCTGGGACACAGCCGGGGTACAGGGGGACCTAGCCGGGAAGATTTAGGAGCCAGGGCCCTTGTCCAGCTTTGCTGTGTATTCCTGCGGCCTTGGGCTGCTCACTTAGCTTTTCTGGTTTCCAATTGCATCACCTATAAATTGGGAGAGTTGTGGTTTGGGTACCTTTTGTTTCTGACTTTTAGCAGTCTTTTGATGTATCCATGGTATGATTTCAGGGCTGGATTCCTGCCCTCTCTCAATTCATTGTTTTCTCACGTGCTAAAACCTATTTAGAAAGTGAACCGAAGCGGAAGGGAAAAACTGAATTTTTTTCTGCCTTCCAGTTTTCTAAAGACAATCAGGAGGGAGAAGACCAGGGCTCCGGCTCTGATTTTAACTGGTACCTGGATATTGGTAAATCCCTTCCTCTCTCAGAGCCTTAGTGTTCCCATCAGTAAATGCCAGAAGTAGATTGAAGAAATTCTAAAATTTTGTCCTCTTCGTCCATTAGCATTTACTGTTTCAGCTGCTTCCAGGGATAGCATTTGGCTCCAGGCTGGTGCCCTTAGCCTGTGGGTGTGTGTCTCTTTCTTTGACCTTTACAACCTCAATTCAGCCTACCATACTGGACATGCTCAGCACAGAGACCCCCACCCTGGTCCTTTGGGCATCTTCCTCCCTGCGTCCCTTCAGGGAACAAGGATCCTCTCCTCTTCCCAGATCTCTCCCCTAGCGTCACGGAGGAATGTCTGAAGCCTGTTGTTCAGAAGTACATTTGAACTCAGTTCTCCGTCAAACCCAGCTACACAGATTATGTTAACTCTGAGAGAGACCTTAATTGCCTCGAAAAATAGGTTAGACAGACAGTATTAAGTATGACATACTTGTCTTTTCCATTGTGCAGTAACATAAATGTTCTGGAGGTTTCGTAAGGTGACCAGCTGCCCTTAATTGGGCATTTTTATTTTTTAATAGAACAGGCACTATGCTCAGAGATTTGCATTCTTTATAGAATTTTGTCCTCAAGTAGCCCTTTGAAATAGATGTGATTATCCCCATTTCTGAGATGAAAAAACTGAGGCTCAGAGTAATGAAGTAATTTGCCCAAGGTCGCCTACCAAGTGGGTTGTGGAGCTGGTATTTGAAAACCATGTCTGTGTGGTTCCAGTGCTCAAGCTCTTCCCACTTGTTCCGAGAACCAGTGAATCAAGTTCTGCCAGGGCTGCTACATGATGTGGGCAAAGGACGCTGCTTTGCACAAGCGGATCTTATCCTGAGACAGAGGGAGAATGCTCACTCACAAGCAGGGAATAGATTGCCTTTCGTCCCAAGAGACTTCTGGGCTCACAGCTCCTACTAGGAAATTCCCTACATTGTCCAGAAAGAGGGCAGAGTGAGGCTTCACTGTAGCTCAGTAACTTCAGGATTGCTACCTTATAGCCTCTAAGGTTTTCGTAACTTCCAGAGATACCAGGCTTATGTTTAAGGAAGTAGAAAAGAATGACCATACTCTATGCCCAGCCCTCCTCAGGATACTGGGGATCAGAATCGGATCAGACGCGGTCCCTGTCCACAGAACCAGGCGTGGGGTCTCAGGGGTAGGCCATCTCCCGTCTCGTGCATTTATGGCTTGCTGAGTATTCTAAGTAATGCCCTGCTCCTCCAAGTACAGATAAGCAGCATTGGCATCCTCTGAGAACTTGTTAGAAATGCAGGCTCTCAGGCCACACCCAGAACTGCTGGACTGAAATCTTCATTTTAGCATGATTTGTGGGTACATTAAAGTTTGAAAAGCTCTGCTCCTAAAGCCATGGTTTCCAAATCTAGCTGTGCCTCAGAATCACTGGAGTGATGTTAAAGGGACAGATGCCTAGGCCCTTCGGATGTGATGGGTGAGGCTTTTTTAAAAAAGCTTTCCAGGTGAACCTGATGTGTAGTCATATTCAGAACCATCACCCTAAGACCCTTAGCAGTGGATGTTTCCTGTCTATAATCCCAGACAGGTGGACCATCCTTCACTCACTGATTCATAAATTCAGCAGGTCTTTCTGGAACACTAACTCTGCACCAGCCCGGTGCTAAGCACCAGGGACTGGAAGCCAGGCCCTGCCCTTGAGGAGTCCAAGATGTCCTTGAGGAGACAGACAGCTAAGCAGAAAAGGGTCTTAAGGTGCTAGAAGTATTAAAAGTATAATCTGCTGAGGGTCTCGTGGGACCACAACAAATGAAAGAAGGAAAAGCAGGGTCCCAGGAATCCAGGAATGGTAGGTATTCCAGATGAGGTGATGCTGGAGCTAAATCCCAAGAGATGAGCAGGTGCTCTGGAGAGAAAGGCAGTGGATCTTTCTAGGCCCTGAGAAGCAGTGTGGGGAAGTAGAAAGAACACAGACTTCAATGTCCAGCAGATCAGAGATGGAAATCCATCATGCCACTTAACAGTTTCTGGCATTGCTCGAGTCACTTCACCTCTCTCATCTCATTTCTGAAAGTTTTTTTAAAATAAATAAAAAGTACCTGCCGTCTGTGGTAGTTGTGGCGAAAATGAGATTGTGTATATAAAATGCTAGCACAGTGTCTGGGACAAATTGGCGCAGATGCTTCCGTACCAGCAGCGGGCAGCTCTGGTCGCGCTGCTCCCGGGAGAGGTCCAGGCACTGCTCCCGGTGCGGGTGGCCTGAGGAAGAAGTGAGCTGAAGATTATCCAAGATCTCTGCCAACTGGAAAGGGCTGTTGAGCTGGCTAATTTCATTCGATCCTAATGACAATCCTGTGAGCCAAGCAGAGCAGAGATGCCGTCATTCGACCCTGAGGGACCTAGCGCTTGGACGATTTAGGTGACTTGCCCAAGGGAGAACCCACATCCTCTCAGTTCAAAGCTAGTGCTTCCTCCCCTGCACTTAACTGACCCCCCCCAACCGCAAATTTGTCCTTGAGCACAAAAGAGGGGGCCACAGGACAATCCTGACAATGCCACCCTCTTCTGGAATTCACGGACCTGAGAAACGTCACCTAAGTGGCACTTCCCCAGGGCAGTGCAGAAAGACATCAGCTGAAACCTCGGGTGGGGGCTAATCTAAGTGGACAGGGCCCCCCACCAGCCTCCCTCAAGGACCTATTTTCCGCCAAGGTGGATAGCAACCATTTATCATGAGTGTGATACGCGAAGAAATGAAGTAATCACCCCTCCTCCAGCTGTCATCAGGAAGCAGAAAGATCAAGGCTGCCCCAGCATTGCAGAGTAGGATCTAAGGTCACTGCATTTTATTTAGCCAGAATCAGTGCCATCTGGGAAGATTAAATCTGTGTTGCATTATAGGGCTAGTCACAGGGGACATTTCAAGATAAACAGGGCCTCTCTCCTGTTACCACCACCCCCAAAGGAGAAGTAAAAAAAAAAAAGCTAAGTAATTTGATTGAAAATACTGTTTAAATAAACTAAAAATGGAGAGTCCGTCCACTTAATGGCTGCTGTGGGCTAGAAGGCACCAAGCTGAACATTGGAGATACAGAAAAGAATAAAACCCGTCTCTTCCCACCAAGTATTGACAGGATTCGGGAGACAGACACATAAATAAATAGCCACAGCATTATGTTAAGTGTCCCGTAACCCAGATGTGAACAGATATGAATTCTCAGGGAAGAGAAGTCAGGGAAGGTTTCCCAGCTACACAGATTATGTAAGAGGTACCATTTGAGCTGACAGCTGAAGAATGAGTAGCAGTTCAGCAGGCTAAGAAAGGGGGGGGCATGGGGTATTCCCCAGAACAGGAAGAGCAGGGGCAAAGGGGCGTGATGGCGCATTTGAGGGACGAGTTGTCAGAATGTCTGAGCACAGGGGGTCTGTGAGGAAATGGCAGGAAAGAGGCTGGGAGGACAGAGCAGCCGCCGAGCATGAGGGGCCTTGTGTGCTGCCAGGCTGAGGAGTCTGAATGAGCCTGTAAGACATGGAGGGTCCTGGAAGGGAAAGCATTGAGGTGACGTGTTGGGTTTGGGGTTAGATCAGGGAGGAATGGCTAGGGGAGGACCCGGGCTGCAGGCAGAGACCTGCCCTTCGTTGAGGAGGTCATGAGACAGGAGGGTCAGGACTAGAGAGGCAGGACAGCTGGAGGAGAGCATGGCATCTTCGTCGTATTCAGGGAGAGGAAACAGGAAGGAAAGCCTCGAGTCTGGAGGCCTGGCCAGTCCCCAAGACACCGCCCAAAGCAAGGGATGGGTGTGATGAGGAACAGTCAGACCAAGACCCTCAGAGAACCTGGCACTGACTATCACAGTGCCTCAGGCTCCATATGTCATTCAAAACCCACTAATCTGTAAAATAAAATTTTGTTTTTCAAAAGGACCCAAAACTTGCATGCCTGATGAGATGCAAAATAGCTTCTTTCTAGTCTCTTCTGGTCGTCTTACTTGTACCTTGCAGGGGTATAGAGTGCCCCTGCTTTGCTGGGGCTCTAGACACTGCTCAGTCTGTGCCCTGGATCCCCTAGCATGGTGTGTGTCCCACCGTCCGGTGAAAATGGCCAGTGCCAGGCCGTCCAGGCTGAACAGAAGGAGATTCCTTATTCCTTTGAATCGGAAGATTTTCCAGAGACTTGGAATCCCAGAGACTAGCAATATTTGGATGCAGTCTGAAGCCCTGGGAATGATCAGGCCACGTGCAGGAACCGATCGTTAGCTTCCCAGGAGTTATGAGTCTGACTCCAGTACGGCCTAGACTTGGAAGAAATTGTAAATCATACCTTGTGATAGGAAAATGCAGCCTTCATAAGAGATACCTACTCTGTAGTCCTCTCCAAATGCAAAAACAGACATAATGACTAATAATTAAAATAACAATTATGATTCTTAAGTACTACGTGCCATGTATCTGCCGAGTATTTTTCATACATGGTTTTATACAATGTTCCCAATACACCAGCAGGGGAGCTGTTCACATCCCCATTTTGCAGATGAAGAAAACTTGAGGCTCAGGAGGCCAGGTAACTTGCCCAGGTTTCAGAACCAGGAAATAACAAAGCTAGACGTGAAACCCAGACTGAGCTCACCCCAGAGCCCACACAGTTTTCCTGCCCAGTGCCTAGAGGTGGCGCCTTGTCTCCATAAGCCCCCTGTACAGTCGTGGTCTAGCTTCGCTTTCTTCTGTTAGCACAGCCTTGTCTTTGTGGCTGTTTTCCAGCATCAGAGCTATCCCCAGCACTGCTCCTCTCTTCCGTTTGTTCTTCCTTGGCTATCACTGCAAATTACAAACTAATCCTGCAATTCATTTATGTCTGTCTGCACTAGGGAGACTGCTGGGCTCTTGATAAGTATAACATGAGCGTCAACAGAAGATGGTATTGACACTGGTTGGTGTCCAGTCAGGCCGAGGCCTTAGCCGTCAGTCCCCAGATGGGGGTGGGGCTGCTGTGGGGGAAGTGTTGGTGTGTCATTTTGTTTTGAAGTGTTTTTTAAAGTCAGAGTCTTTCGTGTTTCTGGTCTGGATTTACAGGCCACCTCTGGTAAGCCTCACGGATAGTCTTAAGAAAACACTTAACTGAGCACCTGATATGGGCATGGCACTGGGCACCACGGTCTTTGGCAAGAGGCATTTGCATTCATAGTTGGGTGGGAGGGATAGTTAGGCCAACCAGAGAGGTCAGAAAAATCGGGCAACCATCACCCCAAATAGAGACATTGTCCCCATAAGACTTTTTTTACTTGGACTCAAGTTGTGCATCTCCGGCTGCCTGTTAGGAAAAAAGAAAGTGCTCACCAACTGCCGTGTCCTTGTTTTCCAGTCACAGCCCAGCACACAAGTACTACCTGACCACAGACCCCACGAGCGGGGCTGTCTTCCTTTCGGACACCAACAGCCGGCGGGTCTTCAAGATCAAGTCCACCGTGGTGGTGAAGGACCTCGTCAAGAACTCCGAGGTGGTGGCGGGGACAGGTGACCAGTGCCTCCCCTTTGATGACACTCGCTGTGGGGATGGTGGAAAAGCCACGGAAGCCACACTGACCAACCCCAGGGGTAAGGCCTTGCTTTTAAACATTCCCAGTAACATTTATTGGGGTATTTTCCATTTCCAAAAGACATATCTGTTTATTATTACCAAAAAAAATGTTGGAAAATGCTAAGAACTCTACGGAGGAAAGTTTAACTTGTCATAATTCCACCTGCCAGGAATTCTCCCAGTTACCATTTCCTGTCTTTCCCCCTAGTCTTTTTTCTAAGCGTTCTTGTGCATGTAATGCTCACCAGAAACAAACAAAATGAAATCACATTAAACAACCTGTTTTAGCAACCTACTTTTTTTCCTAAGTGATATATCGCAAATGTTTCCCCATGTCATTAAAGAGTCTTCGGTGTACTTGCTTTTAATAGCTATATATTATCCCAGCAAATGGATGTCCCATTATTTAGTTATCAATACCCTCCTGCTGGATATTTATGCTACCTTTCATGTTATTGTTTGATAAAAACATGGCAGTGTATCATCTTTGCACATGTTCATGTGCTATAGGATGGGTTAACTCTAAGCTTCAATTCTGAGTGCTTCAAAAAGTTGGACCTCTTCATACCCACAATCACTTTCCATTCACTCATTCAGCAAGTATTTACTGAGCATGCAGTGCAATGTACTTGCATAAATAAGTTCATTGTAGCAGAAAAATAAGACTTGGATGTGAACCTCTCAGATGGGAGAGGGGGAGAAGTGCTCCCTGAGACGCAAGGAAAAAGAACTGTGCATGGGAGTCCAGAGCCAAGGGAGGTCCCTGTGTCCAAGAGACTGGGAAAGCTTTTTCGAGGAGATGCCATCATTGTCAACAGACACCCATCAGTGTATGTTTACCATGTTGCAGGCCCTAAAGCCAATGACCTATAGTGTCTAAGCCACATGGCCCTTAACAATAAAATAGGAGTAATAGTATCTTCTGTGTCCACCTCTTAGGATTGTTCTGAGGGTCAAAATTAATATATTTCATATGATGTCCTATAAAAATGTCATGAGTGATAGTTTTTTTAAAATAGTGCCAGATTTCAGGGCGTGGTTTTGAATGAAAGCTGTAGGTTTTCAAATGAAAGCTGACTTACTCCTCCAAAAAGCCACAGTGCACTTCATACTCAGGAGTCCTATATTTAAATTCAGACATTGCCACCTAATAGCTGTGTGACTTTGGGTGAGTTGCTTAACCTCTCTGAGCCCCATCTGCCTCCTCTATGAAATAGAAATATACTGTACAGTTGCAGTACAGATTAACTATTACCAGGAATGTAAATGCTTGCTTAGGACAGTAGTACCAGGCACGTGATAAACATCCCATAAATGGTAGTTCGTATTATAATTGTTATATTGTATGTGCAGCATACAATGTATCATATTATTTAATAGCATATGTCTCTACCACATATGTGAAGTGGTCAGCTGGTAACTCCGTAGGGTAAATATTGTGACATCTGTGGTTAATCTCCTTCCTAATCGTGATTTCCTAATACTGAAAGAGTAGCCTGGAGTGGAAAGAACACTGGGCTTGCACTTAGGGACCCTGCATTACAATTTTGCTCTGCCACTCCCGGCTCTTGTGTCCTCCTTCTCTGGGCCTCAGGTTTCCCGTTAGTAAATGTGAGGATTGGGCAAATGATCCCCGAGAGCCCTTTTGGTCACAACCTTCTGTTCTCTTAGAATTAAAACAGTTTTTTCTGAGAATTTTTATTTTTTCAAAATCTTTTCTCAGTTGCTCTACACATGTGTGTTCTCCACCCTCCCCTCACAAACACATACACACGCACACATGCACAGATGCAGTGACAGTGAAGTCTCCCCAAAGCCTGTAATTAACCCAGATAGGAATGACAAGGGTACCACAATGTGTAGACACTGTGCAGCAGGGAGGAGAAAAGATGTCCGTCTATATAGCACAACAAAAGGAGGAAAAAATGAAATAACTAATCAGGGGACAGATTGCTTCTATTAGCCTGTGCAGCCAACTTTGTAAACAAGAAGCCCAGTTGTTCCTGTAGCCCTCACCCGTCCTAGCAGATGGAAGAGAAAGACTGAGCATAGCCAGGCAGACAAGAAAGCTCCTGTCTCGGTGCTTAAAGAATATAATTAATTTACGTTCTAGGTAGGGACGAATAAAGGCTTCTTCCCCCGCATTGAGGCTGCCGGGTCCTCCGTGTGAAATCAGTCTCCAGCCCTGAACAGCCTGAGGAGGGGGCAGGAAGAACCCCACAGCTCCCGTGGGTGTTCACACTCAGAGGCCCTTGGGCGTCTTAACTCCACCCTCCTGACCGGTCATAGACACGTGGGCCCTGAGAGCAAGCACAAAGTGGGTTCCATGTTCTCATAATTATAAGTCCTTAATAATTATTGACAGCTAACTATTACAGGTCAGACATTATTGTCCACATTTTATCCATGAAGAAACCGAGGCTTGGAAGTAAAGTGATTCCCCTGAGGTTATACAACTGGAAAGCTTTATACTTCAAACGTCTCCACCTCTGTGAAGCTTTTTCTGATCCTTCTTTCAGTTCCTGCCCCAGAGAAAACTGAACAGAATGAAACTGACCTGAATCTCCTTTATTTTCCCGTGAACCTTCCCGGCTTCTGTCACTCCCTGGGTCCATTCTCATTCCCAGGCCTCCCCATCTAGAATGTGTGCTCCTCAGGGGCACATCCTGTCTGCCTCTCAGCCCCAGGACCCCTGAGCAGTTCACATTTTGAGGGGGCATGTCTACCTGTTGTGATTCTCGACTTGGGGTATCAATATCACCCATGAGTGTTTTTAAAACAACACTTGGTCCCGGTCCCAGCCACCCTATGAACTAATATTTCCAGGAGTGAGACCAAGCAGGTATATATCAAAAAAAAAAAATCTTCAGGTGATTCTGATACATATCACTGGTTAAGAAGTACTGATTTGGGCTTCCCTGGTGGCGCGGTGGTTGAGAGTCCACCTGCCGATGCAGGGGACACGGGTTCGTGCCCCGGTCCGGGAAGATCCCACATGCCACGGAGCGGCTGGGCCCGTGAGCCATGGCCGCTGAGCCTGCGCGTACGGAGGCTGTGCTCTGCAGCGGGAGAGGCCACAACAGTGAGAGGCCTGCGTACCGAAAAAAAAAAAAAAAAAAAAAAAAGGTTTACTGGAGTGGTCCTCAAACTTTGATTTGTATCATTATTACCCAAGGTGCTTGTCAAAAATACAGATAGATGCTCAGGCTCCACTTGAGATTCTCTGAACCAGGTACCTAGGGGGTGCATTTTAGCAAGCTCCCAGGTGATTGTCACACACATCCAAAAGTGAGAAATACAGATCCAGAACAATCCCTTCATTTCACAGCTGAGAAAACAAATGCAGGGACATCCAGTGACTTGCCTGAGGTCACATAGCTGGCTGGGGAGAGTCAACAGGTGGGACGGTCTAGCAAATGGAGGAAGTGATGTTGAATAATAATTATGACTTCTCCTTTCAGTGTGCCTTTTTTTAGAAATTAAATTCACCAATTTTCCCTACACAAATCCAAAGGATTGTTTTTTTAGGCTCTATAATTCTGAAATAACCAATGAAACTAAAATAGTAATAGGAAACTCCCTGGAGGTCCAGTGGAAAGGACTCCACACTTCCACTGCAGTGGGCCCAGGTTCCATCACTGGTCAGGCAACTGAGATCCTGCAAGCCGCGTGGCACGGCCAAAAAATAAATAAATAATAAAATAGTAATAGACTAGAAAAATGTGAAGGATGATTATCTTGGAAGAAAAGAAAAATTGTTGCCAAAAAGGGATTTGATTATTATAATTACAGGTCTTCAGAAGTAGGTTAATTTAAATAATCCACAGTTTTGACATTGAAAAAGTTCCTCCTTGCCACTACCTCTAGCGCTTAACAAACTCCCAGAAGTTATGAGTCCAGGTTGTAGTGCATGGCTAAGATGATAGGTAAAAATCTCCAGAGGCAGCAAGGTGGAAGGACCAGAGGGCTGGAGAATCTGAACACCTGGGTTCTAATCTCTGCTTTGTACAAGCCTCTGGGCAGCTGTCTTCTCGTCTTTAGAAAGGGCATGAATGTTGTTGGAATAAGCTAATCAAATCATAAAGGGGGAGGTGCTCTGTCCACCCGCAGGTTTCCATGCGTATGTGTGTTGTTACCACCTCAAAGGCTAAATTCCCTGTTTTGGCTTCTCTACCCCAGGCATCACGGTGGACAAGTCCGGGCTGATCTACTTTGTGGATGGCACCATGATCAGACGCGTTGATCAGAATGGGGTCATCTCCACTCTGCTGGGCTCCAACGATCTTACCTCAGCCCGGCCCCTGAGCTGTGATTCTGTCATGGATATTTCTCAGGTAAAAGGAGAAAGCTTCGTCTGCTAGAGCCCTGGGTCTGTACACTCATCCTCTCGCCGGCCCCCAGCCAGCCTGCTGGCCGTTCATCTTTATATTGCACAAGGCTGTAAGCACACTCTTGGTGAAGTGCACTAAGGACACGCAGATGGTTAGGGCACGGTGCGGTGCTCTGGAAGTTCACCATCAGAGGTGACAAGTGGGTGACAGAAGGAGGCTCGGGGGACAGTGAAGAAATTTGCCTCAGGAAGCCTCGAAGGCAGCAGAGCCTCACACAGTGTGAATTTAAATCCATAACCTTCTGAATTCCCACTTTGGAAGCACTTATAGATACTTGAACATTGTTCTCTTTCTAGACTGTAAGCTACGTGAGGACAGGAATTCTGTCCATCTTTTCCTCTACTGTAGCCAGGGTACCTGGTATGCACAGGAGCACAGCCAGTATTTGTTGCTTGATTAGTTGGTTGACTGACTGATTGAATCCCAGCTTTGCCATTCACTAGCTGTGTAACTTTAGACACGTTGCTGAGGTCCTTTGAGCCTCACTTTTCATATCTGTAAAATGGAAGTAATTGGCATTGGCCTGGCAGGATTGCCTTTAGAATATGTGAAACCGTGTACGCAGGCCTCCTAGCACTGCTTGACACTCTGGAGGTGACCAATAAACAGAAATTCTAGTCCTGCTTTCACAAAGGAGGTGACATTTGTGCCAGGTTTTGAAGGTTGAATAGGAGTTTGTTGGAAGAAAGGAGACATTTCGCACAAGGAAACAGCATGTGCAAAGGTACAAAGATGTTAATGGGCCTGGAACGTTCAAGGAACATTGGAAAATTGGACACTGAGCATAGGGTTCTTGGAAGGAAGTACCAGGAGTTGCAACTGGAGGCATGCTTTGGGGCCAGTTAGGGAAGGACTTACCTTACCATACCAGAGTTTGGACCTTAGCAGGTGGGTGCTAGGATCCCAGTGTAGACCCAAGAAAGACACAAGGTTCTGGCTGTTCAGCATGTCCCTGGTTTGTCCTGCAGTGACTTGACAAGGGATGTGTCCTTTATTGCTAGATCCTTTAGCAGGACCTGGCTGGTGCCGAATCAGTGAACATCCATCTTGCCAACATTATCAAAACCAAGGAAATAAGGAGGCTCGAATCACATTAGATTTTGAGTTGGTGTCAGCAGTGGGCACACTTAGCTTTTTAAACCCCCTCACTTCTAGGGGAGCCTGCACACGGGCCCTTTGCCACTGACCGCAGACCTGCTCCCTCTACTCAGCGGGCGGCGGCTGGGAGACCTCTCTGGTCATGCCTGTCCCTACTACCGATGTGTGTCGCAGAGCCCCTTCCCCAGAGCTCAGGGCTGCTGCCGACGGCCCAGCAGCCGTGTCCCTTCCCTGTCAGATGCTGGTGTGCACCAGCTAATATAATCGTTATGCTCCAGTGTGGAATCTGTTCTCTGCCACCTGTCTTTCCAGTATGGCAGGCCTCCCCTTGCTGGCTTGAGAGTTTCCCTCTCCAGTCTGTAAGCAAGCATGATTTACCCATCAGGAAGCTGCCACGGCCTGAAGACGTGCGTCCAAGTATTTTCAGTTCTCAAAATGGGCCCTCCACCAGCCAGCAGAGGGCGCTGAAAAATTTTCAATCTACACATTGGAAAATTGTTTAACTTTAGGAGAAGTACTGCCAAGCAGCCCAATCAAAGGCTTGCAAGACAACGGGCATAGAGTGGAGGCGGGGCGGGGGGGGGGGGACCCACACTTAAATTCAGAAATCCTGGACTGAAACCTCTATGGGCCTGGTCCTCAACACCTTCCTCTGAATCTAAGCATGGGATTCTTTTTACCAAACTCTCCAACACAGGCATAACCTCTTATACACATGTACGGGAAGGGGGCCTGGCTTTCATTCTCTAGAGCTTCCTCTGTCACAAACACGCAGCTGCTTTACTGTGCCCTGTGGAGCAGGGAGGTAAGGCAGAGAGATAAGAGCACAGCTCACGCAAGAGTGCAAAGGGGAAAACCAAGGAACTCCCTGGGAGGAGACAAAGACCAGGCCAGAGGAGAAACTAGAGGGAGGCAGAGAGTAGAGAAGGAAGAGAAGATGCTGCAGCCTGTTCAAAACGGGATTAGTGCTCAACTCTGCAGCCTGTGGCCACCACAGACACAGAGTATAACTCTGTCCGTAGAGTCCAAAATGACTTCCTGAGAATTTAGTATGTGCCAGGCGCTGTTAGAAATGGGGATACAGAAAGGTTACGACTTCACTTTTCTTGTTTAGCTGTCACCATAACCTGTCAAGGTAGGTATTACGTACCCCATTTTATAGATGAGGAAACTGAAGCTCGGTGAAAGAAAATGTGGTTATAAATGCAGAGCCCTGTGCTAGGTTCCCTCAGGGGTATGGAAATGAAATTTTTTTATGACATCATGTAAAACACTTTGAACTTCTTTCCCCATATGTAGAAGGTGGTAATAAATATTTCATAAGAGCCTAGCACAGTGTCTGGCAGCTAATAATAGGCTGTAAATATTCCTTCTCTTTATAATTTACCAAGAATTTCCTTGTGAGTTGTCTCGTTTGATCCTCACAACTACTCTTATGTAATATTTATTACCACCTTCCATATGGGGAAAGAAGTTCAAAGTGTTTATGTAACTTGAGGAAGATCACACCTGTGGACATTGGCGGACTGAGCTAGGAAGTGTGCTGTCCTGACCCCAAATCCCTCGCTCTCTCTATGCCATTCACCAGTCAGTCATTCGTTCACCCATTTGACAATCCATTTTTGCAAATAACTCTGCAACAAGGTAGTCAGCTCAGAGGGCTTTAATAAAGGCACAGAATGCTCTGGAGGATGGGGCGAGGGAGCTCCATTCCGTCTCAGGACGATAGAATGTGGGAGCTGGAGGGACCTCAGAAATTGCAAACTCTCATCCCTCCATTCTGGTGATGGGAAATGAAGCCTCCACAGGATCATCGCTAACAGGGAGGTAAAATCAAAGAATCATAGGTACTTGGTCCAGAATCATCATGCAGGCACTGTGACTCCAAGGGCACTGCTCCTTCTTTCCCAGGTACCTGTGTGCACATGGGCATGCAGGAGAGAGCAGGAAGGGCTTGCTCTTCCCTCTTCCCCTCCTTCCTTTCCCTCTCCCTCCCCTGGCACCTCCGCCCCCCTCCCCACCCACCCATCAGGGCGCCGTTGTCTCTTGACCATAATGACAGGCGGAGGTCTCAGCAAGTATGTCCCCAAGGTGCCACAGGACCAGAGGGCATAAAAGATTTAGCAGCCAGTGTTGACGAGAAATGGGCTTTAGGAAACTGAAAATTCCCCTGTCACTTTCAGGTGAACTGCGTTCTTGATGCAGCCGAAGGCACTGGAGATGCTGTGCTCCAGAGACCACTGGGAAGGGCGAGGGAGGCAGCCCGGCTGCGGGGCGGGGCTCTGGGCTTCGGGACGGGCCACTGGCTGCCTCGAGGCGGGGGGCCCCCGCCCTGGGGAGCAGAGGGACCCAGGCTGGGGTGAGGGAGCAAGCAGACTCTTGGAACAACGGCCTTGGGCCGGGGCCTACGCCATTCTGAGAATGGCCCTGAGCTGAAGGGGCAGATAGATGAAGGTGGCCACATCTCATATGTATATTATCTCTGGAGCTTCTTTTTACATTAGTAAACTACCACATGCACATTGCAGAAAATATAAAACATTTAAAATGACATAGAAGAAAGTTAAAACTACCTCTCATCCAGATAACGGTTAACATTTTGATATATACCCCTCAAGCTTTTAATCTCCCTTCTATCCATAATCTACCTAATTTATTGTATTTTTTTCCCCAATTGGGATCAAACTGTGCTTACGGTTCTGCAGACTGTTCTTTCCACTTAATACATAGCAAACATCTTCCCACGTCATTAAATATGCATCTATAACATCACTTTGAACTGCTACACAGAGTATTCTAACTTAAATGTATGAACTAAATGACAATTCTCTGTCATTGGGCATCTGGGTTGGTTCCAGTTTTTTACCATTATTAAAAATGGCTGTGGTGAGCACCTCTGTAGACAGGGGTGTACAAGAGTGAATTTCTGGAAGCGAAATTGCTTATCCAAAGGTTTATACTTGCTTAAATAAGCCCCAAATTGGACTGAACGTCAAGGACTAGAAGGGGGCTCGGAAACCTAAGGCAATGAGCCCCCAGGGGTGGGGTAGAAAAATCAGCTGGAGGGAGCAGCTGGCAGCCCATGTGCACTATGGCTGGATCTCGTGGGGAACACAATTGGCAAAGGGCTTCCCTTAGTGCCAGCACCTCCCAGGGTGATGTACCCAACGTCCCAGCCTCCACAGCCACCCAGGCAAGAAACAAAGCATCCTTGCCTCAGACCTGCTGGCTGCAATCCCCTGCCTGCCCACCTGTGATCCCTGCCAGCTTCCTGACCCGGCTCAGAGGAGGCTCAGACACGGGGCCCAGGACCTCTGAACCCCTCACTCCCGTAGCCGATGTTGTTAATCTCTCCCAGGTGGACCTGTTCTCTGAGGTGCTAGAAACCATTATCGAGAGCAAGGTTTCACCAACTTCAGCGTGTACGGGAGCCTCCCAGGGATTTTGTTGAAATGCAGATTCGGATTCAGTAGGTTTCAGGTGAGGCCTGCCATTCTGCTTTTCTGACCAACTCTCAGGTGATGCCAACGCTTCCAGTCCAGTGATCACCCTTGAAGGAGAAAGATCCAGTTATGATTTCCAACCCCACATTAGAATCAGCCAGGAAGCTTTCATGCCTCTGCCCGAGCCCCGCACCCAGGGATCTGATTTAATTGATCAGACGTGGAATTTGAGCACCAGTACTTTCTTAAATCACCATCGGTAATCTGAACGTGTGGCCAGGTTTGAGAATCACAGGTCTGGAACTATGTCAGACAAGAGCCAGTGTTACTTTCTCTTTACATCCCCAGCGCCTAGCCATGTATTAATCCATGAACTCAAAGAATTGAGAAATCATCCTTCATGCATGTAGCAACAATTCATGAAGCATCTTTCTTATTCCTACTTCAGCCTCCAGACTCCATCTGCCTTCCCCTACCCCCTCTGCAACATTAGCTGCCATTATTTGAGCGCTTATGGAGGGTCAGACTCTCTGCACCATTGTCATTCCTGTTTTACAGATGTGAATATTGAGGCTCAGTGAGGTAAAGTAACTTGCCCACGGTCGCAAGTAGGGGGACTAGGGTCTGAACCCAGGCCTGTCTGACTCCAAAGTTTCTCCTCTCGCCTGCTTTTTTTGTTTGTTATCCCCTTCTTCGTGTTTTTGTCAGTCTAACGTAGACCACCAGATGTCTCCGTGAGGGCTCTTGCATGCTTTCTGTCTGCTCGGGGGCTGATATCCATGGTGGATGACAGGCTGCTGCGGGGATCAGGCAAGACTGCCATGTGCTGGCACTTGGGACATTGTTATGGGCTCTAAGGGGTGTGGGATGATCAGTGGTGGGCACCTGGCCAGGCATTTGAGTGTCTGTCTCTCCATTGTCAGGTTCGCCTGGAGTGGCCCACAGACTTAGCCACCAACCCGATGGACAACTCCCTCTATGTCCTGGACAACAACGTAGTCCTGCAGATCTCTGAAAACCACCAGGTTCGCATTGTCGCCGGGAGGCCCATGCACTGCCAGGTGCCCGGTATCGACCACTTCCTGCTGAGCAAGGTGGCCGTCCACGCAACCCTGGAGTCGGCCACTGCCTTGGCTGTCTCTCACAATGGGGTCCTGTATATCGCTGAGACCGACGAGAAGAAGATCAACCGCATCAGGCAGGTCACCACCAGCGGAGAGATCTCACTGGTTGCCGGGGCCCCCAGTGGCTGTGACTGTAAAAATGATGCCAACTGTGATTGTTTCTCTGGAGACGACGGCTATGCCAAGGATGCAAAGCTGAACACCCCATCTTCCTTGGCTGTGTGTGCTGACGGGGAGCTCTATGTGGCTGACCTTGGGAATATCCGAATCCGGTTTATCAGGAAGAACAAGCCTTTCCTCAACACCCAGAACATGTATGAGCTGTCCTCCCCAATCGACCAGGAGCTCTACCTGTTTGATACCAGTGGCAAGCATCTGTACACCCAGAGCCTACCCACAGGAGATTACCTGTACAACTTTACCTACACTGGGGATGGCGACATCACGCTCGTCACAGACAGCAACGGCAACATGGTAAACGTCCGCAGAGACTCTACAGGGATGCCCCTCTGGCTGGTGGTCCCAGATGGCCAGGTGTACTGGGTGACCATGGGCACCAACAGTGCACTCAAGAGCGTGACCACACAAGGACACGAGTTGGCCATGATGACGTACCACAGCAACTCTGGCCTTCTGGCAACCAAAAGCAATGAAAATGGATGGACCACATTTTACGAGTAAGTACCAAGACCAGGCTGTTTGATGGTTTTGTTTCATGGATGCATTGTAGGATTAGAGGTGAACTGATGACGTGTTAATTTGTGGATGTTTTTTATTTTAATTCACTTGGGATGCAAACCATGACCTGTTGTATGTTCTGCATGTTAATAACCCAGACGATTACTCCTAGGAAGGAACATGGTGTAGTGGAAAAGGAGTGAGCTATTTGGAGTCAGAGGAGTTGGGCTTGAATCCAGCTCCACGATGATCTTAATCTCTCTAGGGCTCAGTTTCCACCTCTGTAAAATGGAAACAGAGGATACCTGCCCAACATACTACAGGGAGGTGATGTAGATGAAAAGTATCAGTACTTGGTTAAGTGCTAGCATCTTCATATGACCACTGTCCAGAAATGTGGCAATGGGAGAAAGAACAGTTCCACGTGGAAGAATTGTCCACGTAATCAAAGCCCACATCTTTAAGTTTCAAAAATTTTCTTTCGGGCTTCCCTGGTGGCGCCGTGGTTGAGAGTCCGCCTGCCGATGCAGGGGACACGGGTTCGTGCCCCGGTCCGGGAGGATCCCACATGCCGCGGAGCGGCTGGGCCCGTGAGCCATGGCCCCTGAGCCTGAGTGTCCGGAGCCTGTGCTCCGCAGCGGGAGAGGCCACAGCGGTGAGAGGCCCGCGTACCGCAAAAAAAAAAAAAAAAAAATTCTTTCACTTTTACCATTTTGGATGGAGTTTATGAAGTGCATTACATGCCTCCCTTCTCAAACACATTATACAGACATAATGAAATCTTTCTTTTATGAGTCAGGGTCATTAATAGGAAACAACAACAATGCATTTGATGCTGCTGTTTGAAGATAGTTGCCAGGAAGTGAAGAAATGATAGAACCCTTCATCCCTGCCCGAAGTGATTCTAAACTGTTCTTTCATTAGCTCCTGTACCTAATCCATAGTTTTACCACCTCCTCCCTCAGTGTGGCGCTATCGTGTCATTGTTGGTTTCAGTCGTGGGACTGACTTCAGTAGCTCACTTCCCTTCTCTTCATCCAGGGTAGGGCTTCTTAACTGGTGTAGTCAGAGAACCAGACATTCAGCTTATTATAATCCTCGCCAAAATTAAATATATATATCCACGGTGTTCCTCTATGAGGTATTTTAACGAATGGACTTTGTAACATCTATTCTACTTGGATTTCTTTGGCGTCTTTTTGAGGTCTTAGCCATGTTCCACACAACTGAGACTGGCAAATACACGACCCTTAGATAAGTACGTGGAAGATGGGGAAGGAACTAGCTTTGCTGCCCGTCACTGATGGGCTAGGAACGGCATTATTGCATTCAGTCCTCACAACAGCTCTGGAAGATGGGTAACAGTATCTGTTTTACAGAAACAGAAACTGAGGCTCAGAGAGGCTCATTTGTTCACTGTTCTGTAGTGAGAACACAGCAGAACAGGGATCACAACCCACGTCTGTCTGATGCCAGAGCTCATGTTCTTTCAGCTCTGCCCTGCTGCCCCTTGGCTGAGTTTGTTAATCCCAAATGAACCCGAATGCTTGAACTGTAAGTTTTTCTCAAGCTTGATCAAGCATCAGTTTCTCACAATCCCAGAATCCAAAGCAAAGGGAGCTGTAATCGATTTTTAAATATAATTTGCACACACACAAAAAGTCACAGCAGTTTATACAGAGTTCATGGGCTAAAGTCCTTTCTCCAAACAAGGGCCTTGTAAATTACAAAGAAAAGACAAAGATCCAGGAAAACAGCAATTATCTTGATTAACTAATTGAAATGGAAATACGTTAAATAATTCAATTTTCCCCCCATTGCCCAATGGAGATCTCTTATTCGTTATTTAGCCAATACAGGGGTTTCTTTGTCTGAGCAAGTCAGTACACTCAATTAGTTCCCAAGGTCACGCCCTCAAGTCCCAAACTGAATGCTTACACATCACTGCAGCCATTACTCTGAACCAGCCCTGAAACTGGAAACCATTTCCTACACCTCTACCAGAAAGCATCCTGTTCCTCCCTCCCTGTCTTCCTTGATGAAATATACAGCCATATTTGATGTTTTATGAAGAATTCCAAAGTATCCACTTGATAGCTATACTCAGGAGTAGAAGATAAAAGACCTAAAAGAAAAAAGTGAAATTCACTTTTTTTTTGAGATCCTACTGTGTGCCAGGCTTTTTCCCATTTAATCTTCACAGCAACCTCAGATGGTAGGAATTATCAATTCCATTTTTTACAGATGAACAAACTGAGGCACAGAGAGATTAGGTAACTAGTCTAAAATCACACAGTGAGCGCATAGCAGAGCCAAAACACAAGCCCATGTTCTTTTAATTACACTAACTGGGTTCACCTAAATTCTTTGCAACTTAACTATATGGTAGGGATTTAAATAGCACCTTTTTCATAGGGCTAGTCTAAGGTTCAAAATTTCAATGAGATAAAACATGGAAAACTCAGTGTCTGACTCAACATAAGTACTCAATTGATAGCTGTTGCTGTTGTTATTATTATTTCAAGCAGTATTAATATTAGTATTTCAAGCAATATTAGTGGCAGTACAAGTAATTGCAGAGATGGTGTTTGGGCATGGAAGGTACCCAAGGCCTCGGAGCAGCTGTGAGTCACCTAATCAAAGGAGCAGACAAAAGTTGTAATTGAAGTAGGTAGAAATTAGAGGGCAGACCAGAAGAGCAGAATCAAGTGTCAAGTCTGAGGGATCAAGGTATGAACTAGAAAAGGGGTTAGATCCTTGAGAATATCAAAAATGGGCTGGAAAAAGACATGCAGAGTGGGTCAAAGGTTGTGAACATAGCAAGGATACCAGATGCCTATTTTCACTGGATGTTTGCCATGTGATTCAGGGGCAGACTGGCTTCCAGACCCAAGTCTCAGCCAGACAGAAATAACACCTGATCTACTCCATTTCAGGGCCATTATGGGGATCAAAAAACTAAATAAATACTGAAAGTGAAAATACTTTGCAAACTATGATGCTCCCAAGAAGTAACGGTCTGATATTATTATCATTATGGTAATTCTCAGCACAGATTTGGACAGATTTTGCCAATGCACATTGCTCCAGTGAATTTCCCACTTTTAGCTCCATGAGGCAGCTTAATGGATTCCAAACCCAAATGCTCTAATATTCTTTTTTAAAAAATCAGCCCAGGCTTCCCTGTTACATGGGCTATTACTGAAACAAGTTTCAAGTTGGCTTTATCGATCCTCTCAACAGATTAATACATCTAACATAAACACCACACACTTTAGAACAGCTTGACTTAAGAGTTTATAATTCTGGGGAATCAAGGTTACTTTTCTTCCCTCAGCCCACAGGTCTGCTGGTAGGAAACCTCAAAGGGGTCTGTAATGCCTTCTTCATCTCCAGCGTGTGGCATCATTAATTTCAGGCTTGGGCTCCTGGGCAGATGACATTTGGTGACTAAGAAAATGGCCTGATGAGCTGAGGCGGGTTCCAAAATTGTCTTGCTGGTTAGGCATGAGTAAGTTTCATAGGGGCAGGTGGCTCTGGCATCCCATGGTGCCCTGTGACAGCCCCTGTCATCCTTATGCTCGAGCTAACTACTCTGAGATCCTAACTAATGTGTCTCTGTACAAGCTTGGGGCTTGCCACCTAGTAGATGCTCAGTAACTATTTTATGAATGAAATTCACATTCAGGAGAGAAGGGGGACAATGAAGGGAAGAAAAAAATATGCTGTAGCGAGAAAAATACTAGGTTTACATCACAGCTCCAGCACTATCAGTGCTCCCAGCGGGAAATTGAATTCAGTTCAAATGGTTCCAATGAAGAGACTTGGCTTCCAGTTTCTGCTGGAGGATGTAAGAGCTAGAAAGAGCATTGTTCCCAACCGTACAATGAAAATAAGCCAAACAAATGGCAAATTCATGAGTTTTCCTTGGACTCCTTCTCTGAAGTCACAGGGCAACCAAGTGGCCAAATCCAAGGAGAGACAGAGTGTCACATTGCAGACAAGATGTGAGCACCAGCTTACCTGGTAGATGCAACCAGTCCCTGGGAGGAAAAGTTCAGCTTGGTGAATCTATAAAGGCTCAGTGTGTACTGGCAAGAGAGTATGAAGCCCTTGGAGACTGCAGAAATCGGGAGAGTCCACATCCTCCGGAACTTTTCTCCACAAAGCCCACTCGGTACTCACAGAAAAGACTAGGGAAAGATGTAAGGAAATATCCCTTGTGGTAGACCTGGGGGAGGGGTACAGCAGGTGCTGAGGGAGGGGCACAAATTTCTGCCTGCTCCACCCAGACCCCTCTCGCCTGATCCCCCACATGGAATAAAAGGCTCAATCTGTGGAGAGGTGGACAACACACACTATTCTACTTAGGTACTGGTGGAAAACCATTGCAGCTGAATGAAGGAACAAAAAAATTTCTAACTACTGCTGGAAGAAGAGCAGGAATATATAATGGGCCCAGACGGACAGCCTGAAAGGGGCAGGAGCGTTGAAGAGGCCACACTCCTGAGACTCAGGGACACATGCAAATATAAGATGGAGGCTTAATCAGAACAAAAGAGAATTCTCTCAAGCTCACCAGCCACCACCGCTAGCTAAAAAGCTAAACATAACAATGAAAAGCAGACTACTACTGGGAAAGAGATGCAAAAGCCTAAAAAGAGACCCTTTCTAAGGCCCAGCATAAAGAGGGGACCTGAAACTGAGAATAGAATAGACACATTGAAAGAAAACCCTCTGGCAAACCAGTTTCACATCCTAAACTCAAGGTATTGCTGGAGGAATGTAACGCCTGTGATGCACGAAGGTTAGGCAGAGATGTAGCACATTTCAGAGCAGCCCAAATCCTAAGTAAATTAACTTAAACTCTCTCACTAAAGTTTGAGCAGAAGGAGACTCATACTCATACCCCAGATCTATTACCTCAGTGTCTACTGTGTTACACGAGATGTCACACTTTCAGCTGAACATACAAAAAGGCAAGAAAAAGCAATATACTCCCAGTAGACAAAGTAATCATCAAAACCACACTCAGATACGACACAGATGTTGAAACTGTCCTTCAAGAATTTAAAATAACCAAAAATTATGTTAAAGGTGCTAATGGAAAAGGTGAACAGCATGCAAGATCAGGTGGATAATTTCAGCAGAGAAATGAAAACTAAAAGAGAGAATTGACTGGAAATGCTAGAAATGAAAAACACAGTTACAGAAGTGAAGACTGCCTTTGATGGGCTTATCAGTAAACTTGACACAGCTGAGGAAAGTAGATAGGTCAATAGAAATTATCCAAACTGAAACACAAAGAGAAAAAAAGAATGAAAAAAAATACAGAAAAGGGCACCAAGAACTGGGGAACATCAACTGCTCTAATATACATGTAATTGGAATTCCAGAAGAAGAGAGAAAGAACAAGGCAGAAGAACCATTTGAGGAACTAATGGTCGAGAATTATCTGTATGTAATGATAGACATCAAACCACAGACACAAAATCTCAGAAAACACCAAGCAGAATAAACACACACACACACTATACACACATAGATCTATGCATATCATATGCAAACTGCTGAGTACAAAAGAAAAAGAGAAAATCTTGAAAGCAGCCCCCCAAAAGGCATTTTTTACAGAGGAGCAAAGAAAAGAATCACAGCAGACTTCTCATCAGAAACCATACAAACTAGAAAACAGAAATGCTGAAAGGAAAAAAGAAATCTGTCAACCTAGAATTCTATATCCAGCAAAAATACCTTTCCAATGAAGAACTGTTATTAGAGGTATAGGCAGGGATAAGGGAACCAAGAAAGGACAGTGAGGCATCCAGGCACTAAAACCAGTGAACAACTATTACCAACTCTCGGGATGAAGGGCAAGGCAGGGAAGGCATACGATATTGTTACTTACTAAAGCCCAATGGGAGCTGTAACCATGAAGGAGAAGGCATCTGGTAGAAGCTGCAATTGTGGGTGGATGCACCCACTGTTAGAAATATGGCACCAAAGGACATGGAGAGTAGGGAAACCTCCTCCTTTTGACCTCCAGTCTCTTGCCATTTCCTGCCATTGACTGAACCCAACCAGAAGCAAGCCATCAAGGGGCCCCAGGGATGCAGTCTGCAGGGGTCAGCCCCCTCTGAGCACAGAGAAGGGCAGAGAATGGATCTGAGGAGTGAACAGAGAATAAACAGCACTGACATTGACTGGCTCTGTGACATTGTACACATAAGTGGCAGAGCCAGGGTTCAATGTCAGATCTACCTGAATCCTAAGTACTTACCACCAGAGGCATGGCCTCAAATATAACATCAGTGAGAGCTACGACCTGAAGTGATAGGGTGGACCAGATCTTAGAAATCCTGAAGACTGCAGTTCATTCTTGGGACTTAATTCTATGGGAAATGGGCAGGAAGGACAAGTTTTTATTGCAGAAGCCAACAAGTAGCCTGGTTCTGCTGCAGTTTTGGAGCAGCTGCAAATGGTTTAGTGATGCCAGTCTCTTACGGTGACCTGGGGTCAAGGGAACCGTTGGTGTGCATGGGCTGTGAACTCTAATTATTCACAGAGGTTACAGTGGCCATTTCCTCCATTTCCTCTTGTTGGTGATGGTGTTGTTTGAAACAATCATAGATGAAAGTCGTAAAAATCAAATCTTTATTTTCAACTAAAAAGTCCCTGATCAGCAAAAGTTTAGTATCAGAGAGGCAATGTGGCATTTTCCTCACCAGCCACGCATAGTAAAATGGCTCGAGATGTGAAGTATTGAGTGTGAAGAAGAAAGCTTTGCAGTGTATGTGAAGATACCCTTTAGTGGTCCTCTTCTGAGAGCCAAGTTCACAGCCACTCTATGAATCTTTTATGTGTGTTCTTTCCTCGTGCTCCAAAGATCCTTTGGGAAAATGAGTGAAGAAAAGTCAGTGAAAGGCAATAGTAAAAAGCCAATCACCTGGCTGTCTCCATCATACCCCCAGATGGGGCTCAGCATCACTGCAAAGTCAGCTGTAATGGTAGCAAAGCAAAGCATCTTGAAGAGAAAACTGTCAGTCTTCTTGACCCCAACTTGAGATTTCCAAACCCAATTTTTTCTTTAACATAGTTGAACAGAAAGGTTTTGATCTGAAATGGCACCATCTTTATGGGAAGCTTGATGAAAGAACACAGACTTTAAGGTCAGACAGACCTGACAGAATCTATATTCCTCTGTTAGCTGTGTGAACTTACTCAAGTTACTTATCCTTTCCGAGCCTCAGCTTCACCAATTGTGAAATGATGATAATAATGCCCACTTTCAAAAATGGTTGTGAGGGCTTCCCTGGTGGTGCAGTGGTTGAGAGTCCGCCTGCCGATGCAGGGGACACGGGTTCGTGCCCCGGTCCGGGAAGATCCCACATGCCACGGGGTGGCTGGGCCCGTGAGCCATGGCCGCTGAGCCTGCGCGTCCAGAGCCTGTGCTCCGCAACGGGAGAGGCCACAACAGTGAGAGGCCCGCGCACCACAAAAAAAAAAAAAAAAAAAAAAAAAATGGTTGTGAGCACAGTGCTCAGTACCTAAAATGTACTCTATGAATATTAATGAATTTCCCTTCCTCATATGGAAAGTGAGAGGTAATAGGGATGGAGTTCTTAGTTATTCTCATCCCAGGTCTTGAAAACACAACAATAATATCTACTATTTATTTATTTATTCATTTATTCATTCATTCATCCAAGAATTATGTATTGAGTACCTTTTATATGCTGGGTCCTGCTTTAGGCACTAAGAATACAAACAAGCTCCCTGTCCTCATGGAGCTTATATTCTAGCGGGAAAAGAGAGACAACAGTCAAGTAAACAAATAAACAAGATGATAAGTGAAAACAGTAAAATAAGATAATGTGGTAAAGATGGGAGGACCCATCAGAAAGGGTGATCAGGGAAGGCCTTGCTGGAATAATAACTTTTGAACTAAAACATGAGTAATAAAAGGAACTAGCCCTACCAAGATTGGAGGGAAGAGCATTCCCAGCAAAGGGAACAGTCAGTGTGAGCACCCCAAGCCTGGTTTGAACTCAGTGTGTTTGGAGAACAGAAGCAAATGTAATGGAACAGAGGAAGTAGGAAGGAATAGGGTTCAAGGTGAAATCAGAAAGAGGCAGGAAAGAGCAGATCATTCAACCAACACTCATTCACATTATTGAGCATCTACTATATGCTGGGCACTCTCCTAAATTCTGGGGATACACCAGTGACTGAACAAAGTCCCTTCCTTCAGGGAGTTGATAGTCTGGTGAGGGCAGTCTCATGGGGTCCTTGCAGGCCCTGGAAGGAATTTGCATTTAAATATGTTACCGTGTTTGATCTTCAAGTATCTCTCTGAGACAGGTATTATTACCCTCGTTTTATAGAGGAGAAAACAGAAGCACACGAGGTTATGTTATATAACCTACCTGAAATAGCATCATTTGTGGTAGGAGTTGGATGGTTAGCAGAAAAACAGAACTGAGTGCCCACCCTCTAGGGTTGCATTGCTAGCAATTTTTTGGATTTAAAGCCTAGACCACCTGGCTCCAAGGACCTTCCCACACCAACATGTTCCTTCTGTTCCTCTCCAACAGAAAGGAAGAAAATTAGCCAGTAATTTAAGTAAAGCTGCAACAGACGTATCTAAGCCATTGTCCAGAAGTTTTCCCTCATGGGGCCAGGGTTTGAGGCAGCCACATGTAATCCAGGGAGTGCAGACAGAGACCTGTCCCCAACACCCTGTTGGGGAGCACCAACATCCTTTCCCTTAGCAGCTCTGTAGCAGGAAGAGACAGGGCCCCACCAGGGGGGCCACAGGGCAGAGGTCAAGGTCCAGAGGATGGGCAGCTCCAGCTCCTCCCCGCAGAGGCAGAAGCAGCAGCGTTCTGATGGCATAATCACAGGTATTGATCAGGCGGCAGAGAGATCCAGTGGCATTTCTCAAGCTCCAGGAAGTGCTGAAATGAATGAATAAGGGACAAGAAAATTCTATAAATTGGCTGTTCTGTTGGATGTTCATTTAATTAAGACATTGAGTCCTTCTAATGGAAAATGTGAGGAATGGAAATTACTGTTTTTGGCCATCTCATATAAAATAAAAGCAGATCTTGAAAGCATGGGGCCTTTTCATTGTGTCGCCTTCAGGCTCAATTTAATTATGTATTACAGGCCACCTTCAATAATAATTACGATTGTCTGCCTTTATGTAAAGCCTCTTTCTATCTCGGAGACTAAAACTCTGGGGAGATGCCTACGGAGATTGCTAAAGTATCGTTTAGTGAAGGTGGTTGTTTCCCTATTTGTGCATTCAGCAGATGTTTATCAGGGACCTACTGTGTGTCAAGCCTCTGTCAGGTCCTGCAGGGGGTAGCATGTGAATGAATGACAGTCTGTCTTCTCCCACAGAGCAGGAAAGAGGCCTCACACGTCCAGTCATGCATTCGTTTATTCGTTCAGCCAACACTCCCTGCCCGTCTTCTCTCTACCAGTCCCCATGCTGGGGAAGCTGAGGTGAACTAACGACCAGACCTCCAGGGTGGTGGAATCGAGATCCCCAGTCTAGCCGTCTGACTCCACGACCCTGTCCTGACTCAGGCACTCCGAGGCCAAAGTAAGAGACAGGTTGTGCGTCAGCTCTTATAATGCAGGGGACACATTCTGTGATAGAGCTGTGCCAGAGTATAACTGGGAGAAGAAGAGCTGGGGAAACCAGGGAGGGCTTTATGAGGTGGCATTTGAGCAAGGCCTTGATAGAAGTAGTATCGAGCCGACATCTGAGCCCTAATTAATAATCTATTCAGTCTTATTTGTAAGACTCCAAAACTCCATTTTAAGTATCTTGCATGGTATAATAAATCTTTTTTATCCAGTTAGGTCAGGAAATTAGATTAATAAAGAGTGTGTACATGGATCACAGGTGTTCAAAGAACCAGACTAGAACAGCATACTCATCCCATGAAAGTGTTGGACTGAAATGGATCTTCCAGTTGATGTCAAAGATGACTTGGGATCTGACAGCACTCAGCTTACTCACAGACCACAGATACAGTTAAGGTGACCAGGGCAGAGCCAGTTTTGGAGGGGCGGGGGTCTTGATTTTTGGCTCAGAAATTTGGGATGCCCTAGTAATATTTTACTGAAAAGGCCTAGAGGTTGATATTGGCAGATGTCCTATAAATGAGATGCTTCTATAAATGCCAGTAATTTTAAAAGTCCTCTTCCCCAAGGTGGCCATGCTTATGAGGCATTACTTGGGTTGTCACTCTTCTGATTATGAAAATAATCCATGTTAATTATAAAAAAATCTTGGGAGTATAAAATGCATATAAATAAGCAACTAAAATCACCTGTAATTCTACCTCCCAGAGATAGCCACTGTAAACATTTTTGTGAAATTCCTTCCTGTTCAAATTTCCAGCAGCCATGACGGGTTAAAAAGGACACCAGCCTCTCCCAGAGTTAAAGGGAGCAGAGCTGTGAGCTTCTCCAGGTGAGAGAGGCCTCAGGACAGACATTCCAGATCTTTACCCCAAGACGCTCCCTCCTTCCTGCAGCAGTCTCTCAGAGTCACTCCCTCACCTGGCTCTGAGGGGCACTCTGTACCTTTCTTTCCCTCCAGTCCAGGTCAAGTCACACCACCACCCTCCGTTAAGCCAGACTGACCTTTCCTTACAACAACCTGATTCAGTACAAAGGAAGAAAAATGAGAAATCATGACAGGAAACAGGTTTCCAAACCCTTTAACTGCCTCTAAGAGAACCCAAAGGACTAATACAGCTCCACAGCCTTGCCCCACCGAGCTCAGGCCTGACGTATGTGGTCGAGACCCCTGCTTTTCTCGCCATCTTGGAAAGGGCTTCCATTCCCCTTCCTCAGGCCTCAGCACCAAAGATTCAACTCTCCTAGAGCCCCTTGGCCCTTCCCCCAGAGTCGGTCTCAGGTCAAGGACTTGAGCAATTCATTCCAAAGACCTTCACCAACACCTCCTCTGTGGCAGACCGCACCAGGGACTATTACCATTTGGTGTAAAGCGTGCCGTGATCAGTACCAGCCACAGGGACAGAAAGAGTTGGCAGATGGCAGAATCCATGCAGCATTCAAATCTGACCTTGAACAGAAAATTGCTCAGCAAAGGCCTGCCTAGTCTCACCTACCAAGTCTCGCCTGAAACCATAGAAGCTGTGGGACCCCAGCGTCCCATCAGGAAGCCAGGCCCAGCTGAAGGCATCACAAGAAGAGCAAGGATGGAATTGAACTTTCAGGCCTTTCATTTCACCATGATTAAAACCCTCAGGGGCCAAGAGGACAGCTTTACCCCAGTATTAAAAGCCAAGCAGGAAAAAAAGTCCAGTGGGAGACCCAGAGTACATGAGGGAGACGTATACAGCTGAACCCACGCTATAAGCTCGAGCCTGAGTAGAAGTCAGAAATACCGACATCTGGGCGAAGAACTTTTTCCCCATTCGCACGCAAGGGCAAAAAAGGCTCTTTAAAACCTACCTTTTTACACTTCAGCCTCCCGTAATTATGAAATGTCAGTAGCCCGCTCCCCGCTATCTCCCAATTACTCTGCAGCAGGTAAGAGAGCACACGTGATGGATACTTGCAAATAGACAGTACGGAAATGCTCCCTGAAGACGGAGAATCAGGTGGCGGCTTGGAAGCAGACAGAGCTGAGTTTGAATTTCGACTCTACCACACTTAGCTGTGTGACCTTGAGCAGGTGACCTCACTTTTCTGAGCCTCCTCCAAAAAGGAGCTAATATGTACCTTTTAGACTAGTTGTGAAGATTAAATGAAAGAGTGTATGAACATTGTGTGACTAGCACCATACCTGAACAATATGAACGCCATAGTGTAGGTGGTGAATAATTTTAGGTATTTCTTTTAGTCTCATCAGGAGAATGGGAAAGAGAATGAAGATTCAATTAGGATGCTTCAGAAAGACCACACCAGAGTGAAGCTGTGAGTTTTGAGCGCCACAGATACATAGCTGCTTGGTGCCAGATGTGAAGAAACCTAGATGTGAAGGGGTTGCTAGAGCCCATCTGTGTAGCCTGCTTATGTGGCAGCAGAATCCTGGTTGGAATTCAAAGTCCCCTTTTCCCAGGATCTGTAGCTTCCTGGATTAGGGTTAGGGTTATCTCCAGTGCTGTTCAGAAGAAACCTACAGTTCCTGGGGGCGGGGAGGGGGGTGCGGGCAGTGGTTGAGCCAGTATTCAAGCAAGCAGTTTGACTGCTCGCCTCTGGGAGTCACCCAGCTCTAAGACTCTGGGTCTCATATGGGCACCATCATCTCACCCTTCATGGGTGACATAGTGACAGGGCACTTCCACATCTTGCTCACAGGAATCCTGGGTGGTGGGTAGGGCAGGGGTTATCATCTCCACTCTACGGAATTAGGAAAGGAAGATTCAGAGAGGTAAGTTGTTTGCCTACAGTTGAATATCAGCGGGTGGAGTGGTGTCCAAGGAGATGCAGGAGACGTGGAAATGTATCTGACCAGAAAGAAAAGCAGAACATGCAAAACCATGGCACAAGGTAGAACTTGCCAAGTTCCAGCAATGGCACAATTATATTTCTGTTACTCAGAGCCACCCCTTGGATTTCAGGTACGACAGCTTTGGGCGCCTGACCAATGTGACCTTCCCTACTGGCCAGGTGAGCAGTTTCCGAAGTGATACAGACAGCTCAGTGCATGTCCGGGTAGAGACATCCAGCAAGGATGATGTCACCATAACCACCAACCTGTCTGCCTCAGGTGCCTTCTATACACTGCTGCAAGGTAAGCCAGGTGGGGGGTTGGGGTCTTGGAGACCATGGGGTGGGGAGACCCCTTTGAAAGAGGATGACACAAGAAACAAGCTGCTACTGCAGCTGCCCAAGAACAGAAAAGCATAACAACTGGTTTCTCTCTGTATTGCCACCTAATTTGCAAAACACACCAGCCTGAGCCCTGTAAATTCTCTCCCTCAAGCTTCAGAGTAATATTTCATTGTCTCATTCCATTATCAGCAGAACAAAGGGTAGAGAATCCATTAGCTGCTAATCCAGGTGACCTCGCTATTCTGCCATTCTAATGGCTCCCGGATTAAAGACTGACTCTCACTCTGGTGCAGATGAGGACAAAGGACAAGAATAATTACACCTAATTATGAAAGGGATTTGGGCGTGGAGAAGGCCTCCCTGAATCTCAGGTGAGAGCGCTTTGTTACTCTCCTAGGATTCTACAGAGAAGAGCCCCTTCTCTGTGTCCATCAAATAATCCCTGATATAAGTTGATCTTTTAGCTTCAGATAAATCACGAGGATGAAACCTCGCTGTGAACTGTCTGCCTCAGTTGTTCTCATGGTCCCTGGTGACCCAGAATGGAGCTTGCAGCTTTGTTGGACTTAGTAAGCGTGAGAAAAAAAGAAGCCATCACTAGGGAAAGCCTTGCTTGATGTTTTTCCCCAGCCTCCAGATAGCTTTTCATACTCCCAAAAGCTTTGACACAAAGTAGTAAAAACAGCCTTGGCCTGGGATTCAGAGTCCCAAATTCTAGTCCTAACTCTGCCACCCCATCACCATGGCCCTCAAGTTTCTACTCTGGGAAAAGAAAGCAAGTTGAAGCCACATTGAATGGTGCAGGGCAGTGCAAAGAGCAGCAGTTCTAGGGCAGACACACTGGGGCCCCTGTGCCTGCTGTACCAGCTCCAACCTGTGTGAATTGGGTGGAGTCACTCTTCTCCGATCCTCAGTTTCTGGGTCTGGGAAATGGGGCTAAATTACAATTCCTGCTTCCTAGGTTTGCTCAGACAATTTCTTTCTTTTATTTTTTTTACTCTTTCAATTTCCAATTTTTTTTGAATTTTATTTTATTTTTTTATACAACAGGTTCTTATTAGTTATCCACTTTATACATATTAGTGTAGACATGTCAATCCCAATCTCCCAATTCATCACACCACCACCCCTACCCCCCCGCCACTTTCCCCCCTTGGTATCCATACGTTTGTTCTCTACATCTGTGTCTCGTTTCTGCCCTGCAAACTCGTTCATCTGTACCATTTTTTTTATGTTCCACATATGTGTTAATATACGATATTTGTTTTTCTCTTTCTGACTTATTTCACTCTGTATGACAGTCTCTAGATCCATCCACGTCTCAACAAATGATCCAATTTCGTTCCTTTTTATGGCTGAGTAATATTCCATTGAACATATGTACCACATCTTCTTTATCCATTCGTCTGTCGATGGGCATTGAGGTTGCTCCCATGACCTGGCTATTGTAAATAGTGCTGCAACGAACATTGCAGTGCATGTGTCTTTTTGAATTATGTTTCTCTCTGGATATATGCCCAGTACTGGGATTGCTGGGTCATATGGTAATTCTATTTTTAGTTTTTTAAGGAACTTCCATACTGTTCTCCATAGTGGCTGTATCAATTTAGATTCCCACCAACAGTGCAAGAGGGTTCTCTTTTGTCCACACCCTCTCCAGCATTTGTTGTTCGTAGATTTTCCGATGATGCCCATTCTAACTGGTGTGAGGTGGTATCTCATTGTAGTTTAGATTTGCATTTCTCTAATAATTAGTGATGTTGAGCAGATTTTCATGTGCTTCTTGGCCATCTGTATGTCTTCCTTGGAGAAATGTCTATTTAGGTCTTCTGCCCATTTTTGGATTGGGTTGTTTATTTTTTTAATATTGAGCTGCATGAGCTGTTTATATGTTTTGGAGATTAATCCTTTGTCCGTTGATTCACTTGCAAATAATTTCTCTCATTCTGAGGGTTGTCCTTTCGTCTTGTTTATAGTTTCCTTTGCTATGCAAAAGCTTTTAAGTTTCATTAGGTCACCTTTGTTTATTTTTGTTTTTATTTCCATTACTCTAGGAGGCAGATCAAAAAAGATCTTGCTGTGATTTATGTTAAAGAATGTTCTTCCTTTTTTTTCCTCTAAGAGTTTTATAGTGTCCAGTCTTACATTTAGGTCTCTAATCCATTTTGAGTTTACTTTTGTGTATGGTGTTAGGGAGTGTCCTAATTTCATTCTTTTACATGTAGCTGTCCAGTTTTCTCAGCACCAGTTATTGAGGAGACTGTCTTTTCTCCATTATATATCCTTGCCTCCTTTGTCATAGATTAGTTGACCATATAGGTGCATGGGTTTATCTCTGGGCTTTCTATCCTGTTCCATTGACCTATAATTCTGTTATTGTGCCAGTACCATATTGTCTTGATGACTGTAGCTTTGTAGTATAGTCAGAAGTCAGGGATCCTGATTCCTCCGGCTCCAGTTTTTTCCCTCAAGACCGCTTTGGCTATTTGGGGTCTTTTGTGTCTGCACACAAATTTTAAGATTTTTTGTTCTAGTTCTATAAAAAATGCCATTGGTAATTTGATAGGAATTGCATTGAATCTGTAGATTGCTTTGGGTAGTGTAGTCATTTTCACAATATTGATTCTTCCAATCCAAGAACATGGTATATCTCTCCATCTGTTTGTATCATCTTTAATTTCTTTCATCAGTGTCTTATCGTTTTCTGCATACAGGTCTTTTGTCTCCCTAGGTAGGTTTATTCCTAGGTATTTTATTATTTTTGTTGCAATGGTAAATGGGAGTGTTTCTTTCATTTCTCTTTCAGATTTTTCATCATTAGTATATAGGAATGCAAGAGATGTCTGTGCATTAATTTTGTATCCTGCAGCTTTACCAAATTCACTGATTAGCTCTAGTAGTTTTCTGGTGGCATCTTTAGGATTCTCTATGTATAGTATCATGTCATCTGCAAACAGTGACAGTTTTACGTCTTCTCTTCCAATTTGTATTCCTTTTATTTCTTTTTCTTCTCTGATTGCTGTGGCTAGGACTTCCAAAACTATGTTGAATAATAGTGGTGAGAGTGGACATCCTTGTCTTGTTCCTGATCTTAGAGGAAATGCTTTCAGCTTTTCACCATTGAGAATGATGTTTGCTGTGGGTTTGTCGTATATGGCCTTTATTATGTTGAGGTAGTTTCCCTCTATGCCCACTTCCTGGAGAGTTTTTATCATAAATGGGTGTTGAATTTTGTCGAAAGCTTTTTCTGCATCTACTGAGAGGATCATATGGTTTTACTTCTTCAATTTGTTAACATGGTGTATCACATTGATTGATTTGCGTATATTGAAGAATCCTTGCATCCCTGCGATAAATCCCACTTGATCATGGTGTATGATCCTTTTAATGTGCTGTTGGATTCTGTTTGCTAGTATTTTGTTGGGGATTTTTGCATCTATATTCATGAGTGATATTGGTCTGTAATTTTCTTTTTTTGTAGTATCTCTGTCTGGTTTGGTATCAGGTTGATGGTGGCCTCGTAGAATGAGTTTGGGAGTGATCCTTCCTCTGCAGTTTTTTGGAAGAGTTTGAGAAGGATGGGTAACTCTTCTCTAAATGTTTGATAGAATTCACCTGTGAAGCCATCTGGTCCTGGACTTTTGTTTGTTGGAAGATTTTTAATCACAGTTTCAATTTCATTACTTGTGATTGGTCTGTTCATATTTTCTATTTCTTCCTGGTCCAGTCTTGGAAGGTTATACCTTTCTAAGAATTTCTCCATTTCTTCCAGGTTGTCCATTTTATTGGCATAGAGTTGCTTGTAGTAGTCTCTTAGGATGCTTTGTATTTCTGCGGTGTCTGCTGTAACTTCCCCTTTTTCATTTCTAATGTTATTGATTTGAGTCCTCTCCCTGTTTTTCTTGATGAGTCTGGCTAATGGTTAATCAATTTTGTTTATCTTCTCAAAGAATCAGCTTTTAGTTTTATTGATCTTTGCTATTATTTTCTTTGTTTCTATTTCATTTATTTCTGCTGTGATCTTAATGATTTCTTTCCTTCTACTAATTTTGGGTTTTGTTTGTTCTTCTTTCTCTAGTTCCTTTAGGTGTAAGGTTAGATTGTTTATTTGAGATGTTTGTTGTTTCTTGAGGTAGGATTTATTGCTATAAACTTCCCTCTTAGAACTGCTTTTGCCTCATCACATAGGTTTTTGATTGTCGTGTTTTCATTTTCATTTGTCTCTAGGTATTTTTTGATTTCCTCTTTGATTTCTTCAGTGATCTCTTGGTTATTTAGTAACGTATTGTTTAGCCTCCATGTGCTTTTGTTTTTTATGTTTTTTTCCCTTTAATTGATTTCTAATCTCATAGTGTTGTGGTCAGAGAAGATGCTTGATATGATTTCAATTTTCTTAAATTTACCAAGGCTTGATTTGTGACCCAACTTGTGATCTATCCTGGAGAATGTTCCATGCACACTTGAGAAGAAAGTGTAATCTGCTGTTTTTGGATGGAATGTCCTATAAATATCAATTATATCTATCTGGTCTATTGCATCATTTAAAGCTTGTGTTTCCTTATTAATTTTCTGTTTGGATGATCTGTCCATTGGTGTAAGTGAGGTGTTAAAGTCCCCCAGTATTATTGTGTTACTGTCGATTTCCTCTTTTAGAGCTGTTTAGCGGTTGCCTTATGTATTGAGATGCTGCTATGTTGGGTGCATATATATTTATAATTGTTATATCTTCTTCTTGGATTGATCCCTTGATCATTATGTAGTGTCCTTCCTTGTCTCTTGTAACATTCTTTATTTTAAAGTCTATTTTATCTGATATGAGTATATTTACTCCAGCTTTCTTTTGATTTCCATTTGCATGGAATATCTTTTTCCATCCCCTCACTTTGAGTCTGTATGTGTCCCTAGGTCTGAAGTGGGTCTCTTGTAGACAGCATATTTATGGGTCTTGTTTTTGTATCCATTCAGCGAGCTTGTGTCTTTTGGTTGGAGCATTTAATCCATTCACGTTTAAGGTAATTATCGATATGTATGTTCCTATTACCGTTTTCTTAATTGTTTTGGGTTTGTTTTTGTAGGTCCTTTTCTTCTCTTGTGTTTCCCACTTAGAGAAGTTCCTTCAGCATTTGTCGTAGAGCTGGTTTGGTGGTGCTGAATTCTTTTAGTTTTTGCTTGTCTGTAAAACTTTTGATTTCTCCGTCAAATCTGAATGAGATCCTTGCCGGGTAGAGTAATCTTGGTTGTAGGTTTTTGCCTTTCATCACTTTAAATATGTCACGCCACTCCCTTCTGGCTTGTAGAGTTTCCGCTGAGAAATCAGCTGTTAACCTTTTGGGAGTTCCCTTGTATGTTATTTGTCATTTTTCCCTTGCTGCTGTCAATAATTTTTCTTTGTCCTTAATTTTTGCCAATTTGATTACTGTGTGACTCAGTGTGTTTCTCCTTGGGTTTATCCTGTATGGGACTCTCTGCGCTTCCTGGACTTGGGCATCTATTTCCTTTCCCATGTCAGGGATGTTTTCGACTGTAGTCTCTTCAAATATTGTCTCGGGTCCTTTCTCTCTTTTCCTTCTGGGACCCCTATAATGCGAATGTTGTTGCGTTTAATGTTGTCCCAGAGGTCTCTTAGGCTGTCTTCATTTCTTTTCATTCTTTTATCTTTATTCTGTTCCGCAGCAGTTCATTCCACCATTCTCTCTTCCAGGTCACTTATCCATTTTTCTGCCTCAGTTATTCTGCTATTGATTCCTTGTAGTGTATTTTTCATTTCAGTTATTGTATTGTTCATCTCTGTTTGTTTGTTCTTTAATTCTTCTAGGTCTTTGTTAAACATTCCTTGCATCTTCTCGATCTTTGCCTCCATTCTTTTTCTGAGGTCCTGGATCATCTTCACTATCATTATTCTGAATTCTTTTTCTGGAAGGTTGCCTATCTCCACTTCATTTAGTTGTTTTTCTGGGGTTTTATCTTGTTCCTTCATCTGGTACATAGCCCTTTGCCTTTTCATCTTGTCTATCTTTCTGTGAATGTGGTTTTTATTCCACAGGCTGCAGGATTGTAGTTTTTGCTTCTGCTGTCTGCCCTCTGGTGGATGAGGCTGTCTAAGAGGCTTGTGCAAGTTTCCTGATGGGAGGGACTGGTGGTGGGTAGAGCTGGGTGTTGCTCTGGTGGGCAGAGCTCAGTAAAACTTTAATCTCTTGACTGCTTAGGGGTGGGGCTGGGTTCCCTCCCTGTTGGTTGTTTGGCCTGAGGCAAGCGAACACTGGAGCCTACCTGGGTTCTTTGGTGGGACCAGTGGCGGACTCTGGGAGGACTCACACCAGGGAGTACTTCCCAGAACTTCTGCTGCCAGTGTCCTTGTCCTCACGGTGAGACACAGCCACCCACCGCCTCTGCAGGAGACCCTCCAACACTAGCAGGTAGGTCTGGTTCAGTCTCCTGTGGGGTCACTGCTCCTTCCCCTGGGTCCCGATGCACACACTACTTTGTGTGTGCCCTCCAAGAGTGGAGTCTCTCTTTCCACCAGTCCTGTCAAAGTCCTGCAATCAAATTCCGCTAGCCTTCAAAGTCTGATTCTCTAGGAATTCCTCCTCCCGTTGCTGGACCCCCAGGTTGGGAAGCCTGATGTGGGGCTCAGAACCTTCACTCCAGTGGGTGGCCTTCTGTGGCATAATTATTCTCCAGTTTGTGAGTCACCCCCAGCAGTTATGGGATTTGATTTTATTGTGATTGCATCCCTCCTACTGTCTCATTGCAGCATCTCCTTTGTCTTTGGATGTGGGATCTTTTTTGGTGAGTTCCAGTGTCTTCCTGTCGATGATTGTTCAGCAGTTAGTTGTGATTCCAGTGTTCTCGCAAGAGGGAGTGAGCACACGTCCTTCTACTCCACCATCTTGAACCAGTCTCCTCTCAGACAGTTTCTTTAGACAATATACATAGAGTGACCAGCGTGGGCCAGGCACATAGTATTGCTTAGAAAGTACTTGTTGGATTAATTAATTAACAGGCATTTTGATTTACCGTAAGAAAATAACCGTATATTTTCACAACCATTTTTCTTCCCAAATGTGGTCCTGTGCCTTTACCAAAGCTCAAAGGACAATAGCAGTTCTCAGTCAAAGAAAGGGAAATCAAGCCCTGGAATTCCTTCCCCACCAAGCACCTTTAGCGATGGGTTGGGACAGACCCTAGGTGTTTATGCTCTGGCTGGGTTATTGGCAAGAAAAGGTACCAGTTCCAAAGCAGCCAGGGTTCTGCCTGACCAGGAACAGCAGTGCAGTTGATGACATGCAGACGTCGCATCCTTCAAGCCTGTTTTCTCCCCTGTGGTTAAGAACTGTCTCCTCCGCTCCATACTAAGCCGGCCTTCAGCGTTTTTCTCAAAAGTTAATGCAGGCCTTCCAATATTTAGACAACTTTTTAAATTCAGAAGTGCCACATCTCCTCAGTTTTAAAATGTACCATCGATTTAATAACAACTTTTCAGGTGGGGGGGTGGGGAGAGACACTGCTCAAAATCCATACAAGGACTTAAGACACATTCCAATTTCAGAAACACTACAACGTGAAAAGGAAAAGTACATCTCAGTATCCAGGAAACGTGGTACCTCTTTTTCTTCTTTGGGACCTGTGCCAAGCTCTCCTTTCGTACCAGGCTCAGATCCTCAGTTTTGCAGCCACCTCAGTAGCGTCTTCGTTAAAAGCTCTTTTGGTTTCATCTTACGTGTGAACTATGGGAAGAAATAAGAAGTAGCTACTAATGAACAACAGCCTTGGGAAGTCACAGCTCACATTAAACGGGGATCGTTTGAGATGGGCCTCGACAGATGCTGTTCCATCCAAAGTCACCATTAATGGACATATGTAGATTCAGCAAGGAGCAGCTTTAAAAGATAATTTGACACTGGCTTTTTCACTGTTCAAAGGAAGTAAAATACAGATTGTCAGTGAATAATGCATAGCAAGTTTGAGGCAGATTTTAGAATTCTGCATGCGTGAGAGAGAAAGGGAGAAAGATGGGGGCAAGGGGGTGGGAGAGAGAGAGGCTGATCTGATGCCATCCTAGCAGGGAAGATTCAGTGAGGGTTACCTACAAAAACCACATCCTTATTGCTTGACGTAGCCTAGTATATATCTAGTTCCATCCAGCAAATATTTACTGAGCACATGCAATAATAATAATGGTAGCTAATATTTTGAGCACTTAGTATGAAGTATAATTTTAGCGTTTTACATTCATCATCCTTTTTAATCCTCACAACAACCTTCTGAGATATTATTAATATCTCCATTTTCCAGATGAAGATAATAGGCATTGAGAGGTTAAGTAGCTTATCCAAAGTCACCCAACTAGTAGGGTATTTGGACCCAGACAAATACGCTCTAGAAAACATTCTGTTAAGCACTGATCTAAAAGTAAGGGGGACCTATTGAAGGACCACGATCGGTACTAGAAAAGTTCACTCTGACAGGTGTGTGAAATGGGGCGGTGAAGATAGAGGAGAGATGACTAGAGATAGATGTGACAGTGACCAGCACAGCGCCAGGCACACACAACTAGTAATAGCTAACATTTACGTTCCATGCACTAGACGTGCAGTACTGCTCTCAGCTCTTCATATTCATCATCCTGCTTAATCCTGTGAGGTAACAGTACAATTATTATCCCCAGTGTACAGATGAAGAAACAGAGGCATGAGAGCTTAAGGAATTTGCCCAAGGTCTTGCAGGAAGAGAGCAGCAGAGCTGGGACTTGAACCCAGGCAGCCTGGCTCCAGAGTCCACGCTCTGAATCTCTGTGCAATAGGGCCTTTCACGGTAGGCACTTAGGTATTTGAAAATTCATTCACTCACAGAGTGGTGAACCCCCCTACCCCTCAGCTGCAGGACCACTAATGAGACCAATAAAGAGGCTAAGGGAGGGGGAGGCATTTGTTCCAACCAGAGGAACAAGGGAAGCTTCTGGGAAGAGATGACGTTTAAGCAGAGTCTTGAAGGAAGGGCTTGGGCTAGCATTTGTTAAACATAGGGGCAGTGCAGGAGAAGCAACAGCCAAGGAAGGGCAAGAGGCAGGTGACTGCAGCGCAAACTCAAATGTTTCCATGTTTTGAAAAGAACACAGTGTGCATTTTACAGCTGAAATTTACTTTTTCTCCAGAAGGTTCTGTTAGCTAAAAGATCCTAACCAAAATGTTTTAATCAGATTTAAAATTTCAAACTCAAGCCTGTTTCTAAATCATTGTCATATACACATATATGACATATACACACATATATGTATATATGACAGCAATTTAAAACATATATATATATATTTGGCATTCTGTCATTGATATACATATTGTACTTATTTTTCACCTTGTTGCAAAGAGTGTTATTACCCTAGTGGGAGAGGCTTAAAAATGTTCAACCCTGTGCTCTAGTAATCCTACATTTAGGAGTCTGTCTTGATTAAATAACCCCAAATGAAGACATTGATTTATCCAAAATGTATATTTTTAATAAAGATATAATTCACATACTATAACATCCACCCTATTAAAGAGTATAATTCAGCAGTTTTTAGCATATCTACAAAGTTGTACAACCGTTACCACTAATTCCAGAAAATTTTTTATCAGCCCCCCCAAAGAAACCCCATACCCATTAGCAGTCACACCGCATTCTCCCTTTCCCTCACTAATCTACTTTCTGTCTCTGTGAGTTGGCCTGTCCTGGGCGTTTCATACAAACGTACTGCTGCGTACAATATCTGGCCTTTCGAGTCTGCCTTCTTTCACTTAGCATAATGTTTAAAATGTATTTACCTGCAGTGTTACCTGTAATTATGCAAAGCTGGAAATAATCAGAATATCTCTTTGAGGGCTGGTTAAATAAATTCTGGTATTTCCAGGCAATGGAATAACATGTAGTCATTAAGGAACACATTTATGGAGCTATTCAACAATATAATACAATGATCAGTGAAAAACCTCCGTAAGCAACCATTTTTAACTGTACACGTGTTCAGAAATACCCTAAAATCTAGGAATAAACCAAAATATTTACAGTGGTTTCCTTTGGGTATTGAACTCATGGACCTCCCTGTATTTTCCTGGTTTTCTTCAATGACAGTGTTTTGTTTCTGTAGTCAGAAACATAAACACATTTAAACACCACACCACTGCCTCTGCTGTACACACACCTCCCTCCGTCCTCCCCCCTCCCGAGCAGAGTCCATCCCTCTTCTCTCCCTCAGACCAGGTCCGGAACAGCTACTACATCGGGGCCGACGGCTCCCTGCGGCTGCTGTTGGCCAACGGCATGGAGGTGGCCCTGCAGACGGAGCCCCACCTGCTGGCCGGGACCGTCAACCCCACCGTGGGCAAGCGGAACGTCACGCTGCCCATCGACAACGGCCTCAACCTGGTGGAGTGGCGGCAGCGCAAGGAGCAGGCTCGCGGCCAGGTCACCGTCTTCGGGCGCCGGCTTCGGGTGAGCAAGGCCTCCAGCAGGTCTCAGCCCCTGGGGGTGGTTGGATCCTGGGGGGAAAGAAGGAGGAGGCATCTGAGAACTGGACTCTCCTTGAAACCGTCCCGGGGAGAAGGTGTTCCTGGGCCTCAGTTTCTTCATCTGCAAAGGGGAAAGTAAATTAAGCGACTACCCACAACAAGAGGCTCGTGTATCTTTTCAGTTGTGCTAGTGAAACGATCACTGGCTTTGATGTTAGTCAGGCTTCCAGCTTCTATTATTCCCTGAGTGAATTTGGGCAGATCCGCAATCTCGTAAAGCCTCAATTTCATTATCCATAAAATGGGGGAGATCAAACCAATTTATAAGTTGCTACAAGGATTAGAAATAATACATAGAGTACCCTATACAGAGTCTGGCACATAATAAGTGGTCAGTAATACCTATTCTAGTTGTCCTTTTATTGTTATTCTTATTACTGTTATTGTTATTACTGTTGCTAACATGTACCAAGAGTCAGTTTAGCTCTTTGGAACCTAAGCCACATTCTCCTTCCAGGCAGAGTTATCCTTCCTAAGACAGCAGAACGACCCCACCGTAGCTGTCACTGCCAGGGGCTTGGCATCTGCAGTGTGGCATCTCAGAGCACTTTTCGGTGTGTGGATGCCCTGAACCAGCCCTTTTTCTGCCTGACTCCCATGTCTCTATAGTGTGGCCTCTGCCCCAGGGCCAGATTGCCCAGCTTCTTTTCCCTCCAACTTCAGAAAGGAAGGCAATGGGGAGAGTGAAAACAGAGGACCCAGACCTGGCTTTCAGCACAGTGCCTTGCAGACCACAGGTGCTCCATGGAGACTTGCTGAGCTGCAGGGTACCACGGGACTGAGCCACATGCTCCTGACTCCTAAAAGCCACAGAAGCATCCTCATGCAACACGGCCAGCGCTGTCTTGAGCCCCCTGCCCTTTCTCACAAAGAAAGTTCACTTCAGCCCCTGATTCATGCATGGGATAACCAAGGTCCAGAGAGAAAAGGGATTTTTCCTGATTCACACAGCTGGGCAGCAGTAATGACTAGAAATAGGCACCCTGTCTCATAGTGTCATTCTCACAGCAGATACAGAAACAGTAAGTTACTTATTCAATGTCACACAACTAGAGCCCAGACAACAAGGTTTCCTGTGTTCCTCAACAGTCAAGAACTCAAGCAACTATCTAATGTGGGAAACAGCCTTCCACGGGCTCCCCAGAGAAGGCCTAGCTTTCTTTGTTCTCTGTGGGACACCATCCATGGCCTCACTGAGCCCCCTGTGTGAATTCTCCAGGAGCCCTTCATACACATCTGAGGCAGTGAGCTAAGTAGAAAGTTTGACCAGGGTTTATTCCTGCCTGGGCCACATGTGTAGCCCTGAGCAGCTCCTCTGAGCCTCAGATTCCTCTACAGAAACCAGATGATACATTTGAAGCACCTAGCCTAGCGCTGGAAGACCCCAGGTGCTCAATAAATGGCAGTAATTAGTGCTATTAGGATTTTCTCTCTGCCGTGTAAACTGGACCAAAAGTTTCCCAGGCACTAACTGGTCCCTCTCCTAGCCTGAGATGAATGACAATCCAGTCAGGCGGCCGCATCTCCAAGTCCTCCCAAAATAAATGGCCACCCACAGTGGCGGCATGTGGAATTAGAATGTTAGCCGGGTACACCTCCCCATAGTGGAGCTCATTTTTTTTACAACTGGGAACTTTTTGTAAGAAAGAAAGATGTAAAATAATCTCATTGCCTACACTGCTGAGCACAGGAGGCATTAGGTGGGTCCCCAGTGAGCTACTTAATTCAATTTTATTCATTTTGCGGCAGAGGTGTAGATCCTCTTCACTGGGGGCCCTCCAGGAGGTGAGGGGGGGCGGCTGGTTTGGTGGTACCACCTTGGGGGGAGGGCCCCCATCACTGTTGGCGGTGCAGACCCCACATCTTCCCCTGCCCCCTCTGCAAAGAACACAGCTTCAGCCTCCAACGCCTCTGATTTTTCATGGGAATTGTCTGCCACACTGTTTTTGCTCCTGCAATTGTGTTTGATTACCCCTGGGAAGGCAACCTTATTTTAACCAGGCCATTCACAGCTAGAGTCGTCTCAGCACCATCATTATAAATCTTGATTTTCAAGGCTTTAGAATTTGTTTGGGGAGAAGGGGGAGACACACATGTCTCTACTTCCTCTGAGAATGACCGCGATCATCTGTCATTTAATGGAAATAACTGCAGCCGTTAACTCAGTACCTTCTATGTGCCCAGCGCTCCGCTAGGTAATTTACTGAGGTTTCTTCAGTCTTCACAACAGCCCTGCTGTTTCACAGGGGAAGAAATTGAGACTCAGAGAGGGAAAGGCACTGGCCCAAGGTCACACAGAAAAAAGTCGGTCACAGAGTTGAGGCTGGACTCCTGGCCTGATTCCTAGACTTGAGCCCTTTTCTACCACATAGGGCCCCAGAGGGCCTTTCATTACCTTAATCCACATGTGCGGGTTGGCATCATATGGCCTGCATCGTCTGCTTTCCTCTTGGGCCTTCTTACCTACTTGTCAAACGTAACCAGTAACTAATGGAAGAGTCCGAAAATGTGCCCAAATGCCCCACCAGGCCCAGCACCACTTAGAGGGAACCAGCATTCTAGCTTCAGAGTACCTGGCAGTGTTTCAGGGGCAACTGGCGCCCCTAAGGGGTGGATTCAAATATAGAAACAGGCCTCTGAAGTATATTTCATAACTAAAATATGAGAAACCTTGGTTTACTGCTACCCCTGTGGGACCCCTGTATTTCTGACTCTGAAAGGAAACTGAATTGTGTGCTGACCTAGCAGCCCAGGTAGAGATCATACAATGGGCTCCTGAGTCTAGAGGAAGGAGCAAAATGTTCCGAAACCTAGGACAGTGTCTCCTGGCAACCCCCAGTCAGAGAAGCCGTCCCAGACTCAAACATACACTGCCCTCCGGGGCCTCCAGGAAGAAGAAGATGTCTCGGGAGCTAACTGAGGTGACCAAGAAGCCCTAATTGTGGTGGCAGAGGGCAGGAGAGACCCCAGAGGGGACGGGGAGTCCAAAGCCCTAAGAAGGGCTGGACTTGCTAAGAGGACCACACATCATATGTTGGCACGTTGCAATGGTGAGAGTCAAATCCAGACTCGGTCACTCACTAGCCATGGGACCTGGAGCCCGTCCCTGGCTGTGGTCTCCCTGGTATCAAACACGAGTGCAAACACTGGCACATAATAAATGGGGTCAGGCACTGATTTGCTGGGCCCACGTGGCCTCTCCCGTTTCAGGAGGGAGTCAAGAAGGATCTGCCTTTCTATCCTCATTAGGAGAATCATATTAGGAAATGATGTAATCGTTTCTGCTACTCTTTACCCAGCATCTGCATTGTCTTCATCCTCACATCAGCCCTATATACTTGGCATGATTATTCCCATTTTACAGATAAGGAAACTTCACAGAGCTGACAAGGACAGAGCCAGGACCCAAACCCTTGTCTGTTGACACCCACGACCTGTGCTCCCTCCTCTCCTCAGGAGCTTCTCAGACCAAGTTCTCAATGTCTAGATTAACTCTCTCTTTCCTCCTACCCCTTCCCCAGGTTCACAACCGGAACCTCCTGTCTCTGGACTTTGACCGTGTGACACGCACAGAGAAGATCTATGACGACCACCGCAAGTTCACCCTCCGCATCCTGTACGACCAGGCCGGGCGGCCCAGCCTCTGGTCACCTAGCAGCAGGCTGAATGGTGTCAACGTGACCTACTCCCCAGGGGGCCACATTGCTGGAGTCCAGAGGGGCATCATGTCTGAGAGGATGGAATACGATCAGGCGGGTCGCATCACATCTAGGATCTTTGCTGACGGGAAGACCTGGAGCTACACGTACTTAGAGAAGGCAGGTGTCTGTCGCCCTCCATCACTGGCCTTGCCATATAGAAGATCCATCACTGTGGCTCAACCCGTGGCCAGGCCCAGCTTGCTGATCTCAGTGGGATGGGTCTGACCCATGTGGTCTCCGAAAGGAAATGCTCAGGAATATCCGCATCAGTGTGCCAGGGGGTCCCGGGTGGTGTATGGATGGATTATGGTGACGGGGTGGTAAGTGGGGGGTCCTGGGTCAGGAGAATGTGAAAGTCCCGCCCAATAGGCTGGAGCTAGACCCAAACACTATTGGACATACAGAGCAGGATTTCGGGTCCAGACCCAGGCGGGGGTCTGCTCCCAGGTCTAGGGCTCTTGGTGTGATCTGGTCACAGAGAACAAGGCAGAAGCCTGGGGATTAGTATTAAGCAAGAGGTGCTTAGTCCTGAGCTTCAAGTGCTAGGTGTGGCCTTAGTATGTCCCCTCTGCTTCAGGTCAGGAGTCAGTTCATCCCAGGGACTTGGAATCAGAAAGGGCCTGAAATCAAAAGTTGGCCCCAAATAAGAGAAAATGCTAACTTTGATGCCCAGATGCCTTTAGGCCTTTTATCTACTGACTTATTCCTGAAACAGTCTGTATTTCATGCCCCAGTTCTGATACCCAGATCCTTACTTAACGTTTTGCTCCTGGTCACCTGTCCAGGGCCCAGGCTCTGATTGATCTGTGATCTGTCTCCCCTACCCTGTGCAGTGTTCACATCTCTGAGAGCAGCATTTTGTGGTAGTGCTAAGAGAGACCTTGGAGGTCATCCAACATACTGAAAAATCCAACCCAGAGGGAAAGAACTTGCCCAGGGCCACACAATGAGTCCATTATTAGAAACCAGGTTTCACCATTCCCATCACAGCCCACCCCACCCCCGGGTGGGCATATGACCTGTTACCACATAAACAATTATGCAAAACCTTAAATGTCCTTCTCAGACATGTCTTTATCCTGTAGGCCACAGGGAGTCAACGGACGTTGTTTAGCAGGCAGTAGACGTTGTCAGGCTGTGTTTTAGGGTAATCATTCTTGCCTGAGTGGGAAGGTTGACCTGAGAAGGAATCTGGCACAAGGAAGCCAGAAGAGAGGCTGCTGCAAATACTTGAGGCTAGTGCTCCCAACCCCATCCCATGCTGAAATCATCATTCTTGTACCCCACAAAGGGGCAAACAGACAAGGCTGCTCACTATAGGAAGGCAGATGGCCTGAGTGTTCTGGGGCCCCAGGCCCTGCCAAGGTCAAGGGCAGAGAGAAATTCTTGTCTTAGCACATTTGTACCCCATTGCAATATCCTGGTTGGAAAGCTCTAGTTTGGGCATAACTTAAGAGAACCACCAGCTTCCTTGACCTTTCATTCTTTTCCTTTAAGTCTTGGGCTCACAGACCACCCCTTCCTTCCCAGCACCCTCTTCTCATCTCTCGGTTTTCCTTCCCCTGCAGTCCATGGTGCTACTCCTCCACAGCCAGAGGCAGTACATCTTTGAGTTTGACAAGAACGACCGCCTCTCTTCTGTGACCATGCCCAACGTGGCCCGGCAGACGCTGGAGACCATCCGCTCAGTGGGTTACTACAGGAACATCTACCAGCCCCCCGAGGGCAACGCCTCAGTCATCCAGGACTTCACTGAGGACGGGCACCTCCTCCACACCTTCTACCTGGGCACCGGCCGCAGGGTGATATACAAGTATGGCAAGCTGTCCAAGCTAGCCGAGATGCTATACGACACCACCAAGGTGAGCTTCACCTACGACGAGACCGCCGGCATGCTGAAGACCATCAACCTACAGAACGAGGGCTTCACCTGCACCATCCGCTACCGTCAAATCGGGCCCCTGATCGACCGCCAGATTTTTCGCTTCACCGAGGAAGGCATGGTCAATGCCCGCTTTGACTACAACTATGACAACAGCTTCCGGGTGACCAGCATGCAGGCCGTGATCAATGAGACCCCGCTGCCCATCGACCTCTATCGCTATGACGATGTGTCGGGCAAGACGGAGCAGTTTGGGAAATTTGGTGTCATCTACTATGACATTAACCAGATCATCACCACGGCGGTCATGACCCACACCAAGCACTTTGACGCATACGGCCGGATGAAGGAAGTGCAATACGAGATCTTCCGCTCGCTCATGTACTGGATGACCGTCCAGTATGATAACATGGGGCGAGTCGTTAAGAAGGAGCTGAAGGTGGGACCCTATGCCAACACCACCCGCTACTCCTATGAGTACGACGCCGACGGCCAGCTGCAGACGGTCTCCATCAATGACAAACCACTCTGGCGATATAGCTATGACCTCAATGGGAACCTGCACTTACTGAGCCCGGGGAACAGTGCACGGCTCACCCCACTACGGTATGACCTCCGTGACCGCATCACCAGGCTGGGTGACGTGCAATACAAGATGGACGAGGACGGTTTCCTGAGGCAGAGGGGCAGTGATGTCTTTGAGTACAACTCAGCGGGCCTGCTCATCAAGGCCTACAACCGGGGTGGTGGCTGGAGCGTCAGGTACCGTTACGATGGCCTGGGGCGGCGGGTGTCCAGCAAGAGCAGCCAGAGCCACCACCTGCAGTTCTTCTACGCAGACCTGACCAGTCCTACCAAGGTCACCCACCTGTACAACCACTCCAGCTCTGAGATCACATCCCTCTACTACGACCTGCAGGGACACCTCTTTGCCATGGAGCTGAGCGGCGGCGATGAGTTCTACATAGCCTGTGACAACATCGGGACCCCTCTTGCTGTCTTCAGTGGAACGGGCTTAATGATCAAGCAGATCCTGTACACGGCCTACGGGGAGATCTACATGGACACCAACCCCAACTTCCAGATCATCATTGGCTACCACGGTGGCCTCTATGATCCGCTCACCAAGCTCGTCCACATGGGCCGGCGAGATTACGACGTGCTGGCTGGTCGCTGGACTAGCCCAGACCACGAGTTGTGGAAGCAGCTTAGTAGCAGCAATATCATGCCTTTTAATCTCTATATGTTTAAAAACAACAACCCGGTCAGTAACTCTCAGGACGTCAAGTGCTTCATGACAGGTGAGGATCAGGGCTTATTCAGAGGGCAGGAACCACTATCACTCTGGTCATCTGAAAAGACAGCCTTCCTTGAGAAAGCTGGTATGGGGTAATGGGAGATATTGACTTCCTTTTAGAGCAGCATTTTCCAAAGTATTTTTGAAGAAACACCAGTTCAGAGAAATGCTTTGGAAAAACTGGTTTTGGCATGAAATCAATTTGACAGGGCAACTACCGTTCTTAAACTTTCACGATACATTTCAGCTTATGAAAGGCTCTGAGAAGTCCTGTAGTAAAGAGAACTGTTTCATATATTTACCCACTACTTTTCCAACTTATTTGACCATGAAACCCTAATATTTCACTGGATGTATCCCCTGGAATGTACTTTGAGAGTTTCTGACCCAGAGATCAGGCTGGTTATGAGTCCCCGATAAGTTGAATGAAGGTATGACAAAAAAAAAAAAAAAGAAAGAAAGAAAGAAAAGAAGGATTCAGTTCTCTTATTTGGGATGAGGTCATGGAAAATTCAGACTTTGGCAACAGACAGAACTAGGTGAAAGATCCATCATTTCTAAGCTATGACAGTCACAAAATTTATTTAACTTCCCCTGAATTCCAGTTTCCTGATCTATAAATTGAAGTTAGAATATCTACCCTGATTCTGGTAAGTTAAATATGCATATTGTAAATCCTAGAGCAACTACTAAAAGATAAAGCAGAGGCACAGCTTATCAGTCAATAGTGGAGATAAAATGAAGACTAAATTAATCATCTAAAGAGGGTAGGAAAAGAGGGAGAAAAAGGAGCAAAGAACAGATGGACAAATAGGAAAAAAAAAAAAAACTTACCTGATAGGATGGTCGCAGGGGTGAAATGAGATACATTTTATAACCTGCCTAGCACAGTGCCTGGTTCATGTTGGTTCTCTTTCTCTTATCGTCTGATTTTAAAAGTGAAACCAACTTGAGTATAAAATGCCCCATAGGTCACGCATGCCAGAAATGCCTCTAACAGCCTCCTTCCAGCAACAGCCGCTGCCAGGCCAGTCACAGAAGACCTCAGGAGTCAGAGCAGCTCTGGGGATTCAGGTCTGGATAAAACCAGCACCTTTTATAGAACAGAGTTCGTGGTGGACAAAAGTTGGGCATGACCACTTGCAAACGTGGTCGTCTCCCCGTCTTTTGTCCTGTGACATAATCCTCCTGCCCCTAGTTTAAGGCAGCTTCCTTCATTCAACAAGGGCCCCCTCTGTGCAGCCACTGTTTTAGGCACTGGGGATAGAAAGATGATCCCCACCCTCCAGGAGTTCACCCCGCAAGAGGCCAGACAGACAACTGCTGTCCAGTGTGAGGGGCCCACGGCAGAGGCTTGCGCTGATGGCCAGTGAAACACAGGAGGCACGGCTGGTTCTACCCAGGGAGCAGCTGGCGCGTGAGGTCCGCTTACGAGTGGACATTCGCCAGGTAATGGGAAAAAAGGCGATCCAGATACAGGGGACCGCACGTACAAAAGTATGGAGAGGGCAATGTGTACAGCCCCACGTGAGTGCCCCTTAGGGACATGGTGGCTTCCTGGCCCCCAAACTGGGGTGGCCCAGTCTGGACCTGTTTCTGCTGACAGAATTAGAGGAGTCTTCTTTCGGGGAAGAATTCCAGGTGGTCATGTCGAGAGCAGGAGTCTCAAGAGTGGGACGGAAGAGAGGACACAGTGGTGAGCAGGTGCGATGAAAACACCCTTGGGGCCTGTGGACGCACAGGAATATCTCAACAAGGTTTCACAGCGTTCACCGTACTCGGCTTGCTGCCAGCCCTAGAAAAACTTAAACGACTGAGAGGACATTTCTCTTACATCTGTCTGCATGAAGCACGCCCCCTGCCTCATCTTCCAGTGAATTTCCTGTGAGATGCCTTGGCAGGTTACTGTAGCTGAAGAAAAAACCATTTTACTACTAAAAGCCAAGATACTACTAATTCTCACTAAACTTGACCATTTAGCTTCCACGTGGGCTACATGCAACCTCATTCACATCCAGCAACAACAACGATAAAAAGGCATCTCATCTTTTTTCCAAAAACAGGATAGGGTCTTAAGCCTATAATACTGGAGAGGCTTATGTCACATGACAACCCCTGAACCAACCAGCATGGCTGGGGAGATAGAATGCACTGATTGGCTTAGCCTAGGTCACATGCTTCAATGCTAAGCCCTTAGGTGGAGTCAGCGTCCCTAAAAATACATGGATACCGCAAAAAGAAAGAGAGAGAAGGCAGAATGGGACACTAGGAAGGCAACTTAAAAATGTCCACCACTGATCCATCATATACTTAACCCTCACTTGATGGGGACCACTGACCCCATTTACAAAGCCGGAAAGTGAGGGTCAGAGAGGTAAAGTAACCCGCCCAGGAAGAGGTGGCAAGGCTGGGGTTAGAACTCTGCTGTGTCTGACTCCAAAATCCTCATTCTTAGAGATCTGAATTCCCTCTGTTAAGTGCAAAGCTGTATACGTGTGAAAGGGATTATTATTTTTCACCACTGTCCCAGGCAGCCACGCTGAAGTCTGGGACGAACGGATGAGTAAAGAGCTTTTTAACTTGAGGGAAATGTCTACCTCTGATGTCATAGGAAAGAAGAGTAAAATTCCCACCTCTTCAGAAAAGCACAGTAGAAAAAGCAGTGAATAAATCAATTTTCAGCATTTTTCCTAAAGGCATAATGAGACAGTTTCACCTTCCATCACTTGTAATTAAGGCCCAGGCCTCTTTTCAGCCCCCTGGCTTCCTGGGAATTTGCAGTATTCCTGATAGAAGCTTTCCTTTGCAACTACAAATTCAGATGCAAGTTCTCAGCCTCAGGCACAATGGCTTTGTGGGGTTGTTTTTTTTTCCCCCGTTCTGTTTGTTTTAATTTCCCAAAAAACCATCTACCAAGATTCAGAGAATCAGAGATACTTAGAAACTCAGTGAGGAAAGGGACTTTGGAGAAAACTGGTCCAAGCACCTCACGTTACAAAAGAGGAAATGGAGTTCCAGGCACATGGAGGCTTGGGTTTGAGGAAACACAGTCAACCTTCTATGAGCCAGGAACCAAGCTGGACACTTTAAAATACATTAAATCCAATCATTTATGTAACAAAACAGAACAGTTCCTGCTCTATGTTGGCTGCCCCAAAGTGGTAACACTATTAGTATTCTTCTCCATGACTTGGTGAAAACCATTTCTCCCATGAATTTGCAGATAAGGAAACTGAACCTCAGAGAGGTTAAGGAAACTGTCTAAGATCACACAGTTTGCAAGTTGGGAGCCAGAGTTTGGACCTGGGTTTTGTCTTGCCTCACCATGTTCTTTCCCTTATATGATCTTTCTAGAAGTAGAATCTGGGTTTCCAAGCTTCCTTTTCTACCACTCCTCCACATCAGAACCTCCAGCCTTCACACCCAAGAGAGGGGCTCTGGAACATCGAAGAAACAAAAACCAAAAAGAAAAAGGCAAACTTGAGGTTCTTGAATGGAAAGGCAATGTGGGATGAAGTTGATGACCCCCGAATGGCACTCCCATCACTGGGATGAACTCAATTCCACCAATGCCTGGGCCCTAAGAACCTCCCTGACCAGGGATCTGTCTGCTTTGGAAAAAGCCCAAAGCAGGCCTGAATGCCCACCACCCAGAGTTGCTGGCTCAGACACTTAATTCCAAATCCTGCCTTCTCCTAACTTTGGATTTGAGTCTCTAGTCAACAACTGCTTTGGCATCTTCAGCTGCCCCTTCGCAAGGAAGGCTGAGCCATGCGGGGACACAGGCTGTCTGTCTGTCTCCTGTAGACCCCAGATCACCTCCCACCTGCCATCCCAGGCTTTTCCTTCTCCAGCCGCCATTGTCCTTTCTGGTTCTCTCTCTGCCTTGCTGAACTGCTGTCCGGTTACCCGAACGCTCCCAATACTCACCTCCCCTCTCCAGGCCTTGCCTTATACCATGGCCTTTGCGTTCATCTCCATCAAAGCCTGACAAAATTTGCACAGCTTTCACTGCCTGGCTTCAAGGCAACCTTCTTCATGAAGACTTGTCAGTCTGTGGAACTGAAAGACTTCTGCCCTCCTCTAGGTGTTTTTCCTGTGTCAAGGTTATCCGTGTCCATGTCTCAGCTCCCCTTCAGGGTCCTGTGTGTGCAAGCTGAGGATCTGTGACACCAGAGCTGGGCACATAAAAGACACTCAGCAACAGAGGGCCAAGTAACTGATGACACACTTTCCACCCTCTTTCTTTTCCTGAAGTCTTGGCTTCCTGATTCCACTCTTCAGTGAGCCGGTTGCTCATGACAACATCCCACCTTTCCCTATACTTAGTATTTTATAATTAGTAACCCCCCAGGAATATTATAAAAACCAGTAAATCCAATGCCTATGGGGCTAGATCCTCAAGCCCAATATAAAGACTGGAAAATGAAGGCACAGGGAGCTCAAGTGACTTTCTTAGGCTCCCAGAGTAAATAAAGGCAGGATCAAGGGGAAAAAAACTCTTCGATCTTTGGTCAGGCCACCTCCATGCCCAATGCACTTTAGCCCTGCGGCTCTAATCTCTTCAAAAAGGAGAAAGCAGGGAGAGTTTGCTTCTTCAGTGAATTTTCTCTTTGAAAGTCATTCATTAAAACCTTTCCTTTGGGGCTTCCCTGGTGGCGCAGTGGTTGAGAGTCCACCTGCCGATGCAGGAGACACGGGTTCGTGCCCCGGTCCGGGAAGATCCCACATGCCGCGGAGCGGCTAGGCCCGTGAGCCATGGCCGCTGAGCCTGCGCGTCCGGAGCCTGTGCTCCGCAACGGGAGAGGCCACAACAGTGAGAGGCCCACATACCGCAAAAAAAAAAAAAAAAAAAAAATCTTTGGGGTTGGTTGTCGTCTGTGTCTCCTGTTGGTGTTGCGGCTGGATGTGGAGGAGTGTTCATCCATCGACAGCTGCCCCTGGCTACGAAGCTGAAGGTCCTCGGGGTAGAGTGACAGTAGTAAGAGGAGTCTGGAAACCTAGGTTCTACTTCGGTGACATCTCTCTCAGATACATCCCTAGGAGGGGACACTAGGTCCCAAGAGCATGTTCATCTTTCATGCCGTGAAACAGTTTCCACCATGCTTGTTGACTCTCCCCCCAGCAGCTCTCCGTGTCCTCACCCCGCCCCGCTGCAGCCTAACTCTAGGCTGCTTTCTTGGGATGTGTCACTCTGAGGTCCACTGACTCCGTGGGGCTGTTTCTGCTTCTCTCCCACCCAGATGTCAACAGCTGGCTCCTCACCTTCGGATTCCAGCTTCACAACGTGATTCCCGGCTATCCCAAGCCAGACATGGATGCCATGGAACCATCCTACGAGCTCATCCACACACAGATGAAGACTCAGGAGTGGGACAACAGCAAGGTAATTCACACACATGGCTGCCCACCCCTCAAGCCGTCCAGACATTACAGGAATGGTTCCCACCAGCTTTTCAGGAAAGCCTAGGCCAGTGATAGAAACCAATGTGGTACGTCCACTGTGCCTGCCAGAAACAGTTCAGCAAATACTTAGTAACCCTGCCACTGGCAGGTCACTGTGGACCCAGCTGTAACAGCACGTAGGCCCTCACAAGCCAAATTAAGGAGTTTTGTACGTTACACTGAGTTTGGAGTTCCACACAAAAAAATGAGCCTTTGTCCCAACCCAGTACAAAAGTACAAAGAGGGAAGGTGTGTTCGAAATACAAATGTGACATTTTCTGAGCACCTCAGTGCACCTGGCCTATTCTACATAAATTAACACACAAATATCCCTTGGTATCGTTGTTCTCATTTTACAGATTTTATGTTTGAGGCTTTCGAATGCCACACAGCAAGGATGAAGTAGAGCAGGATTCAAACCCAGATCTGTCTGTAGGTGCTCAAAAAAATGTTACTTTCCCCTGTCTTCCATTTATGACCCAATTTCAAAGACTCATAGAATTTTATGGCTATAAAGATCCTTAAAAACAGTTTCATTCCACCCTCTCACTTCAGACATCCATTTGCTCATTTCTTCCCACTGCCCCCCTCTTTCATAAGATCTGTGCTGGGAGCTGGCTCTTCCAGGCTCCATGCCCCGGGATCCCAGTGAAGGCAGGAAAGAATCAGGCAGAGACCAGGCCTTCCAGGGGATCCCTGACCAGGGGGACAAGAGACTGAGGAGGAAATCAGAGTTGCCAGATGGCATACTGCTGGCGATCAGAAACTTAAACATCCATATCTCTTACTCCAGTCGGATTCCATCAGGCCTCAGCCTAGCTGTTTCCTTCCCCTGACCTCTGGAGAATGTGATTCTGCACCTCTGTGCTCTGGTGGCACCTATAGCTTCCTCTTGCTAAGCACTCACAACGCTATATTTTCATTCCTGTTTTCTTCCCTGTATCTCCACTAGACGCTAAGCCCCAAGAGGGCAAGTACTGGGTCTTATTTGGTACCCAGCATACCACCTCGCACATAGTAGGTGCATGGGAAACTTTTGTTGAATGAACAAATGGTTGAAAGAAGTAAACAACCCCGTGAGTTTGGCCTTTTTCCCCATTTTACAGATAAGACCAGAGTTGAGAGAAACTTGTCCAAGGTGAGCTGGAAAGGCGATGAGAACCCAAGTCTGTCTGGTCACGAAGCCCATCCTCTCTCTGCAGCCCTAGCCCCACCCCCTGCCCCTCTCCAATCCCCGCCATCCATCCCTCCAGGTACTGCCCAGCTGCCCACAGCGCTGACTGTTTTCCCAGGGCCACTTCCAGCCACTCAGCTGCACCCCCTACCTCCAGACTCCCTTCTCCACCCCCTCCCAGAGCCACAGTCTCTGACGGTTTGCCAGCCTTGCCTGTCAATGAATTATTGATTTCTGCCCTTGGCAAGCATTGGAGATCTTTGTTGTTTAGCACTCTAGCTTCCGTGAAACTCTAGGAAATAATTGTTCACAGACAGGGCTCTATTAATTACAAAGAGGACTGAATTTCAGTGAGAAACCGCTGGGCCTTTTTCTAAAGCCATTTCTCTAAGTTGCTGATAAGGCCCTGGGGCCTGCCTGAACGTGGCTTCCAACCTGTCCCGCAAAGCAGCCAAGAGCGGGGGCACTTGAGGAGCCCCCAGGAAGCACTGTGGGGACAGAGGCCCTCCTTGAAAATCATTTCTAAACATGGCAGAGAGCAACACAGCAGGCTAAGAGGGTTTATGTAAGTAACTACTTTTCATCGTACTAAGCCTTCTTGTCAAGAGTGCATCCCTCGCCATTCCTGCGTCTAACATCATCCCCTCATCCTCCAAGTCCCAACTCCAGCGTGAGCCTGTCCTTGAACCCCATCTCCTTCACCTTGTTTCTCCGCCTCCAGGCTGAGACACCCTGAGCCGTGATTGCTCCTCCCAACTCCAGCAGCCCTTGAACTGAGCCTCTAGGATCAGACAGACCAGGGTTTGAATGTTGGTTTGAATACTTACTAGTCTGTATGACTGCGCGCCAGTTACAACCTCTTTGAGCCTTAGTTTCCTTAGGTGTAAAACCAGAGCAATAACAGTCCCTACTGTATAAAGTTATTGTGAAGATCCAGCGAGATAATGAATGTGAACTGTTCAGCTCAAAGGCCACGACATGTTGGCTACAGCTGCTACTATCGCTCCTCTTAGACCACCCTCATCACATTTGATTGTAGTTATTTGTTGCCACATCTGTCTTTCCCCACTAAACGAGGAATTCTTCAAGGGCAGGGACGATGTCTGATTCATTGTTGTATCTTCCGTGCCGAGAAAGGGATTGGGCACAGAGTAGATGCTCCCTGAACAGCTTCTGAATGGGAGGAAGGGTGAATAGATGGATGAAGGGAGGGCTGGGTGTCCTAGTGGTCAGCAGTAGAGCTAGATGCTACAGGTTAATACATTTGCATAGGTTTGACTTTTAGTCACGTAAGCTGGTTCTCCAGGCCGTTGGAAGTTTTTCCCCATTTATCTCACTCTCTCTCCCCCCACCATCAGTCTGTTCTCGGGGTACAGTGTGAAGTGCAGAAGCAGCTCAAGGCCTTCGTCACCCTGGAACGTTTCGATCAGCTCTACGGCTCCACAATCACCAGCTGCCAGCAGGCCCCAGAGACAAAGAAGTTTGCATCCAGTGGCTCAGTCTTTGGCAAAGGGGTCAAGTTCGCCTTGAAGGATGGCCGAGTGACCACAGACATCATCAGTGTGGCCAACGAGGACGGGCGGAGGGTTGCTGCCATCTTGAACAACGCCCACTACCTAGAGAACATGCACTTCACCATTGACGGAGTGGACACCCACTACTTCGTGAAAGCAGGACCTTCGGAAGGCGACCTGGCCATCCTGGGCCTCAGCGGGGGGCGGCGAACCCTGGAGAACGGGGTCAACGTCACTGTGTCCCAGATCAACACGGTGCTCAGTGGCAGGACTAGACGGTACACAGACATCCAGCTCCAGTACGGGGCACTGTGCTTGAACACTCGCTATGGGACAACACCGGATGAGGAGAAGGCAAGGGTGCTGGAGCTGGCCCGGCAGAGAGCCGTGCGCCAGGCCTGGGCCCGCGAGCAGCAGCGACTTCGGGAAGGGGAGGAAGGCCTGCGGGCCTGGACGGAGGGCGAGAAGCAGCAGGCGCTGAGCACGGGGCGGGTTCAAGGCTACGACGGCTTCTTCGTGATCTCGGTCGAGCAGTACCCGGAACTGTCAGACAGCGCCAGCAACATCCACTTCATGAGACAGAGTGAGATGGGCCGAAGGTGACACAGAGGACCGTGGCCGGGACTTCTTGCCAAAGACAGCTACTCTTTTGTGGCCGCATACCTGACTGTGTTGTACTTAAAAAAAAAAAAGAATCCTTTTTTTAACAAGTGCAGAAAGCAAGCGAACAAAAAAGATACTGGTTGCAGTGTAATTCATGCAACATCCTTTTTTTTTTAAGAAAAGAAAAACACAAATTTGGCCTTCACACATTTTTTGCAAAGAACAGAAGGTATTTTTTTTCCATAGTGTGATCACAATGAAAACTTTTTTGTCTTTTGTTCCCTTTTCCTTGAGGAGTTTTCCTTGTTGTTTGGGGTACATTTCTCCTCACTGAGATGCATCTCCTGGGGTGTGTCCTTGTCTGTCCCCGGGTACCCAGTGTGATGTGAGACACAAGTGTCTGTGCTAACTTGTCCCGTGTGCAACTTTCTCTTCCATGGGGGTCGGGCAGGAGGGAAGGGTGCAGTGGAGAGTAATGGGCCGGTAGCAAATTTCCAAGGGGGCCTGGAAGGAGGGTCCGCAGGACCTGAGGATCTTTGGCTAAGCTCCCACAGACAAGTGGTGGCTTTTTTACTCACTGTGTTCCATGCCTCCAGAGGACCATGGATGGTTCCATCTTCTCTGGGGGATTTCATGATCTCACAGCACCTTTTTCAAGCTGCCCCAAACTCCTGTCCAAGCTTTATATTTTGATGCGAAATGAAACCCCCCAACCCCTTTTGCAAATCTTGTGTAGTTGTCAGTGCCACCTCCATGCTGGGATGGAGAAAGTGTCTCCCAGGTCCTTTCCCCAGTCTGGTGACAGCATCCTGGGGCTTAGAGCCCAAGCCTCCCCAAGAGGCAGAGGCATCCAGGGTATCTGTGGTTGGTTGGTCCTCCCATGATGTTCCTTATTCATCTCTTTCTCTCTCCCAAAGTCAGACGTGAGAAGCAGCACCACACAGCAAGCCCTCAGTGTGGGCACCACGTCCAGAAGGGAAGGTCACCCACGGCAAAAGAACGGCAGTGGTGGCAAGGGTACCAGCCTGCCTTCCTAGGTGAAGCCCTCTCCCCATGACTTTGGGTATCTTCCCTCCACTGCTCAGCTGCCACCACTGAGAAATAGGAGTGTGGAGAGAGGTGCTTGGTGGCCTTTGATCGTGGAAAGAGGCTTAAGAAAAAGTCAGCCAGAGAGAGGAAAGCATGAGTCAAGCATCCTTCTAACGAGCTCCTGAAGGCTCCTCTGCCTCTCATGTATTGGGCTAATTGCAGAGCTGGGATGCAGCCGGATAGGCTTTCAGGAAATTCCTTCTGTGAAGTTCTTCTAAAACAGCTTCCCCTCTAGAGGAGCCCAACTGGGGTTTTAAAGCAAGATTAAGGAGAAAGGAGGAAAGAGATAATTTGGTGTGGCCTGGCAGCATCAAACTACCCCACCAGGACTGGGGGCGGTTCCTGAGGCTGGTGCCTATGGATCCAGAAGACCGGGCTGCAGTTGTCCCTGTGAAGACCTACGCCTGTGGTCATTGGGCAGAAGTTTAAGTCCTTTCGGGAGTGAGTACATCCCACACCTGGAGGGCATGCCCAGGGAGAGGCAGCCGCCAGTGGGCGGGGGGAAGCACTGAGAGTAGGGGAGAGCTAGGAGCTCCTTTCTCCTGTTTTATCTGCCTAATTACCACTGTCATTACCTCTCACAGGAGGCTCTGGGAGACCAGGAGGGGAAGCCAAATGCTTCCTTTAAGCTGGGCTTCTTAGAAAGTGGGACTTTTATGGGTTACATTTTACATTGAGTGTGGAAAATGAATTCTGAGTCTGAGCTCCTTCCCGTGGAAACCTTGTTGGACTGACAAGCTCATGGCACCTTTATAGCCTTACTCACAGAGTCTTCAGAATATTCCATGAGTTAATGAAACCGAAAAGGTCTCTTGCTGCATGAGAATCGGAGCAGCACGGAGGTCGGGGTCTGCCTAGCAGAGGGAGGCACCCAGAGCTTCTCGGGAGAGGAGGTTTTGCCTTACGTCATCCCACTGGGATGAGAGGATGTGTTTCGCTAAGTGCTCTTCCTGTTTCCAAAAAAAAGGGACACTGCTGCTACAGTGTCTTGGACTATTTGCCCACTCCTCCCAGAGCTCCGCTGAGTCAGATGCAGTGCTCCCGGGCCCACTGTGCAAGGCGGGAGCTGGTGGTGGGTCCCATCCGGCGGGATCGTTCTTGGACGGGATGGAAAATAGTTTGGCCTGAAGAACACAAGTGTTTTTTTTGTTTTTAAACCAAAATAGACTTATGCCTCTCAAATGTACTCTTGATACAAGGAGCCCTTGAGCAATGGGACCCTGCCCGTTGACCTAGATGATCAGTTCCATGCTGGCTTCCTGACGTCAGTCAAGACCTGCTGGGGACGTCGACTTGGAGGTCAGAGACAGCATGAGGGCCGAATGAACCATCTCCCCACACCTCCCCAACCCTCTGACTCTCCACCCCTCACCCCCACCAAAGTAATAGTGTGGACTCTTAAAGATCAAAATCACAGAGAATAATTGAGCATTCCTTTCCTTTAAACGAATGATGTTATATTTTTTCTGGGCTACATACCACCAAGGAGGCATAGCTTCTGTATGGGGAGAAGATGAAGCATCCCCAGGCTTTGGAGAGGACCTCAGGTGTGGGGCCGGCAGCATCAAGCACCTCAGTTTCACACTGGTGCTCTTGCTATTGGAGGTGGTGCTTCTGGCCTCGGCCCTTCTGAGTTGGTTTCCATTTGGGCTGGCAGGTGACTCACTGCCTGCACTCTCCATCTGTCCTCCTGCTGAGGCCAGCAGTGCCAATCGCACCACAAGGGTGAGTCTGAAGGCATAAGCTGGAGTTCCCTGCGCCTGCTCAGAGGCCTCCAGGCAGCAAATCCCATCCTTGACGGCACCTGCCCTTTTGGCATTAACCAACCAAAACGTGTGCATGAGAATTACCAGCCCTCCCTCACTGGCTCAGGTTCATTATTCTGCAGGATGTCAGCTTCTGACCCTAGAAAAAGGTTTATTTTGGAAGAGCTCCTGCCTTCTCCCGTATCCTCCACGGCTGCCATCACCTCCTCATCCACAGCCCCTCTGTCATCACCTTAAATAGGACTTCAGTCATTCCCCAACTTTGCTTTTTATAGGATGAGATTTCCTTTTTATCCACCCTCCAGGCAGACGTCACTGGAGGGCAGAGCTATGACAACGGGAGGAAGGGAAAGGAACTCCACGGTCAATTACCCCTGATGCTTGTCTCTCAGAACTGTCGGCTGAGAATTAACCCAAGGAACAGACTAGTGCCTGATTTCTACCTAGGGATGGAGGATTTGAAACAATTGCTAAGAAACTGACCAGAGGTTGAACATGGCCAGAGGGCGTGATTTTAAAGAATGAGGTGGGGCTGGGAGCAGAAGGTGATGTAGGCAAGGAAGGGGAATAAAACTGGGCAGTGTTTTTATAGGCACGTAACAAGGAATCAGATTTGTTTAAAAACAAGAAAAAGAGAATAAAGGACCTTTTCAGCTGTGACTTTTAAGTACCGCCTTATAGGTGGCGGGGGGTTTCCAATATGCAAAGATGAGATTTCCATGTGAAATCTTAGAATAGTTTCACATCTGCAGCCTGGTATTTGCAGTTGCCACGAGGTGAGGACCATGAGGCTGAGCTTGGTGCCCAAGAGGAAGGAGTCTGCCGGGCCTCAGTGGGGTCTCGGGTTTGGGGGTTTGTTCCCCTGGTGCTTGAAGTCGAATCTATCCTCCATTCCTCACAGCAGCCACTAAGCCCCGGCCGTGGCTTCTGGTCCTGAGCTGGGGCCTGCCTCCTGAGGGGTCTTGGAAAGCACCCAGTCTCTTTTTTCCCTTGGGATCCTCATTGGGATTAAAAGCCCTTTATTTAAGGTTCAGAATTCCCAGGTAGTTTATACACTTGTCTGTATTTTACTGGACAGGAGGGCATTAAAGAAAGAACTCTGTAGTTCAAGGCCCTTTCATTTTACCTTCAAATAACAGCAAACTCCTTTTAAAGACTCATTGCTCAGGTGATAGAAACTTTCTCCTCTCCAACCTTTCCATTCTCAGAAACCAGCCTGGTGTACGTGACCGCCCCAGAAAGCAGGCCGATGTTGGGTTTCTTACCCCCTCTGGAATGCCAAAGGCATGATACTGGGCGACCTCCTGGTCCCGAAGAAAATGTGTTTGATTCTGAGGGCAAACTGCCAACGGAGAACCAACTTTCGGGCAGGCTCAGCTATCCTGGCAGGAGCTGAGTCACAGAAGTTTGCTGGGGCCTGGTAGCCCTAGATTCACCCAACACCAGAATCCCACTTTTCTAAACCTGCCTGTTGTTCTCGAAGACTTCTGAACCCACGGCTTCAGCAAAAGGACTCTCCCAAGCTGCCTCTGGACGACCAACACTGGAGACTCTGGCCTTACCATGTGGAAATAGTTTTCCTGAAGTCTGGAACTAATTTTGAGAAGTTTTTTTCTCAACACTTTTGTGTTTCTAACACTGTATTCTTGACTGTGTAAATACCAACAAGGCTGTAAATAAATGCAGATGTAGGTACCTTCTAGAAAAGAAAAAAAAGGCATAAAAACAAAACTAGAAGTGATCCCGTGTAGCCTTCGTTGACAAATAAAAGAATATTTTGTGTTTAAAGCTGTCTGGTGGCCTTTGTTTGGAGTAGTGATTGCTTGAGCCGGTCCTCTGAGTTTGCACTACTAGAAGCTCCTGTTCTCAGGAGGACCTCCAAAGCTCTGGTGCTTGGCCCCAAAGTCCCTCTTAAGCCCTCCAGGTGACAGCTGTCATGGAGAGGCATTTCCAAAGGACACAAAGACCCTGGGGCTTAACCTCACGAATGTCAAAGCACCTCTGACATCAACTATGCCACACTGCTCCCCCGGGCCACATTGCAGCTGCTGTCCTTACTGGCCTCAGGGACAGACTCCAAGGGGTGGGACAGCTCGACACTGCCCTAAGGAAAGAGCCTGTGCTCTGCCACTGGGCACAGAATTGTCCACTATGTCACACGTCACTGCATTCCACATGGGGTGTCACTGGTTGCGCTTTCAAAAATAACGCATATTCATCATACAAATTATTATAACCACGTAATACAACTTGGAAAAAAAGGAAGAAAATTCCTTTAGCATTGTTTTTGTTTTTTTGTTTTTGTTTTTTGCTCTGTGTGTTCTTAACCTAAGGTAATTGAAAAAAATCTAAGGTAGTCACAGCATAGAGGTAATTTTTCAGCCTGCTTTTCTCACATAATCTCACATTTAACCTCATGTCTAGAAGCCAGGGATGACAGCTGGTCACTTAGGAAAGTACATTTGCTAAGCCCACCTCCCTCGTGTGAACGGCAAACCTTATGAAAATGCAAATAATTGAGGACAGGAATGAGAACAGAAGGTTCATTGCTTCCCATTAGCCTCAGGTCTGGCCCATCACCAGGCCCTGTGGGAAGGAGCTTCAAGCTTCGCAACTGTGGGCTGTCCAGGCACCACTACCCAAGCTGTTATACCTTTGTAGTGCCAGGAATGGAGGCACCTGAAGTGGTTAAAAAAAAAAAAATTTTTTTGGGGGGGTGCAAAACTTGGCTCTAGCACTTAACTGTGTGATCTTAGACAATTGAATTTCTAAGCCTCAATCTTCTATCTATAATGAGGGTATGATGGCACATACCATACCTTCCTGGTTACTGCTCAGATCACCTTAAAGGAGCAGGCGTATAATGTCGCATGCTGCTCTCTGAACAACAGGACTTGGCCCAGTGTAACTTTTCCCCCTCACACCTCCCTCCCCAGCCCTCCACCCACCTCCCTTCCAAAGTCTGGTACTCTACCCACTACACCAGTGGTTCTCAAACTTTGGCCTGTACCAGACTCACCTGGAGTGTTTATCAAACCACAGATCGTTGGCCCCGCCCCCGGAATTTCTGAAATCAGTGGGTCTGAGATGGGGCCCCATAATGTGCATTTCTAACATATTCCCAGGTGATGCTGATGCCTCTTCACGCTTTGAGAACCATTGCCAACGACACTGTCTTTTACACAACGGAGCGAATAAGCTACTCAGCATGGCCCCTCAGATGCCCTTGGTCAAGGATACCTACCATTTCCAGCCAGCAGAGCCAGTGTATCGGTCATGCTCTGCTGCGCCCTCTCCCACTTCCGCACTACAGTCAGACGCGTGGGAACGCCCCCCACCCCAAGATACCTTTCACACCTTGTGGGCCTTTGCACTCAGCGCTTCGTCAAGCCCGGTTGAAGTGTCCTCCGAAGCCCTCAGGCAGCCCTTTCCCTCTCCACAGGGACTCACCGCACACTGCCACGAGCCAGGCACTTTCAAGACTGAACTGACTTGGGCGTGAGCATCTCGAGCCCAACCCGATCTGTGTCTATCTAATCCTCTGCGCGTCCCCAGGGCCCAAAGCAGGTACCCAGCTGTGGGTCGCCCTAAGCTCAGCTTGGTCTTTGCTGCAGGGGTCCACTCTCTCTGGTGTATTTGAGTAAAAGGGGGATGGTTGCCTATCCCCTTCTCAATGGAGGCCGCCTCGCCTCCCGAACCGGGTGCTGCGCTCCCTCCCGGGCTCTCCTGGAAAGACTGCGTGCTGCAGGCGCGCGGGCCTCGCGAGAAGAGGGGGCGGGAGCGAGGCAGGTCTCCTCCCCTACGTTCCGCGCTCGCCACGTTCTGTAACCCCGCCCTCGAGGTTGCACGGGAGATTCTTCAGAATGCGTTGGAGGCGGTGGAGAAAACTACCAGACGCCAGGAAGGAGACTTTACGGTGAGTACTATTAGGCCTTTTTCTCCCGTATCCAGCGGAGAAGGGTGTAACCTCTTTCAGGGCGTTCCTCGTGGTCGCGCCACCCTGCCCTTGTTCCCAGTTCTCATGCCGGCGTTTCTGTGGGCGTCTCTCCCTTCAGCCCCACGCTGGAAATCTCGTTCCATGCCTTGGAAAGTTCCACTGCTACTGGAGTGCCCAGCCCTGCCTGCATCAGGCTATCCAGCGTTAATCTCTCAAGTCTGACTCCATCAGTCTGGAATGGCTCCATGGTAGGCTCTAGCCACCATTCCCTGGTCAGGCCTCTTTCAGGGTCGCAGCGCAGTAGGAGTTGCAGTTACATTTTTGTATCCTTTCAGAATCCAAAGCGTATTTGTGGAGACACACACACCTTGCAGGTGAAACCGCACAACTCACATTGGGACTTGAACCCACCAGCGAGGACTCAAACTAAGACTGAGGCTTGAACCCACTGTCTTTTAATTGAGTTCACACACCTGGTCTGAGGATTTAATGAAGGTCAGGTTCTTTATATCTCCTCTCCGAAAGAATTTAGTGAGAGACAAAGTGATAGGTAAGAAGTGGATTTATTTAGAGAGATACACATTCCATAGACAGAATGCAATCTGTCTTGAAAGGTGAGAGCTTCCCCAGGGCATGCGTCTTCTCGGAAAGTGAGAGCGGCCATGGGAGAAACACACTTCGCAGACAAGAGTGGGGCCATCTCAGAAGGTGAGAGGCCTCAAAATATGGGGTGGTTAGTTTTTATGGGCTGGATAATTTCATAGGCTAATGAGTGGGCAGATTATTCCAACTATCAGTATTTTGGAGAAGGGACGGAGATTTCCAGGAATTGGGCCACCACCCACTTTTTGGCCTTTTATGGTCAGCCTTGGAACTGTTATGGAGCCTGTGGGTGGGTCGTTTACAGTATGCTAATATATTACAATGAGCATATTATGAGGCTCAAGGTCTACTGGGAGTCGAATCTTCCGCCATCTTGGACCTAGTTGGTTCTAACCAGTTTTTGTCATATCCTCAACGACCATGTCATTCTTTTCAAGGTTGTGCCCTGCCTCCTTCCGTCCTGTTTCACAAACACTAACATTAGTTCTTAGGGGCAATAGAGTCTTAAACCCATGGGGAAGAATGGAAGCATTTTCCTCCTGCGCTGTAATCTGCAAGCCCACTTCTGCCTTTAAGAAGTCAGCACCCTGGGACTTCCCTGGTGGTCCAGTGGCTAAGACTCTGCGCTCCCAATGCAGGGGGCCTGGGTTCCATCCCTGGTCGGGGAACTAGATCCCGCATGCCTCAGTGAAGATCACATGGCAACAAAAGTCCTGCGTGCCGGGGCTTCCCCGGTGGCGCAGTGGTTGAGAGTCCGCCTGCCGACGCAGGAGACACGGGTTTGTGACCCGGTCCGGGAAGATCCCACATGCCGCGGAGTGGCTGGGTCCGTGAGCCATGGCCGCTGGGCCAGCGCGTCTGGAGCCTGTTCTCCACGGCCGGAGAGGCCACAACAGTGAGAGGCCCGCGTACTGCAAAAAAAAAAAAAAAAGTCCTGCGTGCCATAACTAAGACCGTGCGCAGCCAAATAAATAAATATTAAAAAAAAAGAAGTCAGCACCTGACATTGTATGCAGAGTATTTGGGCCCTGGCTTTGTCATCCCTTCCCCTACCTTCAAAATATAACCACTCTACACTCCTAGGACTGAGTTCTTAAGGTAAAAATCTCTTCCCCAGTCTGTGAGATGGGAACAGAGGAAATGGAATCATTCTTTCGGATACAGATATTTATTATAAGGTGCGTGGTTGGATGGATGGAAAGATAATGGATGATTAAATAAATGAATGCCATGGCAGGCTCTTGAGGAGGCCTATAGAAGAAACTGCAGTCAATCAGCAAACATTTAATGAGCGTTTCATGTACATGTTGACTGAAAAGCACAACATAAAAATTGAGTTATGGGTTTTTTAAAAATTTTTATTTATTTTTGGCTGCATTGGGTCTTCGTTGCTGCACGTGGGCTTTCTCGTAGTGAGTGGGGGCTACTCTTCGTTGCGGTGCGCAGGCTTCTCATTGCAGTGGCTTCTCTCGCTGCAGAGCACGGGCTCCAGATGCGTGGGCCTCAGCAATTGTGGCTCGCGGGCTCCAGAGCCCAGGCTCATCAGCTGTGGAGCACGGGGCTTAGCTGCTCCGCGGCAAGTGGGATCCTCCCGGACCAGGGCTCAAACCCACGTCCCCAGCATTGGCAGGCGGATTCCTAACCACTGCGCCACCAGGGAAGTCCCGAGAGTTATGTTTTATTCAGCGGACAAAACTGAGGACTTAAGCCTGGGACACAGCATCTCAGACACTCTGACGGACTGCTCCAAAGAGGCGAGTGGGGAACCAGCCTACATAGGAGTTTTTGCAACAAAGACCAGGTAGTCGGAACATCACAAGATTACTGTTAATTAAAGAAAACTAGATGTAGCAAGTTAAGGAATTTAGCGCTTTTCTATGGGAAGATGCAAGAGTCTGGGCTCACTGAAATCATTCCTTTGATATGTACCTCAGCTATCTGGGGCCAGTATCCTGTGCTTTCTCATCCTGAGTCTCCTCGGGGTGCATCGTTGGGGGGTGGCTACAGTAGCTAATGGCTTGATGGCAGGCATCCTGTTTCTAAGTTCCCTCAGGGCTTACTTTCCGGGCTGGCCGTAATGTGACGGCTTGATGACTGCAACATCCTTTGTTTACTGATATGGCAGGCAGTATTTTTCATTCACATATATAAGCGGCCTTAGAGGACCTAAAGATGTAAGACAGGACCCTTTGCTTATAAACATTACCACCCAATCAGGGAGTCTAGAAATATTCAGAAAACAGACTGTGACACCAAGGGGCACCTGCTGTGTGTCACTACTCCAGAAACCTCAGCATCCAAGCTTGCTAGAACTCAGAAGTCTGGTGAAGGAGAGCAGAAATCTTCCAGGTTTTGCCCTGGGAGAGGTGCCAGGGGCCCCGTCTCTGGAATCAAGAGGTACCATAAGCTCAAGCTCAGTCTTGGGGACAGGGAGTTGCCAGTTTGTTAGCAGAAGCACAGCAAGGCAGCCGGGGGCTCCAGGCACTACAGTGTGTGGCGATATAAAATTGGATGGCGTAGGGCTACTGGGAGCAGGACCCCATCAGTGTCCAAGGGTCAGGTCCAGGCCTCCAGGGAGGTGTCTGGGTCTGGGCAGGTAGGCCAGGCAGATGCCCTGGCATCCACACTTCACTGACATAGGTCTGGTTGTAGGAAGAACCAAGCCCTGGGCAACTCAAGCTCACCTTCTGCCTTAGCCATGATTCCATGACAGCAGGACTAGCCCCAGCTCCCACCTTCTGCCTCGACTGAGGCCCCTAATGTGCCCCTTGCCTGATCAGCCTGTGATTTTGTCTACAAACTCAAGAGATTTCAGCTAGCTGGAGGGGCGGGAGGCGGTGGGCCAAGTCTCAAGTGCTAAGAAGGTGCTTCCAACAAATACCACTTTCCACAGTGGCAAAGAAGGGGAGCTCAGGGTGGGCTGGGTGGGAAGAGGAAGGAATCATAGAATTTCCTGGAAGAGGTGGATTTGGTGAGAAGGGATTAGATGAGAGCAGAAGACATTCCTGATGGGAGGAAGGTGTGCTAGTCTCGTGGTCCTGGGGGAGCCTGCGCCCCTAAGAGCTGTTCCTGCAAACCTAGTCCAGGCAGGCAGAAAACCCCACATTCCCAGGGATCTGATCCAGCATGTCTCAACTTTTTTCACACAGCAAAACACATGATGGTTGATGTTTACATTCAAGGCTGAATCCCAGGGATTTATGTAGATTTGGTGTAATAAAGGTGTAGGTTATCTGCAAACGCCAGCAAGCAGGAATGCCCCCTCTTTCTCCACACTCATAAAGCATATCAGAATGGAAGCGAGGGAGACTGATCATAGTATTACAGGGATAATTTTGAATGCTCTCGAATTTATAACAAAAGGAATGATTATTCCTTTAACTGTTATTTATAATGACTGACTTCTGACTTGCATCGCTGTGGGTAGTAACGCAAACACCAGGAGCAATCGCTACCTTCTTTTTGCTTCTCTTTCTGTCTTGAGTGGGAGAGTTCTGCATAAGGAGACGCTGCACAAGGATTTGTCTGAAATTAAGTTATTATGTAGTGGTCCCAGAAAAAACAGACACATGGAGATGAGGGATAAGGAAGGGAAGAGGGCCATCACGGGTGTGAGCTCAAGCAAAGCCCCAGGAGAGGAACTTTGTCTCAGTCCAGTGGGGGAGTTGTGGAAACAATCTAAGTCACACCTGAGAGTTGTCCCCAGCTGGGCAGAGGCTGGAGTGTTTACATCTCTGCACCTGTCAGTCATCGGTTAAGGGCTGCCCCTGGGGATGTCATTTCCCGGGCACTTCTGGCTTTCTGTGCACTCAGCAAAGGGAGACCCAGCAGCCTGAGGACGGCCCACCTACGAAGAGTTGCAGGTGTTGGCTGTTAGGAATGAAAGCACACGGCTTTCATTCATTTCCATCAGAGGAGGTTGGTGGAGTCTCACAGCACCTGCTGTGCTCTCATTTCCTGCCTCACTGGGCACCTAGTAAATGCTAGTCAACTGTTGGCTAGTGAGGGATGCATCCAAGAGAACAGGACACAATAATTGCAAGCGTTAAGCTAACAGAGAGCAGGACCCCACATGTTTTGCTTACCACCGTATCCCTGGCACCTGGCACAAGAAGCATTCATACACATTTGTTGGGAAAACGATGAATGACTCTCCCCCACGGTGATCCTGTGACCTAAGAGCTTCTCCAGTGTGTCCTTAGTTTTAGTTTCGCTTCCATTGCTCACCTGATTCGGTTGATGCTGTCAGAGGCCGTGGAGCATTCAGGAGGAGCTCCCTGGGGCCTCACCGCATGGTGGCCCTCCTCACTGAGCAAGTACCCCCCAACTGGAAGGCCCAACATCTGCCCCTGTTTTGTCCTGATCAGATGCTTCTGAGGACAAGCAGTACAGGTTAGTGGGGAGGGTTCAGGGAGATGCAGTAGGTGTGGGCTCTAGACCTAGTGCTTTCTACGTTAGATCTCGTTAGAACCTACAGCAACATTCATGGCAGGTGTTATAACATCCCATTGTGCAGGTGAGGTGTATGAGGACTGGAGATGTTCATGATTTGTGATGTTAAGAAATGGACTCGGCATCTGAATCTAGGTTTGCTTGACTCCAGATTCTGGGCTGTTTCTCTTACGTCTTAAAGCTGGGGAGCAAGGGAATTTCTGAGGTGGAGGGCTTCATGTGGAGTCCGCTGACGGCCAGCCACCCCTCGAGCAGCCAGCGGGCCCCCTGATGACTCTTCAGCGGGGACACGCCTCCCACCCACGACTTGGCACAGTTCCAAACTCAGGGCTGCCTTCGGCAGGGTGTGCAAACTGAGCAGCCACACAGGGCCCTGGACTCACAAGGGCCCGCTCTTGGTTTAAGGCTCTGCTGTCACCATCTTGAAATCCTTTATAGTTTTTAAGCCAGGAGTCCTGCATTTCCATTGTGCACTGGGCTGTGCAAGTTATATAGCCAGCCCTCCCCACACTGCTTGCCTGGTGTGGACACACACTTCCAGCATTCTAGGGCCTTCTCAGAGCCCTCAGGCAGAGGGTGGTCCCTGGAACCCAAAGCGGTGCTGTGGCTGAGAAATCCCTTATATATCTTTGGGGTGTGTGGAGGACGGAAGAGAAGCAGCCTGACCTTTGCCCAGGCCCGCCAACACCAAGCCAGGGAATCCCCACTCAGTGGGAAACATCCAGTAGAGCGGCAAAGACCTGGGAAGGAAGCAGGTGCAGGGACAGTGGGCACAAAGCGGCCCCAAGCCAGCTCCATCCACGGATCGGGGGAGGTGACACCTTGACTGAGTCTTAAGGAAAGGAATAAAGAAGGGAATGGCAGGCAGATGGCCTGGTGAGGCGGAGGCACTGAGGCATCCTGCGGGGAGCTGGGCATGGCTCCTGGACAAGGCAGGGGAGGGGCCTCAGGAACCCAGACTGGACTGGTGGGTGGGGCCAGACTTTTCCTCTTCCCCCTCAGATTCTGTCCTCCTGCACCTGTACATTCTCCTGGGACAGTCTCCATTTGCACCCCAGATCTTACCAGACGGCTGGAATTTATTGAGATGAGAGGTTTGATTTTCTCCAGACACAGGTTTATCTGCTCTTCCATGCTACTGTACAGGGCAGGTGATGAGCTTCCACACTGATGGTATCTTCACATTGACAATGCCACCTAGTGGTTGCCTGTCACACTTTCCCATCTCTGCGGACTGACATGCAGAAAAACCTGGTGCGACCCTATAGGACCATAATAATGCCCCTCCTGCCCCTGCTCTTCGTGTGGTTCAGATGACCTTCCTACAGGAATCCTTTTAACCTACACAGCATTCCCAAAGCTGAGCAATGACCTTTTGAAGATGCTCCCAAAAGCACCCCACTCACACACACCCCCGCCCCGCACCCAGAAAGGGGACAGAGATGGGAGATCAGCTCTGGAGGTCCCTTCCTCCCCTGCCTCAGTGCCTTCTGAGCCTTGGGCCACTGGGAGGAGGATCCCTTAGTCCTGAATGAACGTGCTGTCCCCAGCACCTTGGGAATGATTGCAGACGCCTCTGCTGAGCATGGGGTTGGAAGGTGGGCAAAACAGCATTCATGACTCATGGGGTTGGAGACTTACCTTAGGCCTCTTCAAACAATCAATAATGACAACATCAATAACAAGAAGAAGGAGGAGAGGAGGAGCTGGAGGGGAAAGTGCTATTTCTTGAGAGCTATCACCCAGGCCAGACAGCCATACCAGCCCCTTAGGTATCTTCCTTGAATGCATTTTTGCAAGTGCATTAAATCTGTCTCAGAGCAAGGCAGTGTTCAGATGGGAATTAATATGCACTGGGTGCCTACTATGTGCCAGGGACTTTTCTAAGCACTTTAAATGCATGTGCTCATTAAGTCCTCACCATAGCACAACCAGCAAGATACTATTGCTATCCCCATTTTGCAGGTGGAGAAACTGAGGCCCTTGTCCAAGGGCATGCAACTAGTAAGTGGAGAAATTGAGATTTGCACCTAAGCAATCCAGTTCAGGGGCATGAACTATTAATCACAACCCAGGCTACCTCCTCGGCTGAAAGACGAAAAGAAAATGCATACAGCCTGTACTGGAGTTTGCTGGGAAAGAAGGATATGTGATTGAATCTCCATAGTGCATTTACTTATTTTCTCATTTGACAGCCTTTTCGTAAAGGATGTCTTACACCAGGTGTGGGTAGGAGCATAGGTTTAAATTAGCCCCAGTCTGATGGGGAAGAGAAGCTAAACTAGGTTGGACCTGTGCACAGGTGATTCAGGATGGGGCAGGAGGCACTGGGTCAAGAAGCAGGGTCCAGGCACAGCTAGCCAGGTAGTGCCTGAACTCTGGTCTAACTGGGTCTAAGGAGTACCTCTCTGTCCAGCAAATACTCAATCCTCAGCAAACTGCTACTAGAGCCCTGATTATACCTCAGAAACTCCACCGATTCTCTCCCTTCAGCTTTAGGCCTCCTACGTAGGGAGAGAAGGGGAACACAGGTGATGAGGCGGTACCCAGCTTCAGAGCGAAACAAGACTAGCTCCCTCATGGGGCCAGGGTTCCAGATAGATGGGCCTGAGCTGCCACCTACTGACTAACTGGATGTACTGCACAGGCTATTGCCAGGGTCCAGCCTTTCTGCCCAGGTGCAGAGGGAAAGGGGCCTAAGGTGGCTGAATCCTTTGGTCCTTAAGCAGCCTTGAGAAGAAAGGGCTGTCATCTCCTGTGTCTTGTAAATGAAGAGGAGGCTGAGACTCCAAGAGGTGACAAGAGGTAGTAATAACTCATTTACCGTTTGCCAGACTCTACTAAGCACTTCACATTCATTATCTCCTTGAACCTTCTCAAGAATCCCATGAGATTTATCCCCCTTTTACTTGTTGTGTCTCTGAAGTCCCTTTATTCTGTAATAGTTTCGCCGCCTTAATGCCATTTATTCACTGGAGACACCAGGTCACTTGTGCTACAGAAGGTCTCACAACCTGAAGTTGGGTCATAGTTCTTCAGAGTGTCATTTCACTCTTGACTCCAGTCTCTATAAGCTGGCCTCAAGCTCTAAAGGCTTACTTAAATTCAGGTTCAATTGTTTCAAGCAAGACTAATTCATGTGTACTTTCTATTACATCTCATCAGGAGGCACGTAATGTTTGATTGTCCTACTTCTCGTGATGTTAAGATTTGACTGATGTTAAAGCAATGCAAAAAAATGCTGACTTTCTGAGTCTGTCATTCCTTTACTAAGTTGGAACTGGTCTTTATTTATTTATTTATTTTTTATTTTGGAACTGGTCTTTAAAGAAGACCTTTCAGGTTCTGGCTCCAGGTAAGATGGAGCAGCCACAGAACCTGAACAGAATGCACAGAGCTACATGAGGACTCTGAAAAGTAAACAGTGGCAGCTGGAGTGGGAAGGAAAACTGGAATTCGGGGTGCCGCTGAATTGGTAGTGAGTTCACCTTTTTTATTCCCCCCTGGTATCTGCCAGCCTAACTCAAGGCAGCTGAAAACCCAGAAGTAGGCATCAGTACAGCCGGAACTCCAGGAGAAACCCTCTATTTCAGGCTTGAGGCGTGAGAAAGGGGTGTCCTGAGAGTGGCAGCAGAGGCCCACGGACACCTAAAACTCTAAGGGAGGGGAAATATCCCCTTTGATCAGAGGAGTAATGGTCTCAAGTGTGTGGGTGAACCCCCTGCTCCTTTTTCTCTCTCTCCATCATTCCAGCAGATGGCCCCAACGCAGGAGCAGTAGTTGTGGGAAGTACATGTCAGAAGGGGGGGCGTAAATAGAGCCCCAGATATATGGCTGGAAAACCAAGAAGGGAGCCTCAGGGAAACAAAGTACCAGGGAGACTGGGGAGGAAACAGGGAGGAGCTCAGGACAGTGAGCCCATAAGTTGTTTGTGACTTCCTGGCCTCACTGCTAGCTGTGCATACAGAGATCAGGCCCTAAGCAGCGTACGGTAACCTTTGAGAACTGAACTGAGAAATAGGCCATGGCTCAGGTCCCAGACTGGCCGTTGGGTGGCGCACGTGCAAAACAGACCTGAACAGACATCAAAACCACAATCCACAGAGGGTTGGTCAGAGCTTGTGGCCTAAATCCAACCTAGTCAAATGCTTGCTTCTGAATTTTTTAAATTGTCCATAGAATTTAAATAAGACTGAGAGACTCCTAATAGGCAAAATATCCAGGATACTTGGCATATGAAGAGCCAGGAAAATCTCAACTCAGCCAATGCTGAAACTGTCCAACAAAGACTTTAAAGCAGCTATTATGAAAGTGCTCCAAAAGTAAGGGTGAACACTCCTAAAGCAAGTGGAAAGATAGAAGGTCTCAGAAAATAAATAAAAGATACATAGAAAAGCCAAATTGAAATTTTACAACTAAAAAATTACATTAACCAAAAGTTAAAGAACTCACTGGGTGGCTCAATGTGGCAGAATGGACAGAAGAAGAATCAATGAACTTGCAGATGGATTGATTAAAAGTATCCGATTGGGACAACATGGAAAAAAAAGATTTACAAAAAAATGGAGCCCCAAGGATCTGTGAGACCACATGAAAAGGTCTAATTTTGTGTCATTGGAGTCAGAGAAAGAGGAAACGGTGCAGTGCAGAAAACAGGCTCGAAGAAATGAGAGCTGAAAACTTCCCACATATGGAGAAAACATAAACTTACATATTCAAGAGGCTTTGAAAACCACAAACAATATAAAGTGTCTACCTGCCAAGCTTTGGCATTTGGGGGACTACTCGTGAATCTGTGGGGACCATGGCTGACAAGGCATTATCAACACTGAGGTCATTCTGCATAGGAAAAGTAGGAACACGAGCCAGTGGAACTCTCATTGTAAAGCCAGGTTCCCAGTATTTTTGTTGATGATAAGCCACCGAATTATGCAGTTAAGTCCAAGTCGATCCGTTTCATAAGGCAGTTCTTCAATAGTTAAGCAATTGTCTGGACATTTCTGAAATTATCTGGGTAATATTTTTGTGGTTCACACCTTCAAACCATTCTATCAGTGAAGGATTTTAGTAAATGGGAGTTCATTATATTGTTAAAAAATAAATGAACTAATAATTAAGAGAGAGCCTGGGAAGCACCAATCACACTAGTATATTATAAACCAAGAAGTATGATTAATCCAGTTTGGTACACCTGAGGTACAAGTGGAAACAATAAAATAATTATAGTAATTTTCAGAAGGGTAGAAGAAAATAAAGGAAGAGGAAGGGAAGGAGGAGCAGGTAGAGGAAAGGGGGAAGAAGGTTTCTTTTCAACTATTTAGTAACTCTGAAATACACTTCATACAGGAAAGGCATTCTTGATTCCTTCTGCCCTTTTTTAAAATCAATTTTAAAATAAATTAATTGGTACCCTAGTTCATGTATGTGTGTGTGTGTGTGTGTGTGTGTATATGGTTTAAAATAAGGTTTTAAGTATCATCATGAACTAATGAATTTTTAGGATGTGATGCATTTCTTTCAATCAGTTGCATTTTGATGTGCAAATTGTCCCATCTTAGGCCAGTTTGGCTCCTGTATCCTTTTGACATGACCCCAATAGTCTTATATATAGCTTCTTTGCTTTCTGACAGAATAGGATATCCCAAGATCACTTTGTACACTTTATACCCCGGGATTAGAATCAATCACTTCTCAAACGATTTCTGGTTCATTTTATTAAGAAGTTGTATTTAGGTAGCCACCATGTCGTTTCTTTACAGGCTTGTTGGTCCGTGACAGCATATGACCCACGAGAGGCCCTAATATGCCGATGAGGATGTGACAGTGAGTTTGGAGTGGCATTCAACTCTGGAGGTAATAAAAGCACCAAACAGAAACTCTTTGAGAAGCTAAAAGAAGCTAAAGCACTTAAAAACATATTAAGTGGGTATCACTTCTTCTCTTGGAATGTTCTCAAATATAGCATGAGAGAACCATGGTGGCAATGTGGATATAAGACCAAAAAGAGATGGCAGGGCTTCCCTGGTGGCGCAGTGGTTGAGAGTCCGCCTGCCGGTGTAGGGGACACGGGTTCATGCCGCGGAGCAGCTGGGCCCGTGAGCCATGGCCGCTGAGCCTGTGCGTCCGGAGCCTGTGCTCCGCAACGGGAGAGGCCAAAACAATGAGAGGCCCGCGTACCGCAAAAAAATTTTAAAAAATTAAAAAGAGATGGCAGCAACAGACCAGGGTGCACCTCTGCAGTCTGTTTTCTAGTCTCCACAGCCACCACCTCTGCAGTCTGTTTTCTAGTCTCCACAGCCACCTCCTGCCTCTGCGGGTCCCACCCAAGGATTCTCGAAGCTGTAGGAATGAGATTTTTTTCCAGCGTCTTTCCTCATGGTGCCTCCCCATGTACCTTCTTGAGGGCTGTGGTAAACTATTTCTCTGTAGTAAAAACACCCATGATACTCCTTTCTCTACTGCCTCTCTCACATATAAGATGGCAGTATTAAAATTGCTTGTGTATTTTATTTCTTATTAGTCATCCATTTTATACACATCAGTGTATACGTGTCAATCCCAATCTCCCAAAAAACTGCTTATATTGAATGTACTGTCATATTTCCAAAATTACTTTCATGGTAAAATAAAAATATACTCTTTGAATATGCAAAAGAAAAGAAATTGTATTTAGATACCAGAGTCAGGAAGGTGTGGGTCCTCATTGCTACAGGGTTTTCATGGCTTCTAGGCCTTTTCATTGAACAGAGCTAGAAAAATTGTATTTTTTTAAATGTGGAGGAAAATCATAAATCCTTACTATATTTCTAATTGAAATACAAAATTACATGGTTTTTGCTTCTTTGATTTTTAAAATTTTTTAGATTTTTAGTAAGTTTTTTTTTTTTTTTTTTTTTTTTTTATTGCGGTACGCGGGCCTCTCACTGTTGTGGCCTCTCCCGTTGCGGAGCACAGGCTCCGGACACGCAGGCCCAGCGGCCATGGCTCACGGGCCCAGCCACTCCGCGGCATGTGGGATCTTCCCGGACCGCGGCACGAACCCGTGTCCCTTGCATCGGCAGGTGGACTCTCGACCACTGCACCACCAGGGAAGCCCTAATAAAAGTTTTAAAGGTTACTTTCCATTTACATTTATTATAAAATATTGGCTATATTCCCTGTGTTGTACAATACATCCTTAAACCCAATAGTTTATACCTCCCACTCCCTCACTCCTATATAGCTTAACTTCTTTGATTTTACACCGTTTTATCTTTCCTCTTAAGTTGAAAATCCTGATTTCAAAACAAATTAATATAATTGCTCATTTGATTTATCTCACAGCAAACCTATAATAGTTTCAACGTGACAATAACAATAAGACTACTGAATATAGTTTAAGATTTCTTTGCAGTATTTTTTAAGTCTTACTGAAGTATAGTAGATTTACAATGTTGTGTTTAATTTCTGCTGTACAGCAAAGTGACTCAGTTATACATATATATTCTTTTTCATTATGGTTTATCATAATGAAATTAGTTGAATATTGAATATAGTTCCCTGTGCCATATATATATATATATATATATATATATATATAAAATCACATTTTTTTTGCTATTTTATTTTGTTAATTAATTTATTTTTTTTATACATATATCCCCATATCTCCTCCCTCTTGTGTCTCCCTCCCACCCTCCCTATCCCACCCCTCTAGGTGGTCACAAAGCACCGAGCTAATCTCCCTGTGCTATGCGGCCACTTCCCACTAGCTATCTATTTTACATTGGGTACTATCACATCTTGTTTATCTATTCACCCATCAGTGGACATTTAGGTTGTTTCCATGTCTTGGCTATTGTAAATAGTGCTGCTATGAACATAGGGGTGCATGTATCTTTTCAAATTACAGTTTTGTCTGGGTATATGCCCAGGAATTGAATTGCTGGATCATATGGCAACTCTATTTTCAGTTTTATGAGGAATCTCCATACTGTTTTCTATAGTGGCTGCACCATTTTACATTCCCACCAACAGTGTAGGAGGGTTCCCTTTTCTCCACACCCTCTCCAGCATTTATTATTTGTAGTTTTTTTTTGTTTGTTTTTTTTTTTTGCTGTACGCAGGCGTCTCACTGTTGTGGCCTCTCCCATTGCGGAGCACAGGCTCCGGACGCGCAGGCTCAGCGGCCATGGCTTACGGGCCCAGCCGCTCCGCGGCATGTGGGATCTTCCCGGACCGGGGCACGAACCTGTGTCCCCTGCATCGGCAGGCAGACTCTCAACCACTGCGCCACCAGGGAAACCCTATTTGTAGACTTTTTAATGATGACCATTCTGACTGGTGTGAGGTGACACCTCATTGTAGTTTTGATTTGCATTTCTCTAATAATTAGCGATGTTGAGCATCTTTTCATGTGCCTGTTGGCCTTCTGTATGTCTTCTTTGGGGAAATGTCTGTTTAGGTCTTCTGCCCATTTTTCAATTGGGTTGTTTGTTTTCTTTGTTATTGAATTGTAAGAGCTGTTTGTATATTTTAGAAATTAAGCCTTTGTCTGTCACATCATTTGCAAATATTTTCTCCCATTATGTAGGTTGTATTTTCATTTTGTTTATGATTTCCTGTGCTGTGCAAAAACTTATAAGTTTGATTAGGTCCCATTTGTTTATTTTTGTTTTTATTTCTATTGCCTTGGGAGACTGACCTAAGAAAACATTGGTACGATTTATGTCAGAGAATGTTTCGCCTGTGTTCTCTTCTAGGAGTTTTATGATGTCTTGTCTTATATTTAAGTCTTTAATAAGCCACTGTGAGTTTATTTTTGTATATGGTGTGAGGGTGTGTTCTAGCTTCATTGATTTACATGCGGCTGTCCAATTTTCCCAATGCCACTTACTGAAGAAGTATTTTTTGATTTTGTTTTTGTGGTAGTGTTTTACATGATTTGAAGAAAAATTTTTCTCATTGTAGTTATGCTACCTCCTTGGTATAGATGAACTCATTTGTTTCAATTTGTTTTGTATTGTTAAGAATTGATATTATTCTTTCTTCACTTTATTTTTTTAACTATGTAAAACATTCACATGGTTCCAAAGTCAAAACTATATAATGGCCTAAATTTACAGAATCTCACTTCTGTGTCTGTCTTCTCCACCCTGTTTGTTCTGTCCCCTCAGCAGCTTTTCACATGTGTAAAACCTTTTTTCTGTGAAATGTATGTTCCTGTCCTTTTCCATTTTTCTAAAGAATTGTTGGTCTTTTTTTCCCTCAATTTTGAAGATGTTTAGGCCTTTATTTGTGATTTCAGTAGCAAATATTTTCCTCTTTGTCACTTGTATTTTAGCTTTGCTTATGATGTTTTGCTGTGCAAAGAAAATTTAATATACAGTCAAATTTATCAATTTTTTTATTGCTTCTAGATTTTGAGTCATAGGAAAGTTTTTCTTCTCCCAGGTCATTAAAGTAGTAAGAACATTTAAACTGTAATTGACAAATTGCTGAAGGCTCAATTTGTGTGGACTAGTTTGAGAGTTAAAAACTCTGGGAAGAGTCTGTCATACAGAGTGAAGTAAGTCAGAAAGAGAAATACCGTATGGTAACACATATATATGGAATCTAAAAAAAAAAAAAAAAATGGTTCTTAAGAACGTAGGGGCAGGACAGGAATGAAGACTCAGAAGTAGAGAATGGACTTGAGGACATGGGGAGGGGGATGGGTAACCTGGGATGAAGTGAGAGAGTGGCATGGACATATACACAGTACCAAATGTAAAATAGATCACTAGTGGGAAGCAGCCACATAGCACAGGGAGATCAGTTTGGTGCTTTGTGACCACCTAGAGGGGTGGGATAGGGAGGGTGGTAGGGAGACGCAAGAGGGAGGAGATATGGGGATATATGCATATGTATAGCTGATTCACTTTGTTGTAAAGCAGAAACTAACACACCATTGTAAAGCAATTATACTCCAGTAAAGATGTTAAAAAAAAAAAGTCTATAGGGAATTCCAAAGACAATAGGGGAGACAAAAGCTCACAATACAATCCTAATTTAACTCAGTTCCTTTTACCTAATACATGATATCCAGCTTTCCACAAAAAAATCACAAAGTGTGCTAAAGCGCACCAACATAGTCTAAAGAGACAAAGCAAGCTTCAAACCAGACTCAGATATGAAAGAAATTTGAAACTATCAGAATAGGAATTTAAAATAACTATGATTTTTTGATATTGAGTTGTATGAGCTGTTTATATATGTTGGATACTAACCCCTTATGGATCATGTCATTTGTGAATATTTTCTCCTATTCAGTAGATTATCTTTTCATTTTGGCAATGGTTTCCTTTGCTGTGCAAAAGCTTTTAAGTTTAATTATGTTCCATTTACTCATTTTTGCTTTTGTTTCCTTTGTTTTAGGAAAAAGATCCAAAAAAAAATGCTACAATTTATGTCAAAGAGTGTTTTGCCTGTCTTTTCCTCTAGGAGTTTTATGGTGTCCAGTCTTACATTTAGGTCTTTAATCCATTATGATTTTATTTTGTATATGGTGTTAGAGAATGTTCTAATTTCATTCTTTTACATCTAGCTTTCCAGTTTTCCCAGAACCACTTGTTGAAGAGACTCTCTTTTCTCCATTGTGTATTCCTGCCTCCTTTGTCGTAGACTAATTGACCATAAGTGTGTGGGTTTATTTCTGGGCTCTCTATTCTGTTCCATTGATCTATGTGCCTGTTTTTTGTGCCAGTACCATACTGTTTTGACTGTAGCTTTGTAGCATAGTCTGTAGTCAGGGAGCATGATTTCTCCAGCTCTGTTCTTTCTCATGATTGTTTTGGCTATTTGGGGTCTTTTGTGTTCCCATACAAATTTTAAAACAAACAACCCAATTTAAAAATGGGCAGAAGAACTGAATAGACATTGTTCCAAAGAGGAAATACAGATGCCCAATAGGTATATGAAAAGATGCTCAACATCACTCATCATCAGGGAAATGTAAATCAAAACCACAGTGAGATATCACTTCACACATGTCAGAATGGCTATCATCAGAAAGAACCCAAATAACAAATGCTGGAGAAGATGTGGAAAAAGGGAACCCTTGTGCCCTGTTGGTGGGAATGTAAATTGTTGCAGCCACTGTGGAAAACAGTATGGAGGTTTCTCAAAAAACCAAAAATAGAACTATATCATAACAGCAGTTCCACTCCTGAGTATATATCCCCAAAAAACAAAAATAGTAATTCGAAAAGATACAGGCACCCCAATGTTCATAGCAGCATTATTTGTAATTGCCAAGATATGGAAGCAACCTAAGTGTCCATCAACAGATGAATGGATTAACAAGGCATACACACACACAAAGACACACACACAATGGAATATTACTCAGCCATAGAAAAGAATTAAATTAGCAGGAACATGGATGGACTTGGAGGGCATTATACTAAGTAAAATAAGTCAGACAGAGAAAGACAAATACTGTATGATATCACTTATGTGTAGAATTAAAAAATACTACAGGGCTTCCCTGGTGGCGCAGTGGTTGCGAGTCCGCGTGCCGATGCAGGGGACACGGGTTCGTGCCCCGGTCCGAGAGGATCCCACATGCCGCGGAGCAGCTGGGCCCGTGAGCCATGGCTGCTGAGCCTGCGCGTCTGGAGCCTGTGCTCCGCAACGGGAGAGGCCACAACAGTGAGAGGCCCACATACCGAAGAAAAAAAAACACTACAAACTAGTGAATATAATAAAAAAGCAGACTCACAGATATAGAGAACAAACTAGTGGTTACCAGTGGGAAGAGGTAAGCGGGGAGGGACAATATAGACATAGGGGATTAAGAGGGACAAACTATTAGGTATAAAATAAGCTACTAGGATATATTGTACAACATGGGAAATATAGCAAATATGTTATAATAACTATAAATGGAGTATAACCTTTAAAAATTGTGGATCACTATACTGTACACCTGTAACTTATACATCAACTATATGCCAATTTAAAAAATTAAAAATTAAATAACTATGATTGGTATGTTAAGGGATCTAATGACAGTGTGAACAACATGTAAAACAGAGGGGTAATATCAACAGAAATGGGAACTCTAAGAAAGAATCAAAAGTGAATTTTAGAAATCACAAACAATATAACAGAAATGAAGATGCCTTTGATGGACGACACATCAGCAAACTGGACACAGCTAAGTAAAGTTTAAAAAATGTGTCAACAGAAACTTCCCAAATTGAAAAGCAGAGAGAAAAAAAAATGAAAAAATGGAATGGAATATCCGAGAACTGTGGGACAATTACAAAAGGTATAACAATATGTGCAATGGAACACTAGAAGGTGAAGAAAGAAAGGAAGGAACAGAAGAAATGATTGAAGTAATTAATGGCTGAGAATTTTCCAAAAGTAATGACAGACACCAAACCACAGGTCCAGGAAGCCCAGAGAACATCAAGCCTGATAAATTCCAAAAAATTCACACACAGGCATATTATATTGAAACTTGTCAAATTGTATACTTTATATGTTGTTTATCATTTGTCAACTCAGTGAAGCTGTTTAACTTTTTTTTTTTAAATCTATGCCATCATTGTTCTGCTCTGACTGAAAGCTGTTATTCCCTTTTCATGGTTAAGGAATTTGAAGCGCCGAGAGGTTAAGTAACTTGCCCAGGATCATACAGCTAGTAAGTAGCACTGTCAGGATTTGAAGTCAGTTTGACTCTGTAGTCCATGCTCTTAACCACTTTGTGTAAATTAACCAAGGCCTGTGTTTCTGTTGCCAGTTTTGGAGCTGCCCCACAGGGGGCCCTCCAGTGAATGTTTACCATTGCTGAAGTAACACTTGAGCTCAGGGACACCCTCAAACAATTCAGATAGAGAAATTCTAGAAAAGGCCTGAGTTATCTCAGTGTCACAGAAATCAGCTTACAGCCCTGTAGGTATAATGGGGCTGTGATGGGGATAATACGTGTGTATCACATTCGAGTCTCTTGGATCTGAAGTTAGCCTCCCTCCTTTCCTGGGCCATGCCCACCCACACTGCCCAGCCCTGGCATCCACCTTCAGAGCTCCAGTTCACATGCTTTTAATACGATAGTCAGGGAGTGCACTGGGGAGATGAGCTGGGTAGTACATCTACCACAGGTAAGGAGGAAGAATACTGCCGTTCAGTGCATTCTGGAGTCGGACTACCCTGAGATTGAAAGTCAGTTCTGCCACCTATTACATACGTGACCTTGGGCAAGCCACTTAACTTCTTGATCTTCTCAAATATAAATTAGGAACAATGTTCTTACCTCACAGAATTGTTATGAGTTTGAACTGAGGTAAAATGCATAGAGTATGTGATATATTCAACGCCATTTTGTAAGTTTCAGATAAGTCAGAAATGTCATTAATCAAATTATCTAAAATGTATTTTTTGAAAAGTAATATATGGCATATTTGTAAACATTTCATTCAAAAGTCTTGGATATTTAGTCATCAATTATACATCATATATTTTCTTATAGCTTCAAAAATAAATACAATTAATATGCATTTTAAAAATGCATAGAGTATCTTACACAGGAACAGGTACATACCACATGCACGATGAATAGTGGTTGCTGTTATCATTGCATCGATATCATCGTTCTGTGGAAGGAATTCCACACAGTACGTTGTGAGACCCTAGACTAGATCACACAGTAAATTCATTGTTACCTTAGGAGAGCTCTAAAAAGGAGTATATGTCTCTTTATTGTTTAGGTTGAATTTGGAGTGATCCTGCCAAAAGCAGGGGGATGAAGAAAATGATCTCAGTGGTTTATTCTGATGCTTATGTTCTGTGCGCTCAGATTTTGGAACTTCCACAGATGAACTGAGAGGAGGAGTGACAGAATGGACAGCTGGCAGTCATCATTGTGGGCTCCCTCGTCAATAAGCTCCTTGAACGTAGGGACAAAGGTGTCTTTGTTTGTGTCCCCAGCACCTAAGACAAGGTCTGATCCACAGTAACTATTCAGTAGATGTTTATTAAACCAGTCAACCCCTAAACCAAGGCTTTAGGCTGCTGGTAGAAGGTCACAAGGCATCCTTGTTTGGGATAGCTTAGGCTGAGGTTGCATGCATCCCAAGAGCCCCAGTAACATAAATCTTTCTGTGTAGAATAGTCTGACCCACTTTTAGCTTAATCCAGTCCAGTGTTACCTGAGCACCTACTTATGCAAGTTACTTATGAGCAACTTAACATGAAAGTTAAGTACTAAAAGAAAATCTCTCTGCTAAATACAAATTAAATACTCTTATCAGTAACATATATTATCACTGTGTGCTTCTCCAGTTCTTCTCCTTCACAGACTGCCCAGGTCCCTCTTGGGATCCCAGCAAATGCTCAGCCCCCTGACTGAGCACAGGGGTCCACTGATTTGCTAGCGCCTTCCTGTTACTTTGAGAATACTCATAATTGTCCCAAGCCTCAGCTCCCTGAATGCCATCTGAGCTCCTGACCTTTGCGTATTTTCTCTTTGTCACCAGATTCGGAACTGAAGCCACAAAATGAGAGATGCTATTTGCTCTGATTTTGTAGCTCTGGTTTTCCTCTTGCCTAATGCTTACATTTGGCTTTTTTCCAAAAAGAAAAGAGAAAGGGCTCTGGATTTCTTGAAGAGATCAGACCCTTTGACCTTCGGAACTCCTTTTATAAAAATGTCAATATTTTAAAACTATCAAGCTAAACAGGGCAGATTTTAAGCAAGCTTACAGATTAGGATCATTGCAATATGTTGCAGCTAAATGTCAGAACCGGATAATGTCACCACTCATCAAAATGGCCAGCTAAGAATTGAAATGATGTAGAAACTACTTGGGTCCCTAACATTTAAGAGGTAATGTTTTGTGAGCAGATGTCAAAGTTAACAATGTTAGCCAACTAAACATAGCACTTCCTGAACATATGTTGGATGTTAGCCTATCAGCACTGATGTTAATCATGCTTTGGACAGTAGACAGACTGTCTGTAAATACCCAGTTGGCATCAAGAAAGAAAACTTATTTTATTTTCTGCTATTGCTGTTGAAGCCCTGACCATATCTCTTGTCATACTTGAAATAAGTTCACTGACTATTCCATCTACACCTTGTATATACTTCTGTGGTTGGGATTTACTGCCAATCTATTCTAATCCTTTGTTTATCTGTCTCTCCCACACTAGCCTGTAAGACTGTGCAGGGGTTGTAGTTTATTAATATTTGCCAGGCCTGCAATGGAATAAGGAGGGACTTGGGAGTAAGAAAAGATTTGGATCTAAGTCCTGGCTCTAGAACTTTTTGTGTCATCATGGGCAAGTTTCTTAACTTCTCGGAGCCTCATGATACTAATCTGAAAAACAGAGATTTTTTAAAAATTGAACTATAGTTGATTTACAATGTGGGGTTAGTTTCAGGTGTACAGCAAAGCGATTCAGTTATATATATATTATTTTTCAGATTCTGTTCCCTTATAGGTTATTACAAAATATTGAGCATACTTCCCTGTGCTATACAGTAGATCCTTGTTGGTTATCTGTTTTATATATAGTTGTGTGTTTATGTTAATCCCAACCTCCTAATTTATCCCTCCTCCCCCTTTCCCCTTTGGTAACTGTAAGTTTGTTTTCTATGTCTGTGGGTCTGTTTCTGTAAAACAGGGATTTTAATACCTACCTGGAAGAATTGATTAACATTAAATGATAAAATTTACTATATCATAGAGGTTCTTTGGTTGTAAACAGAAAGAAGCTGTATCATTAAGATTCTTTAGTTATAAGCAACAGAGGTAAGCTCTGGCTAATTTGAGAAAAAAGTATCAATACATGACAACCAAATGCAATGTGTAATCTGGGATTGGATCCTAGGTCAGAGAGGGAAATTGACAGAAATGATATTATTGGGACAGCTAGTATAACCTGAAAAATGGATTGTATATTATAAAATAGCATTACTTATTCCTATATTTTCTGAATTTGATCATTATATTGTGGTAATATAAGAAAAGATGCTTGTTCTTAGGAAGTAAATAATGTAGGATTTGGAGGTAAAGAAGCATGATGTCTGCAACTCTGAAATGGCCCAGGAAAAATTATATATCATGTATATAATATATATTTAAAACACACAGAGTTCAGTAAAGTAAATATGGTAAAGTATTAGCAATTAATGAATCCAGGTAAAGGGTATGGAGTTATTTGAACTGTTATTGTCACTCTATATTAATTTAAAATAATTTCAAAAATTTTTAAATATTTAAAGAAAAAATAGTAGATTTATTAAAATAATCTTGGCACTTTCAAAATCAACAGGAAGGCTGGAGAACCAGGCTTGGAAACTAGACAGGAACAAGGACAAGGGCTATTCATCTATCAGAGTACAGCACTGGCAAAAATGACTTTCTTCCTTCTTTTCCTCACTTTGCACAGGACTCACAATCCCAGAAGAGAAAGGACCATTTAGTGAATCAAAACAGAGGAGGTGGGGGATAGGATCCAGCAGAATGAGTTTCCAGAAGCGTTCACTATTGTATCCCTCAAAACCTAGAACAGTGCCTGGCTCAGTACATAGTAGATGCTCAAAAAATAATTTCTAATGAATGTTTATGCTCTAGCACACGATAGGCACACAAGAAACCTACACAGGAGTATTAGTTGCCTTCCTTTCCGTTTTGTATCTCTAGTTCCAAGCACTTTACCAAGCATATAGCAGGTGCTCTAGGATAGTTGCTAAGTGCATCACGGCATTGGCCTGGCCTGCAGTAGTGGCTGCAGCTTTGCTGTGAGGCTCCTCATTCAGGGATCACGTCTTCTTCCTTACTGATGAGTGGACACGCCATCTGCTTTCCAGACAGGCAACAGCTTCAAGTGTCTAAGTCAAAAACAGGGAAATGTGTCAAGAAAGTATAGTAGACTGATGTTTAGAGTCACCACCACCTAATCACTGTGAAATTTGGGGAGTAAGTCTCAGTCTCTCTAAGGGTAGGCATTTTCATGTATAAGATAAGATGTCATAGCCACTAACCTACAAGAGAACTCCCTAAAGCTCTGTAACAATCATAACATAGTCCCCTAGTGCATTCACCCTTCCACTTTCCTAGGTAACTTTCTCATAATTTCTCTTCTCTCTTTCAATCATCCTTATCTTCCCCAATCCTTATGCTTAGGTGATAAACCCTCCCTTTAATGGTTCTTTCCAGAACTTGTACAAACCACTTCTGTTATATTCTGTTTTCCAGAATTTAGTTACCTAGTCACATGGCTATGCCTACCTTCAAGGGAAGCTAGGAAATGTCTTTATTGTGGGGAACCATGTACCCAGATGTAATTCTGGGCTTCTGTTATCAAAAAAAGGAAAATGGACATTGAGACAGACTAGCAGTTTTTATTATAATGGACTTATCATGTTGTTTCCTGAGACTAGGGGCATTACTTCAAAATTTTGACTGAGATTCTCAAGTGGGCCCTAATTCTCTCTGGCCATCAAACCATCTTTCTCCAGTCCACCCACTTTCCTAAATGGTTATTTCATAGTCTTTTATCTCTTTTCAGAACTCTGATACTACTTCATATCTCTTTCTTGCTCTCCCTCTCCCCACCCCCCAGCAGAAGACCTTGCCTCCTATTTCCTCATGAAGTAGAAGCAAATTAAAGAGGACTTTCAGAACCTTCCATGACCACATATACCCACCAACCTGCGTGTGTGCCCATGTACTCTACCTTCTCCTGTTAATGCAGATAAACTACTCATAACATTCTTAGCTAAGCCTAGCCCTCCACTAGTACAGTCCATCCCAGCCCCTCTCTCCTGCTCAAACACAGCACTCCAGGCATTCTCTTCTTTCTCTTCTCTCTTTCCTGCATCAATTTTTCCTCTCTTTTAGATCTTTCCCTCCTGGTTTCCAATCCAGCATGTCAGGTCTTCGAAGTCATCACTCCTGTCCTCACAACAAGGTAAAAAGCTGAAAAAACTGAAAACAACTCTTCTTAGATCCATCAACGAATTGAAGTGACAAGGCAGCCTGCTGCCTCCAAAACTGGAGAGACAAATTTCTTTTAAAATGCAACTTAGAAAACTGACACAAAAAAGAAATATTTATTAAGCATACTAAATTTGTACTTTAAAACCTACTCATGAGAAGAGCTCTAGGCCTACATGGCTACACTAGTGAATTCTGTTAAACATTTAAAGAATAAATAATACCAATCTTACACAAACACTTTCAGAAAATAATACCCTGTGCCTGCTGAAATTTCTCTCTCTCTCTGTCTCTCTCTGTCTCTCCATATCATCTATAGATATAGATATATGGTCTTTTTCCAACTGATTTGTTTAAATCAGGATCCAAATAAGGACCTACACATTGCATTTGGGTGATATATCTCTTCATTTTTCTTAAATCTTAAATCTATAATTTCCCCTCACCATTTTTTTTTAATGATACAAATGAATTTATTTGCAAAACAGAAGCAGACTCACAGACATAGAAAACAAATTTATGGTTACCAAAGGGGAAAGGTCCCCTCACCATTTTTAGGTGGCGCAGTGGTTGGGAGTCCGCCTGCCGATGCGGGGGATGCGGGTTCGTGCCCCGGTCCGGGTGGATCCCCCGTGCCGCGGAGCGGCTGGGCCCGTGAGCCGTGGCCGCTGGGCCTGCGCTCACAGGCCTGCGCCTGTGCTCCGCGACGGGAGAGGCCACAACGGTGAGAGGCCCGTGTACCGCAAAAACAAAAACAAAAACATTTTTAATTGTTGAATAAACTAGTTCATTTGTCCTATAGAATCTTCTGAATTCTGGACTGGGCTTGTTTCTTCCTCATGGTAGTTTTTAATTTGTTCCTCTAACCCCCATATTTCCATATTTCCTTCTTTTGCTAGGGTTGGAAAACTACGGCCAGCAGGCTAAACCTAGCCCAAGCCTGTTTGTGTAATTCCTGAAAGCTAAAAATGGTCATTTATAGTTTAAAGGATTTGCAAAACAAATAAACAGGGACTTCTCTGGTGGTGCAGCGGTTAAGAATCCACCTGCCTAAACTAGTTTGTCTAGTTTGTTCACTGTTGTATCCCCAGCACTTATAAGAGTGCCTGGCAATAATATTTTCAAAATAGTAGATGATTAGAGTTGTTGAGAGGATTAAATGAGATAATACATCTAAAGCCTTTAGCGTGGTGAACCTTTAGCGTGGTGAATGGTAATTATTGGTATTAACATTGTTATTATGAAACATTTTATTTCCTCTGTGTGAATCTACTTATTAATCTATGTCAATAGTGACTTTCCAAAGGGGAAGAGGATAGCACTCTGGTAGGGACTATAAAACTGACTCTTTCTGGGCTATATTTATTAGTAGCTCAATGTCATATTAACATTCTACTAGTAGGCTCTTTTAGAGAGCATTGGCTTTTCTATAGGAGGCTGTCCAGAAAAAAATCTTTTACTGTCTTTACAAAGTCTCCCTTCCCTAAATTCTCAATAAATAAAAAAGTGAGAACCGGACTGTTCTCAGACTTAGATTATATTGCTTTCAGCTTCCAGCCTCTGGGTGGAATGAAAGTTCATTTATTGCAATTCGTTTTCTCTTTCTTCTTCAGGTGGGAGAAGTATATATAATGAGCAGTCCTCTGAGGTTCTGCTGGTTTCCTAAAGAGCAAATTTTAACTTGGATTTCTTTTTTGTTTTGGTTTGCTTTTTAAGAATATTTTCTATTGCCAGTGTATTTCATTTTAGCTACATTATGGATTAAATTGGCTTTGTTTTCTTATCATCTTTTTTTACTGAAGTACAATTGACATATAACAGTGTATTATTTTTAGGTATACAACATAATAATTTGATATATGTATATATTACAAAATGATTACTTACCACAATAAGTTTAGTTAGCATCCATCACCACACATAGTTGCAAATTTTGTTTCTGATGAAGAGAACTTTTAAGATCTACTTTCTTAGCAACTTTCAAATACTCAATACAGCATTTTTAATTATAGTCACCATGGGGTACATTACATCTCCAGATCTTATCTTATAACTGAAAGTGTACCTTATGACCACCTTCACCCATTTGACCCACCTCCTACCCCCCCAAATCTCATGAGTTCCTCTCATTGGAATTCTAATCTGGAACCATACATAGAAGAGGATTCTGGGAAACCCAGTTCCCAGTCATAAATGAGAGAGATAATGCAAATTTGATAATGGATAATAAAGCCCATATGTAAACAACCAATGGGTCAATGAAGAAATCAAAGAGGAAATCAAAAAATACCCAGAGACAAATGAAAATGAAAACACAGTGATTCAAAATCTATGTGATGCAGTAAAAACAGGTCTAAGAGGGAAGTTTATAGTGATACAAACCTACCTCAGGAAACAAGAAAAATCTCAAACAACCTTACACCTAAAGGAACTAGAAAAAAAAGAACAAAACCCAAAGTTAGTAAAAGGAAATAAATCATAAAGGTCAGAGCAGAAATAAGTAGAGGCTAAAAAAGCAATAGAAAAGATCAGTGAAAGTAAGAACTGGTTCTTTGAAGAAATGGACAAATTGGTAAACCTTTAGCCAGACTCATCAAGAAAAAAAGAGGGCCCAAATAAAATCAGAAATGAAAGAGAAGTTACAACTGAAACCACAGAAATACAAAGGATCATAAGAGATTACTGTGAACAATTATATGCCAATTAAATGGACAACCTAGAAGAAATGGACAAATTTCTAGAAATGTACAATCTCCCAAGACTGAATCAGGAAGAAAGAGAAAATATGAATAAACCAATTACCAGTAATTAAATTGAATCAGTAATAAAAACTCCCAACAAACAAAAGTCCGGGACCAGATGGCTTCACAGGTGAATTCTGGCAAACATTTAGAGAAGAATTAACACCTATCCTTCTCAAACTGTAACAAAAATTTGCAAAGGAAAAAACACTTCCGAAGAATAAAACTACCATTCAATTCAGCAATTCCACTTCTGGGTATTTTTGCAAAGAAAACAAAAACACTAATTCAAAAAGATATATATGCACCCCTATGTTCATTGCAGCATTATTTAGGAAGCAACCTAAGTGTCCATCGACAAATGAATGGATAAAGAAAATGGTATAAATATACAATGGAATACTACTCAGCCATAAAAAAGAATGAAATCTTGCCATTTGCGACAATATGTTTGGACATGAAGGGTATTATGCTAAGTCAAATAAGTCACACAGAGATGGACAAATACCATGTGATTTCACTTATATGTGAAATCTAAAAAACCAAACAAATGAATAAACATAACTAAACAGAAATAGAGTCCTATATACAGAGAACAAACAGGTGGTTGCCAGAGAGGGCATGAGAGGAACAGAGGAATAGGTGAGGGAGATTAAGAGGTACAAACATTGTTACAAAGGAAATGAGTCACAGGTATGAAATGTGCAGTGTGGAGAATATGGTTAATAATTATTTAGTATCTTTGTATGGTGACAGATGACAACTAGACTTATCATGGTGATCATTTTGAAATGTATAGAAATACTGAATGACTATATTGTACAGCAGGAATTATCATAGTGCTATAGGTCAATTATACTTCAAAACCAACCAACCAAACTCATAGAAAAGGAGATCAGATTTGTGGCTACCAGAGCCAAGGGGTCAGGGAAGGGGATTCAGATGAAGGTAATCAAAAGATACAAACTTACAGTTATAAGATAAAGAAGTACTAGGGAGATAATCTACAACATGATAAAGATAACACTGCCGTACACTATATATGAAAGATGTTATGAGAGTAAATTCTAAGAGTACTTATCACAAGGAAATACAGTTGTCTATTTCTTTAATGTTGTATCTATATGAGATGATGGATGTACACTAAGCCTGTTGTGGTAATCATTTCATGATGTTATGTAAGTCGAAATATTATGCTGTACACCTTAAACTTACACAGTGCTGTATGTCAATTACATCTCAATAAAACTGGAAGAAAAAATAAAAATGGGAAAAATACATATGTATACTTGAGGGCATAATAATTCAAATACTCAGAGTCCTCACAAAGTAAATAAAAGTGGGGTTTTTTTCCTGTATTTCCCTAAAATGTAGACCTTAAGCTGTTGGATAGGAAGATGCAACGAGCAAGCAGTAGTACGTTTGTACAAACATAGCATTTCTCTTGATACCTTCTCTTCCAATATAACTGTGTAACAGGTCTATTTTTTTTCCTTCTCTTGAAAGGGGTGGAAGCCTTTTTTTTTTTTCCCCCTCAAGTGAGTCCAATTTTAAAAGCAAGCCTGCACTGGATGTACTGACACCATCAGAAAAGATCTATAGCAAAAGTTGGATTTTAAGGAAAAGGCCTTATGTATTTCAGCTATATGTTAATGTTCTACCACTGATTCTCAGAGGATGGGGAGGAAAATGGTTATATCTCCCAAGGAAGCGTATCTGAATCTTAAGGAATTCTGATTTACATTTCTAGGAGAAAACTCAAGAAATTCTGATTTACCTTTCTGCCCACCACCCCTTCTACCAATGAATCACTGCCAACATGAGCCAGTGTTACTAATGAGAGTGTGTTTTATCCTGGAGGTTCAGAGGGAAAAAAGGAGTGAGGACCAATGTTCTATATCAAGTGAAAGAGAGAGATACATTTGACCAGTATATTAGTTATCTAAAATGTAGGCATTAAAACAGTAAATATTTATTATTCTGTCGGTTTCTGTGGGTGAGATGTTTAGGAATGGCTTAGCTTGGTAATTCTGGTTCAGGGTTTCTCACAAGGTTGCAGTCAAGATGTCATTTGGATCTGCAGCAATCTGAAGGCTCAACCAAACTAGAAGAGCTAATTCCAAGATGACTCACATGGCTGGCAAGGTGGTTGTAATGGTTAATTTTAATGACTTGACTGGCCCGAGGGATGCCCAGAAAGCTGGTTAAATGTTATCTCTGAGTAGTAGTTTAGTATTTCTGTGAGGGTGTTTCATTATTTCTACAAGGGGGTTTCCAAAACAGATTAGCATTTATTTTTAATTTTTTTTTTACATCTTTATTGGAGTATAATTGCTTTACAATGGTGTGTTAGTTTCTGCTTTATAGCAAAGTGAATCAGTTATACATATACATATGTTCCCATATCTCTTCCCTCTTACGTCTCCCTCCCTCCCACCCTCCCTATCCCACCCCTCCAGGCGGTCACAAAGCACCGAGCTGATCTCCCTGTGCTATGCGGCTGCTTCCCACTAGCTATCTACCTTACGTTTGGTAGTGTATATATGTCCATGCCTCTCTCTCGCTTTGTCACAGCTTACCCTTCCCCCTCCCCATATCCTCAAGTCCATTCTCTAATAGGTCTGTGTCTTTACTCCTGTCTTACCCCTAGGTTCTTCATGACATTTTTTTTCTTAAATTCCATATATATGTGTTAGCATACAGTATTTGTCTTTCTCTTTCTGACTTACTTCACTCTGTATGACAGACTCTAGGTCCATCCACCTCATTACAAGTAGCTCAATTTCGTTTCTTTTTATGGCTGAGTAATATTCCATTGTATATATGTGCCACATCTTCTTTATCCATTCATCCGATGATGGACACTTAGGTTGTTTCCATGTCCTGGCTATTGTAAATAGAGCTGCAATGAACATTTTGGTACATGACTCTTTTTGAATTATGGTTTTCTCAGGGTACATGCCCAGTAGTGGGATTGCTGGGTCATATGGTGGTTCTATTTGTAGTTTTTTAAGGAACCTCCATACTGTTCTCCACAGTGGCTGTATCAATTTACATTTCCACCAACAGTGCAAGAGGGTTCCCTTTTCTCCACACCCTCTCCAGCATTTATTGTTTCTAGATTTTTTGATGATGGCCATTCTGACTGGTGCGAGATGATATCTCATTGTGGTTTTGATTTGCATTTCTCTAATGATGAATGAAGTTGAGCATTCTTTCATGTGTTTGTTGGCAGTCTGTATACCTTCCTTGGAGAAATGTCTATTTAGGTCTTCTGCCCATTTTTGGATTGGGTTGTTTGTTTTTTTGTTATTGAGCTGCATGAGCTGCTTGTAAATTTTGGAGATTAATCCTTTGTCAGTTGCAAATATTTTCTCCCATTCTGAGGGTTGTCTTTTGGTCTTGTTTATGGGTTCCTTTGCTGTGCAAAAGCTTTGAAGTTTCATTAGGTCCCATTTGTTTATTTTTGTTTTTATTTCCATTTCTCTGGGAGGTGGGTCAGAAAGGATCTTGCTGTGATTGATGTCATAGAGTGTTCTGCCTATGTTTTCCTCTAAGAGTTTGATAGTTTCTGGCCTTACATTTAGGTCTTTAATCCATTTTGAGCTTATTTTTGTGTATGGTGTTAGGGAGTGATCTAATCTCATACTTTTATATGCACCTGGCCAGTTTTCCCGGCACCACTTATTGAAGAGGCTGTCCTTTCTCCACTGTACATTCCTGCCTCCTTTATCAAAGATAAGGTGACCATATGTGCGTGGGTTTATCTCTGGGCTTTCTATCCTGTTCCATTGATCTATCTTTCTGTTTTTGTGCCAGTACCATACTGTCTTGATTACCGTAGCTTTGTAGTATAGTCTGAAGTCAGGGAGCCTGATTCCTCCAGCTCCGTTTTTTGTTCTCAAGATTGCTTTGCCTATTCGGGGTCTTTTGTGTTTCCATACAAATTGTGAAATTTTTTGTTCTAGTTCTGTGAAAAATACCAGTGGTAGTTTGATAGGGATTGCATTGAATCTGTAGATTGCTTTGGGTAGTAGAGTCATTTTCACAATGTTGATGCTTCCAATCCAAGAACATGGTATATCTCTCCATCTATTTGTATCATCTTTAATTTCTTTCATCAGTGTCTTATAATTTTCTGCATACAGGTCTTTTGTCTCCTTAGGTAGGTTTATTCCTAGGTATTTTGTTCTTTTTGTTGCAGTGGTAAATGGGAGTGTTTTCTTGATTTCACTTTCAGATTTTTCATCATTAGTGTATAGGAATGCCAGAGATTTCTGAGCATTAATTTTGTATCCTGCTGCTTTACCACATTCATTGATTAGCTCTAGTAGTTTTCTGGTAGCATCTTTAGGATTCTCTATGTATAGTATCATGTCATCTGCAAACAGTGACAGCTTTACTTCTTCTTTTCTGATTTGGATTCCTTTTATTTCCTTTTCTTCTCTGATTGCTGTGGCTAAAACTTCCAAAACTATGTTGAATAAGAGTGGTGAGAGTGGGCAACCTTGTCTTGTTCCTGATCTTAGTGGAAATGCTTTCAGTTTTTCACCATTGAGGAGGATGTTGGCTGTGGGTTTGTCATATATGGCCTTTATTATGTTGAGGAAAGTTCCCTCTATGCCTACTTTCTGCAGGGTTTTTATCAAATATGTGTGTTGAATTTTGTCGCAAGCTTTCTCTGCATCTATCGAGATGATCATATGGTTTTTCTCCTTCAATTTGTTAATATGGTTTATCACATTAATTGTTTTGCGTATATTGAAGAATCCTTGCATTCCTGGAATAAACCCCACTTGATCACGGTGTATGATCCTTTTAATGTGCTTTGGATTCTGTTTGCTAGTATTTTGTTGAGGATTTTTGCATCTGTGTTCATCAGTGATATTGGCCTGAGATTAGCATTTAAATTGGTACACTGAGAAAAGCAGATGGCCCTCCCCAGTGTGGGTGGGCATCATTCAATCCACTGGGAGCTTGAATAGAACAAAAAAGGAGAGGAAGGTTGAGTTCTGTCTCTGCCTGACTGATCTGGAACATCGATCTTCTGCCCTCTACACTCCTGGTTCTCAGACCTTCAGACTTGGACTGGAATCTACACCATAGGCTGTCTGGCTTTTAGCTTTGAACTATACCATGAGCCTTCCTGGTTATCCATTTTGCAGAGAGCTGATGGTGGGACTTCTCAGCCTTCAAAATTATGTGAACTAATACCGATCAATCAATCACCAACTAACCAAATAACCCATGCAGCTTCCTATTGGAGCTTTTGCTCTAGAGGACCCTCAGTGCTACAGTGGTGCTAGTCAGCACTGGCAGGATGCCTTAGTTCCTCACCATGTGGGCATCTTCATAGAGCTAGTTCAGTACCTTTATGACATGGTACCTAGCATCCCCCAGAGCAACGGATCCAAGAGAAGAAGATGGAAGGGCAAGGTCTTTTATGACTTATCCTCAGAAATCACACACCAACACATGCACTGTACTCTTTGTTAAATGGATGACTACTGTGTGACTGGTGAGGAGAGCACTCTACAAGGGATACGAATACCAGGGGGCAAGGATCATTGGGGTCATCTTAGAGGCTGGCTACTACAAGTAGCCTTTTCACCAGGAAACCTTTTCACTAGGAAACGTACACCAAACTATATATATAATTTTGCTGGGCTCCATCCAAATGGATAAATATTAAAATATTACAAAAACAGGGGTTGAATTAACAACTTTTTAGTATAATTTATGATTCATATGTATGTGGGTATATATACATATATGTGTAGGTACACTTATATATACACATATATCTCATACTCCTTTATGATATATATCATATACTAATAAGGAATGTCAAATGAAACTTAAAATCTTACATTTTTACATCTGTCAATGTATAAGATTCTGAAAGTAAATCCCAAAAAGAAGAAGATAAATCAGTTTTCAGGGCAGGTCACATTGTCAGACATTCTTCCTTACCGCTGTTCACAGGGATTGATGGAACTCAAGGAAGCCCTGCTAAAGGAAGAAATCTATTAAAGGAAATCTTCAGGTCCCTGAATTTTTAGGCACTACCATTCTTGTGGTAGAATCAGCTTGCCATCTTTGTTCTAATATACCTCTCACAAGCTGCTTCTATAGAAAGTTCAAAACAGTTTACAGAGTCATCAATAATTTTTTTCCTGCTTGAAAAACCAGAAATAATGATCTCTTTTTGTGTCTTTAAGTGCTTACCTAATTGTTTATTAGTTTTAGACCAATAGTGAGCATTGACGGTTGTGTAGATTCTAGGAAAACTTCTCTTTCATATTCTTTGTCATAAGGGCGAATTATGTTGTTTTGACTTTGCTTTTTTTTTTTTTTTTTTTTTTTTTTGCGGTACGTGGGCCTCTCACTGTTGTGGCCTCTCCTGCTGCGGAGCACAGGCTCCGGACGCGCAGGCTCAGCGGCCATGGCCCACGGGCCCAGCCGCTCCCCGTGCGGCATGTGGGATCTTCCCAGACCGGGGCACAAACCCGTGTCCCCTGCATCGGCAGGTGGACTCTCAACCACTGCGCCACCAGGGAAGCCCGACTTTGCATATTTTTAAGCAGAGGCTTTTTCCCCCGAATATCTCTCTCATTATTCATAACATTATTTGTCTATATCTGACCTTACATGGCGGGGGGGTGGGGTGGGGGGGAGGTAATCCCTCAGGAGCAGGAGGAAACTTCCTTAAATGAAAAAGTATTTGCCAAAAGTCTATAGAAAAGATCATGCTCAACAGCAGTGGCATACCAGTAACACAACAGTAGACAATTTAAAACAATAATAAAACAGGCCAAAAGCCAATCAGCTTTTTATTTGCAGTTATAAACTAAAGCTGTGTTTGTGATATAGTATTCCTCCCTGAAAAAGATATCTGAGCATTTGTGAACATTTCTTCTTTATATGTAACATTTTTGGGAACTTTGGGGAAAAAATTGTCCATTCTTTTCAGTCTTACCTCATCAGTGGAAAATGCTGCAAAATGTAGGTATGTATAATAGTAAAAAGACTTCCCTAGGCAAGATGGAGTGCACAGTATGAAGCTGTGTGTCAATTGAAGATAAATTTTGAAAAGCTAATCTCAATCTTTGAAGTTCTGTGTGATCCAAAAGAAAATATGAATACATGAGGATCAGCTCAGATTTTACTGTCTGCTATATGTGATTTTTCTTTTCTGAGTTATCTTGTTTTCTGGTGTGAAATTTTAGAGGTTAAATATCAAAATGATTTGCAAAGAGCCAGTATCAGCTTCAAACAATGTACAGTGAAATTCCAAGCTTTAAAATTGTTCCCTGAAGACCAGACAGAAATTTTAGAGAAGGCCATTAACCATGCAATCAAAAATAAAATAAAATAAACATTTAAATAGAAAAAAATCCATTTTTAAAGAAAATGAAAGGAGAAATGATAAAAGATACTGGTCTTACATTGCTAAAAGAAATCAAAAGGGTAATTTTGAGGGCCTTAATCTTTTTCTTCAAGAACTGCACACTATTTCCGAAGCAAAAGATCAAATAATGTCAAGTCTTGCTGCCATTCAGCCATTTTTCAACAATACAGCATTATAAAGGCAACCCAGAGAGTGGGTGAAGATATTTGCAATGCATGTAACTGAGAAGCGCTCACATCTAAAATCTACACGTAAGAACTTGTATAGGTTAATAAGAAAATCAATTAGAAAAAAAGGACTTCTCAGTAGAAGAATGGACAAAAAACTTAGTTCACCAGAGAAGAAAACCCAATAAAAATTGACATTGAAAAGATGCTCAAAAAGAATAATCAGGGAATTGTGAATTAAAACTGCAATGAGATACAACTATATCTCCACCAATATAGCTAAATTTAAAAGACTGATGAGACTAATTGTTGACAAGAATGTGAAGCAACAGGAACTCTCATACATGCCTAATAATACTTTAGAAAAAATGTGGCCCCACTTATTAAAGCTAAAGTTTGTATATCCTATCATACAGCAATTTTATTCCTAGATTTTATTCCCAGATTAACTACATACATATGTACAGTAAGTTATGTACATTAATATTCATAGCGGTGTTACTTATACTGGAACACTGTTCCAGTATTGTCAGCAGTGTTACCCCAAGCTGGAAACAACTCAAAAATCCATCAAATTCATATGGAACCACAAAAAATCCCAAATTGCCGAAGCAGTTTTGAGAAAATATAACAAAGCTGGAGGTATCCACCCTCCCAGACTTCAGAGTATACTACAAAGCTACAGTAATCAAAACACCATGGTACTGGCACAAAAACAGACACACAGTGGAACAGAATAGAGAGCCCAGAAATAAACCCACACACCTGTGGTCAATTAATCTACAACAGAAGAGGCAAGAATATACAATAGAGAAAAGACAGTCTCTTCAACAAGTGGTACTGGGAAAACCGGACAACTACATGTAAAACAATGCGAGTAGAACATTACCTCATACAATATACAAAAATAAACTCAAAACAGATTAAAGACCTAAATGTAAGACCTGATACTATAAAAACTCTTAGAACATAGGCAGAACACTATTTGACGTAAATCATAGCAGTATTTTTTTTTGGATCTGTCCCCTTAGGCAAAAGAAATAAAAGCAAAAATAAAATACATGAGATATAATTAAATTTAAAAGCTTTTGCACAGCAAAGGAAATCATTGACAAAATGAAAAGACAGCATATGGAGTGGGAAAAAGTATTTCCAAATGATATGACCAACAAGGGGTTAATATTCCAAACAGCTCATACTACTCAATATCAAAAAAAAAAAAAAGGACAGAAGACCTGAGTAGACGTTTTTCCAAAGAAAACATACAGATGGCTAACAGGCACATGAAAAGATACTCGGCATCGCTAATTATTAGAGGAAATGCAAATCAAAACAATGAGATATCAGCTCACACCTGTCAGAATGGCTATTATCAAAAAGTCTACAAACAACAAATGTTGGTGAAGATGCGGAAAAAAGGGAACCCGTGTACACTGTTGGTGGGAATGTAAATTGGTACAGCCACTGTGGAGAACAGTACAGAGGTTCCTCAAAAAACTAAAAATAGAACTACCATATGATCCAGCAGTTCTACTCCTGGGTATATATCTGGAAAAACTGAAAACACTAATTTGAAAAGATACGTACACCCCCATGTTCATACAGCACTATTTACTATCCAAGATATGGTAGCAACCCAAATAGCCATCAACAGATGAATGGATAAAGATGTGATATCTATATTCAATACAATGGAATCTTACTCAGCCATAATAAAAGAATGAAATCCTGCCATCTGCAGCAACATGAACAGACCTAGAGAATATTGTGCTTAGTGAAATAAGTCAGACAGAAAGACAAATACAGTATGATATCACTTTTTTGTGGAATCTAAAAAATACTACAAATAAATGTATATGTAAAACAAACAGACTTACAGATATAGAAAACGAGCTAGTTGTTAACAGAGGGGTGAAGAAAGTGGGGATGGGCAAATTAGGAGCATGGGATTAAGAGACACAAACTACTATGTATAAAATAGATAAGCAACAAGGATACATTGTACAGCACAGGGAATTATAGCCATTTTCTTGTAATAACATTTAATGGAGTATAATCTGTAAAAATACTGAATCACCATACTATACACCTGAAACTAATATAATACTGTAAATCAACTATACTTCAATTAAAAATAAACAAAATAGGGGCTTCCCTGGTGGCACAGTGGTTAAGATTCCACCTGCCAATGCAGGGGACATGGATTCGAGCCCTGGTCTGGGAAGATCCCACATGCTGCAGAGCAGCTAAGCCCATGCACCACAACTACTGAGCCTGTGCTCTACAGCCCATGAGCCACAGCTACTGAGCCTTCGTGCCACAACTAGTGAAGCCCGTGCGCCTAGAGCCCGTGTTGCGCAACAAGAGAAGCCACCCCAATGAGCAGCCCCCGCACCGCAACAAAGATTAGACCCCACTCACTGCAACTAGAGAAAGCCTGTGAGCAGCAACAAAGACCCAACGCAACCAAAAATAAAATAAATTTATATAAAAAAATAAATAAAATGAAAAAAACAATGCAAAAAATAAAAGATACACTCTGGCATTTACCTTATAATGTGGAAATGGATGACTCAGGAAATCCAAATAAAACCTCAGGCTAAATGAAAAAAAACAATCAGCAGAATGGATAAATAAATTGGGTTATTGTCATAAAGTGGAATACCATAGGGCAATGAAAATGAACACACTATAGGCAGTGACATAGTTGATTCTCACAAAAATAGTATTGACCATGAGAAACCATACACAAAATAACACATACTGTATGATTCTATTTACATAAAGTTCAAAAACAAGCAAAACTAAATGATAATGTCTAGTTTGCAGAGGATGTTACAATTTACTTTCAACCCCATTTTAGGAAATGCAAACATTTACCAATGTGCTAGCCAATTAACAAATATCAAACTCCAGAAGTAACTGTACAAAATCAGAATTTGTAGCAAACCATCTAGTGGCAGGCTGTGTCCAATCTCTGCTAAATTTAAATTTTTAAAGAGTGATAAAAACTTTAGGCACCCTGGGAGTAAGTATGTTTTCTTCAGTCTGCAATTTGGTCACAAGACATTATAGAAATTTATTTTCTAAAATTTCCATAAGGTCGTGGCTAAATACATAAAAATTTCCATGATTGGTAAAACCATGGTGGGCAAGATCAATATCTCAAAACAGGGATGAGGAGAGTGACTGGACACATATAATGACATTAAAGGTAAAAGGTATTTTTAAAAGAAAATTTTAGTCTTATTTCTAGGAGTTTATCCTGCAGATATACAGGTTCTGCATGCATAGTGTATGTACAACATACTCAGTGCAGATTGCATGAGAGAAAATTGAATAGAGAAAACTGTTTAACTATATAGTTCAGCCGTATAATAGAGTAGCATTTTAATTATATTTAATTTAATTTAAAATTAAATTTTAACTATATTTAATTGCATATGTACATATGTATACATACATATATGTATACACACACACATACTTTTATATCTAGAAAATGTAAAGATAAATAGTAGCTACCACTGAGGATGGTATATGGAAATAGGGTGGTTGGAGAGATTTTTTTTTTTATATGCCATTTGTCACTGCCTAAAATTATTTTTCATGTTTGTACATTGTTTTTCATAATAATAGTAATAAAAATTGTTTACATTTTTCAGAGGAAGCTTTAAAAGCTGCAGTATGTAAAAGTTTCAGCAAACATCTGGAACTAACCAGATCCTTCTTTGAGGGCGGACAAGAGACTCAGGCAGGGGCCTAATTTCAATTCACTGGGCCCACATAGCAGGGCCCAGGGCAGTGGTTTTTGAACTCTTTCTTGCCCATCCACAGTAGGAAATTTATTTACATCTTGCATCCTAGTAGTTTCACAAAATAGCACTTATTATCCAAGATACCGATTTCTTTTATTCCTTTCTATTCTGCTGGTCAGAACCTACTAAATTGATTTTGTGTATCATAATTATGGTTTTACTATCTAAATGTGCAAGCCTACTGCACCATGACCACAGAAAACATTGGTTTAAAGGAGCTTGGGCTTATCTCCAGTTTGGTTCTAGCCCTTGTCTCTTAAAGAGGGGGAGACTATCAACATCTCCTAGCCCAGAAGGGGTGAGACATGGCTGGGTGATGTGGAGTCTGCCTGGAAAGGGCCTGGAGCCCCAAGAGAGCCAGCTGAGGAAGAGGCTCCTTCTACACTCCTGACGTCATGCTCCACCCCCACCCACTGATGCCTCCTCACTCTAAACCTGAAAGGCAGCTTGGATTGTAGGTTGTTTTGTTGTGGTAATATAGTATAATATAAGAAACGAAGTTCAAGCCTCAAAGTAAGTGCCTCCTGAAAGCAAAGGGAAGAAAGCAGGAAAGGATAAAATCCAACTACAGAACAAGCACTTTCTCAAACTGAGTCAAAATCATTAGGTAGGAGACCCAGGAATGTGCATTTTAGCAAGCTCTGCTGGCGGTTCTTATGCACACCGAAGGTCTGTACCTAAAAGAAACGTACACAAAATAGATGGAATGCATCTTGAGCCTTCTACTTTGGGATTTAGATAGAGTTGGTTCATGAAATTCAAGGGACTCCCTAACTCTGAAACTCATAAATGATGGAGGGTGTTCATTCGGACACAACACCCATTCCTCTATCACAAAATTCACAAGATGCTTCAGTTATTAATACTGTCAACAGCCCTGTGAAGGAAGTTTGACCTCCCGAAGATCCACAGCTGTGATGAGATCTGAACCAGGACTTCTGGTTGCCATGCTAGTGTTCTTTTTTCACTATGCTATTGAAAATGATGGGGGGTGGGGTGGGATTATAGTTGAAATGGAATTTTGAGGGGAAAAAGAAGAGGATCAAAACTTAGTATCTCTAAAACAACGAGATATTCTTTCTTACCCAGCATTGGTAAAAATTAGAAAGTCTGGGCTTCCCTGGTGGCGCAGTGGTTGAGAGTCCACCTGCCGATGCAGGGGACGTGGGTTCGTGCCCCGGTCCGGAAAGATCCCACATGCCGCGGAGCGGCTGGGCCCGTGAGCCATGGCCGCTGGGCCTGCGCGTCCGGAGCCTGTGCTCCGCGACGGGAGAGGCCACAACAGTGAGAGGCCCGTGTACCGCAAAAAAAAAAAAAAAAATTAGAACGTCTGACTCTATCAGATGGCATTAAAGGCATGGAACTCTGGGAACTCTTAGAAGCCTGTTGTGGGGTATATAAATTGGAACCAATTTGAAGAGCCATTTGGTAATATCTAGTAAAGCTGAAGATGCATATACCCCAGGCTTATCCCGAGAAACTCCTTCATGTGTATCCAGTATATTTATTGCAGCATTTTTGTAATCAAGGGCAGAGCCAGTTCTGTGGGACTCAAAGCTTATGTAATTTGGGAGGTTCTCTTTAAGAAAAATAATACAAAATTACAAATACTAAAGTAAATATTTATTTAGAATGAGAAGAAATTTCTTGAGCCTTGGAAATCCATATCCCTTTATTCTGAGTTCCTTTATGAATGCTTTCTGATTGCTTCCTCTCTCACCCTACAATTCCTAGCAATTCCCAGCACTGCAGGGGGGAAAGAGATGGGAGGGAAGGCAGAGGGGAGATGTGCATGTGAATAAGGGGCTCTAAATTTCATGAGCTTCATGGTAAATCCGTCTCTGTTTGTAATATAGAAACACTGAAAACAGCCCAAATGGCTATCAGAATGAGAATGAATAAATTATGGTCCATTTATATAATGGAATATTAAAAAGAATGAACTAGACCTACATGGATATATCTCAAAAACTAAATTTGAGTTGGTTATTAATGCTCTGCTGTGTGTATTCCTTTAATTGACCATTTACTCATCAGTTTCTCTTTCTAGATTATGAGCTGCTTTTCTGAAAGTTCAAAACTACAAATGTGACTTTTTATGCTCTGTGCATGTACCTTACCATTTTTCAAGTTAAGTTATAGTCACGATTGTTAGCTCCTTCAGAGAAACCCAAGATGCTTACAATATCCACTTCTTTTCTACATCTAATGTCTCCATAATTTCTGCATCGAGTACTATGTTCCTTTGTACTCTGAAGTCGTGACCTTGAAATCAAGTTTTGGGTGTTGAAAGTTTTATGACTAGATTCAAGCACAATGAAAACCATGAACACTGACTGGTACTCCATGGTAGTATGGGATATCAGCATAGTGCCTACCTTTTAGAAGTTCTGAAGCTTTGCAAGTTTAGCTGGAAACTGTCAAGCCGAGCCTGGTTAAAACCTTCCCCAAAGCTGACAAGTAATGCTGACAGTGTTCATTGCACACACCTGCAGTATCAAAAGGTAACAGGAAGGATGTTTCACTTCTGTTCCTCACTTCAGGGCCCTTCAGGGAACTCCATGGATCATGGAGAGCCTGGTATGCATGCTAAAGAAAGCAAGTCCTCTTTATGTTGTAGGGAGAACAACTGAAGGGTTGCTTGATCACTGGATTACGAATGGGTAAGAGAATGGGCTCTACTGCCAAACTGCCAGTGTAACTTAGTACAAATTATGAAACCTCTCTGAGTTTCAGTTTCTCCTTTGAAAACTGGGGATGATGTTACTACCCCTACTTCAGAGGGCTGTTATGGGGATTAAATGAGTGAATATGTGAAGAATATATTAACAGTATACATTAATATTAACATATTAATCCTGGAACATAGTAAGGATTCTGTGGCACTAGCCATCATTATTACCAGCAGTAATATATTCATTTTAGGAAGATCACTCTGGCAACTGTCTGGAAGATGATGAATAAATAGAAATAAATAAGATGATATGATTTGTTACAGTACGAAGAGTGGCTTGAACTTAGCACCAGACACACAAATACTGTAGTCAACTTTCAGTGATCTACATTTTAAATGAACTATCGCTAGTTTTCAGTTTCACCCACTGGTTTCCCTTGCCTCCATCATACTACTGGCCAGTGGTCCCCTGCTCAGAAAACAACACTCTGACTTAAACAAGTAGTAGGTGACAGGGTAAAAGAAGTCAGGATCCTCACTCTCTGAGACTCAGACTTCAGTTCTTAAGATGCACACTGGGGAGGACCAGGTAAAGAAAGAAGGCAAGACAAACAGACGGCCTGGGTAGGAAGTGAGCCAACTGGTCACTATTTTTGGTCCCTTGGACAAGGTAGCATAGTCAAAGAGGAGATTTGAACTGGGATACATATCATTGGTATGTACGCCAGATTGTCTTGTTCCCCAGATTTTGCAACCAATACCAAAGACATACTTTTTTTTTAAGGCCCATAGCTACATAATTCAGAAGGCACTTAGCTGCAAGTTTCCATATTTCTGTTCTCAAGGTTCAGGAAGTGTCCAAGAACTTGGTATTTTCATGGGTGCTATTTTCTAGTCTGTTTTGAGAACAGTTTTACAATTCTTCCAGGCTTTTTGCCCTCCTGGCAACTGTTCTTGGCTACCTTCTGGCAGGAAACACTGTTTCCTACATCCCATCCTGGCAAAATGCTGATCCTCCTCCCAAACTTAGCTTATTTCCTTTTGTAGGCTACCACTTCACTTGGCTTATACATTTATATTGGTACTTATTAGTTTATATTACAATTCTCTGTTTTCTTGCCAGTCTCCATGTCTAGACCATGAGTTCCTTGATGGAAGGGATAATGGTTTTATTTCCCACCTTGGAGAGACTGTATAGCATAACAGTTTAGTGGATGGAGCCAAGATTTCCAGGTTTAAATCTCACATTTATAGAATGTATATCCTTGAGCAAGTCATTTAACTTTTCTGTGCCTAAGTTCTCTTATCTGTAAAATGGGCATCATAATAGTGCAACTTTAAGTAACTAGCCCTTCTTTCTTTCAATCAGATAGAAAACCAGTTCATGAGTATCAATGAGTTACAGAAAAAAAATTATTTTTGATACGTTTAAAAGGTGGTCTAGGGCTTCCCTGGTGGTGCCGTGGTTGAGAGTTCGCCTGCCGGTGCAAGGGGACACGGGTTCGTGCCCCGGTCCGGGAAGATCCCACATGCCGCGGAGCGGCTAGGCCCGTGAGCCATGGCCGCTGAGCCTGCGCGTCCGGAGCCTGTGCTCCGCAACGGGAGAGGCCACAACAGTAAGGCCCGCGTACCGCAAAAAAAAAAAAAGGTCATCTAATACATGAAGGGGTCATTGTTTCCAGGTCAAATAAACGCAGATAACTGTGTTGGAAAAGGAAACAGGCTCAAAGATTCTGGCAGGCAATGCCCAGCAATTCCTCCACTGTCTCTCCAACAGCTTCACACTGTCAAGCTTTCTCTGACTACCCCGTTCCAAGTCTTTTCACTTACTCTTACCTGTCAAAGGGTTACCTTCTGTAGCAAGCCATCTATGGCATCCCACGCTTAGGCTGTGTCAGGGAACTGATCACCCTTTTATTCAATTGTCTGTTTAGATGTCTGATACCACCCAACTGTGACTTTAGCAGGGGCTCAGAACTCCGAAAAGACTGATCCCCTCACACTAATCCTCTCAACAGTCAAGAGGCTCCTTCTGGTCCGCTTTCCTTCTGCATCAGTCACTCCTTGCCCTTCACTTTGCGTTCCTCAGCATCACCCGGAAGCTTTAGAAATGAAGACTCTCATACCTCGCCCCAAGCGGGTTACCTAGTTCCTTCAACGCTAACCTCTACAACCCTAGCGTCTTAACTCCGCCCCATCTCAGCTCCTGACCCCGCCCCTTCCTCCGCTTCGCCGCCTCTTTAAACGGAGTCACAAGTACGCATGCTCCCTCTGAACTTCCTCGTAGCGTGATGACGTTAGCGTTGACGTGGTGACGTAGGGGTGGGTGCAGCGCGTGTTTCAGCCAGGGGGAAGCGCGTGAGTTTAGAAGGCACGCGGGGTTGTGGGGTGTCCCGGGAGCTCAAGGCGTGCGCTTTCTCTGGCCGTTCGCCGCTGAACGTCTTGTGTCCTTTCCGCCCTTTCGGGGTGGGGGAAAGCAGAGCTTCTCCACGAGCTGGGGCCCGTGAAAGAGAAGGGAGCCAGCGGGGGACTCTGGAGTGCCTGAGGGCAGGGCTGCGGCCCGGAAGAGGGGAGGAGAAGAGAGGGTTCCCGTAGGCAGGGTCCGCGCGCGCTGGGATCAGGGCTGGTCCCGAGAAGGGCCTGGGGCGGCCGCGCTATGTTCGGGGCCCGGTGCCTGCTCCGAGCCCTGCGCTCCTGTTCCTCGGCTCCCTGCCCAAGGCACAAACCTTCAGCCAAACTGAGCGTGCGGGACGCTCTCGGGGCCCAGAACGCAAGTGGGGAGCGCGTTAAGGTCCAGGTTAGTGTATCGGAAGGGGTGGGTTTGTCTTTTTCGTTGACTGATATGGCACGTCCACGTCTAGGCTTTCCTTGTGCTGTCGGGTCGGCCAGGACGACCGGCAGGGCAAAGTTAGAAAGTGTAGACAATCGTGTGGGTCCACGTTTTTCTCCTCTCGTTGGTTACCGTTAGTTTTGCCTGGGAAGTGCTGGAACTTTGCTTTCATGATACAGGTTATTACCCGTAAACTTGTTAATCATACAGCAAAATGAACGAGCCCCTTTTCTTTTGTCCCTCATAACGTGTGTCCACAGTTATATAGCTCCTTGAGTGCAGGAACTATGTCTTACCCGTCTTGATAGTCACACATAGCTGGCGGTAAATATTTGTTCAACTAAACCATACCTTTTATTGAACTTTTAACCACCTCAGTGCCTAAAATGGGGCTTTGCATAAAACTTACGTTAATAAATTAGGAGAACGAGTGGAGTGTAGCAGTCTGAAAGCTCTGGAGTCAAGCTGCCTCGGTTTAAATCTCTGCCGCTTAGTAGCTTGTTAATTATGGGCGTGTCACTTAACGTGCTCTAAACCTCAGTTCCCTCTTACGAGAATGGAGATAATAGTCCTTACCTCACAGAGTCCTGAAGATTAGTTACAAAACATTTAGGGCAGTGGCCCACCGTGAATAAATGTTAGTTGCTATCATTTCTCTTGTTAATAATAATATTTGCAGCGGCTCCACACTGAAGGTACCTCCTTAAAGGAGCAGACCAAGCAAGGAGGTTTGGCTTACTAGGTTGCTGAAACACACTGATGCAGGTATTTTTGCTGTCCTCACATATCCTTGATTTTTAGCAGTATGACCAATTTCCCCCTCTTTGCATTTCTTTAGGTTTCATATTCTTTCTGTTATCCAAATCAAAACTTTTTCTTGCATTAATCTATTAATTCAACATACATTAATACCTTTGTGTGCTAGTCTAGAGAGGATTCAAAGATGAAAAGAATGGAACATACTCGCTAGGTTAGAGGCTTTCACTTTAGTGCTGTGCAGTGTAATTTAGAAGTATCTGAATTGAGTGGTACTGTAATTGTAAAATAGACACTAATTTTGAAGAACAAAAGAATGCAAACTATCTCAGTATTTTTAATATTGATTACATGTTGATATATATTTTGGGTTCAATAAAATATACTATTAAAATTAACCCATTTCTTATGTAACCACTAAAAAAGTAAAATTACATATGTGGCTCAGATATATTTGTCAGACAGCCCTGGTCTGATGGATAAGGCAAGAAATGACAACAATGTGATAAGTATTAGTGGTATAAATAGAAAACTTTGAGAATACAGAGAGGGAAGTTCTTAACAGTGTGAGGAGGTCAAAGAAGACTTCTTGCGTGAGGTGACATTTCAGCTGAGTCCAGAAGGATGTGTTTCCTCAGGCACAGGAACCAGGGATAGGGTGGAAATATCATTTCAGAAGAGCTTGTTGACAAGAACATGAACTTTGAACTGAGATCTGTGTTTGAATTCCAGCTGTACTACTTGGTAACCTTGAGTATTTAACAAGGTTATCCTAACTTCTCTAAATATGTTTCATCTCTAAAGTGATAGTTCTTGTGAGGATTAAGTAGAAAAATACGTATAAAGAGCTTAGGACAGAAGCACATTAAACAGTGCTCCATAAATGTTAACTCCTACTAACAAGTAAAAAGCAAGGCATTGGTGCTTTGGGTTGGGCATGTTCAATTTATGAAGGGCCTTGTATGTGAGACTGAGGCAATTTACGCTTTATTCAGCGTAGCCCTGGAGAAAGATCAAGCGCTTCCTAGTAGACTTAGGTTTAAATTCAGGCTCTGCCGTTTACCAGCAGTGTGCCCTCAGGCAGGTTATTTAACTTCTCTGAGCCTTAATTCTTCACTTGTAAAATGGGAATAATGATAATCCACATTGCTGTTGTGAGGAGGAGGTGAAACAGTATGTGAAGAAGGTAGTAAAATGTTTGTTACATAGTAGATGTTCAGTACATGATAGATATTCTTCCACTGGATATATTCATGGATTTTCTACTGTGTGCCTGACAATAGCCTTCAATGCAACTAAAAATGTGATTCCTAAATCCACAAAATATTATGGACATGCAAATAATAGAAGGGCTTTAATAACAGTGTCTATTAGGGTGTGGTGGGGATACAAAGAAAGTCAGGATCAGTACAGTTTTTCTAAGTAGGATTATCTCACTTTTCCCAAGCACATTTGATGGTTAACCGAACACCATCAACTGTTCACAGTTGTTCAGAGGCTGCTAGAATATTCTCTCAACGTCTATGCTAGTTAAATTTAACTAGCATAGAGGTTGTCATCTGTGAGAGAGCTGTTTTTAGTGTTCTACTTGAAGACATCTCATTTGTACTCATGCATACCTGTCATTTAAATTCAGTGTCTTTGAAAGTTTATGTGCTACTTAATATAATCATAATAAGTTTCTTGAGAACTCTTTTAGTATGATACTTTGTAAAAAAGAAAACCCCATAAAGATGTTTCTAGTCTATAACTACATAATCTCCCTTCTGGGAATTTTTTTTTTTTTTTTTTTTTTTTTTTTTGCGGTACGCGGGCCTCTCACTGTTGTGGCCTCTCCCGTTGTGGAGCACAGGCTCCAGACGCGCAGGCTCAGCAGCCATGGCTCATGGGCCCAGCTGCTCCGCAGCATGTGGGATCTTCCCGGACCGGGGCACGAACCCGTGTCCCCTGCGTCGGCAGGTGGACTCGCAACCACTGCGCCACCAGGGAAGCCCCCTTCTGGAAATTTGATATAAAAGGAGAAAGGAACCAAAATGTGTACCCTATTATGTGTAATGGTGGGGGAGAGGGGCAGGGGCAGGGGCAGGAAGAAAACCTGGAATATTAGGGGGATTGGTTATGTGAATTAGGCTCATCAACCTAATGGGATTTGGGACCTCTTATTCAGAATGATGAGCTTTATTAACAAAACGACAACAGCAAAAAAGGTGGAATGCCAAAGCTGTATTTCACTGTGATGAGGACCATATAAAATTATATATGCATATTGGTAAACTAAAAGCAATTGATTTGTTCAGGCAGGATTATGAAGACTTATTTTTTTTTATTTAGTCCTCTGTGTGTATGTGTAATGAAAATATAAAATGTTTGTATTTTAAACTCACATTTAGAAATATTTCTCATTAGGGATGGATTCGTTCAGTCCGATCCCAGAAGGAGGTCTTATTCCTGCATGTAAATGATGGGTCATCTTTGGAAAGCCTTCAGGTTGTAGCAGATTCAAGCTTTGACAGTAGGTGAGGTTTTTTTGTTTGTTTGTTTGTTTGTTTGTTTTAAAGAGTACTTTGAATTTTTTTCATCTCCTCTGTTCCCCATTTCCCTAATCTAAGTGTTCATATTGCCCCCTCAGTGATCTTTCTAAACAAATCTTCTTTTCATAGCTTTGAGGCTCAAGTCCAAATACTTAGAATCAAGATCCTTCTCTCCTCTCTCTAACATCTTCACATGACAATATCCCCCACCTATTCTTTGCTTCTCTCTCAACTATGTGCAGCTCTTAACCCAATTAAAGGTAAAATCTTCTATCATTAAATGGTTTAGGGACTTCCCTGGTGGTCCAGTGGTTAAGACTCCATGCTCCTAATGCAGGGGGCCTGGATTTGATCCCTGGTCAGGGAATTAGATCCCGCATGCCGCAACTAAGACCTGGTGCAGCCAAATAAATAAATAATAGTTTAATGTTCTGAGAGCAATGTTGGTATTAATATGAGGGCTACATGTAAGATCTTGTTTATGCTATGTTTTGTTATTATAGAGAACTGGCCTTTGGGAGTTCCGTGGAAGTTCAAGGGCAGCTGGTACAAAGTTTGTCCAAAAGGCAAAATGTGGAACTGAAGGCAGAAAAAATTGAAGTTGTTGGAAATTGTGATGCCAAGGTATGTGTTGTGACACGATTATGGAGGCCGTTAAGACTTAATTTAAAACATTAGCAACGTTTTAAGTGTGATTATTGGGAAGATGGCACTTGGAACTTTTCGATTGTGACTTCTAGATAATTGAAACAGGCTATAGACTGAGGAATGTAGAAAGAGTAGCAAAAAGTATTTATGTAGATGGCTGGAGCCTTAGGAGTGAGAGCTAAGTGATAATACTCTGTGTATCTCTGTGGTGCCTGTCACTGTTGAGATTTGCCACTTTACAAGCATGCCTAGTCAGCTGCAGTGACAAAGACATACCAGGGCAAACCACATTCTTAGGAAAGCTCTGCCTAGAAATTACTGTTGCATGATCTAGAACTGTACCATCTGGTGCAATAGCCACTAGCCACCCATGGCTATTTAATATTAAATCAGTTAAAATTAAATTAAAAATTCAGTTCCTCAGTGACATTAGCCACATTTCAAGTGCTCAGTGATCACATGCAGCTAGCAGCTACCGTACTGCATTGCACAGGTACAGATCATTTCCGTTTATCACAGAAAATTCTGTTGGATGGTGCTAGAGTGTGGGGATGCTTAGGCTGAACAAAGATAAGAAGTTCTACATTAAGACATGTTTATTCTTGTTTTTGCAAGACTCTTCTGTTAGTAGCTTTTTCTGTATAGCCTGATAAAGAGGTTAGAGGGAATAAAACCATAGATTATCAATCCAGTTTCTCTTTGGAGAAATTGAGACCCAATCAGGTAAAATGACTTGCCTTAGGTTATATTGCTGATTAGCGGCACAGCTGAAGTTTATGTGCTAGCCATTTTAACCCTCTGTGGTTTAGCTATACTCATCTTCAAATATTTAATGAAGAACAAATGAGGAATATAGGGAAATAGCATCATTTTAATTCAAATTCATTTTTAGTTCTTTTGGATAATTGAAATGTTAACCATTTTTATTTTTGCTTTTTTAGAGGGATGTTTGATTATTAAAAATTTGCCATGTGTTTTACTCTTCTTAAATTGTTTTCCCTTGGTGGGTATTGATGCTTTCCACTACTCTTCCCCCTCATTTCAGTGTCATTTTTAAGTATTCAGCATTAGGGAATTCTGAACCTGCTAACAGTCCCCAGATTCCTATTAATGTGATCATATTGTCACTTTCGTAGGTATGGGACCTATTTCTATATGACATAAATTAATGTGTGCACAAGGCCTAAAGGGAATAGATAGCTATGTTGGTAGCCTGTGTTAGAGTTCTTTTACTTAGCTTCTCTGTTATCTTTTTTATTGAAACTTTGGTTTTGGTCTGAAACTTTTATCCTGTCTTCTCAATCTTGTAAAATGAGTGGGGGCAGGGAAATTTTTCTAGGTAGAGTCATAATTTCCTTTAAAATTTTTATGAATATACATTGCTCGTCCAGATGACACAAAGCTGTTGACCCTCGCTCATGTTCTGAAACAGCAGCACATGTTGATAAATGGTGATAAATAGTGCTAATTGATTATAAGCGCTTGTGGACTTTCAAGACATTTGGGCAATTTTAAAATTCAATACCAGCTGTGTGTATACAGCTGTAGAAAACATAATGTTTAATGTCTACAATATTCTAAACTCATGTGTGCCAAACAGGGGAGTGTTTTGGGTAACTATATCCTAATCTCTCTATTTGTAAGTAGTGATTGATAGCTAACGGATAGAAATTTGATAAATAACAGATTAGCCTTGGTGATAATAAGTAACTTTGCCCAAGGTTCCAAAGCTAATAAGTAGTAGAGCTGAATTTAAACCCACATCTTTCTGATTTCACTCACTGTTCTACTACCTTGTTAGAATTAATGTGGACCATATTCAGTTATGTTAAGATACAAGGAACAAAAGCGTCTTAGTTTTATTCTAAAGCATTACTATTTAACAAATGCCCTGTAAACTGATTTTATAAAAGTGTATTTCTTTTAGCTTCTAATTTGTTTTTCCTTTTATTTTCAGGCTTTCCCTTTTAAATATAAAGAGAGGCATCCTCTGGAGTATCTGAGACAATACCCTCACCTTAGGTGTAGGACTAATGTTCTGGGTTCTATACTGAGGGTTCGCAGTGAAGCCACAGCTGCTATCCATTCTTTCTTTAAGGTAAGGAGCTTTGCTCCTAGGTGTTCTTTCTTGTGAAGAAGTTGAATAATTGTAATACTGGAGTATTATCCTGAAAGTTCTTCGGGTTATTTATTCCAAGCACCCTTTATTGTGTGGTACTTTTTTCTTTGGCTGATTTTAAATTTTCTGTTTGTCACTGGTTTTGAGTAATTTGATTAATGTGTGCCTTGGCACAGTTTTCGTTATGTTTCTTGTGTTTGGAGTTCATTGAATTTCTTGGATCTATGCATTTTAATTTTCACCAAGTTTTTCAGTCATTATTTCATCAAATATTTTTATGTTACCTCTCTCCTTTGGGGACTTCAGTTACCCATATATTAGGCCACTTGATGATATCCCAATAGCTCTCAGATGTTCTTTTCTTTTTAAAAAATCTTTATTTTCCAGCGTGTTTCTTTTGGATAGTTTCTATTACTATGTCTTCAAGCTTACCGATCTTTTCTTATGCAGTGCCAGTTTCTTTTTCCTATCCAGTGCATTTTTCACCCCATATCTAAGTGAAAGGCTTCATGTCTAAGTGTTTGATTTGGGCCTTTTTTTTTTAGTGTCTTCCATGTCTCTACTTAACTTTTTTGAACATATACAATACAGTTTTAGTTAAAACTGTAGTTTTCATAGCTGTGTAGTAACTTTTTACGTCCTTCTAACGTGTCAGCTATAAGTCAGTTTTAATTGATTGATTAGTCTCTTCATTATAGATTATGTTTTCCTGCTTCTTCGTATATCTGCTAATCTTTGATTAGGTGCCAGACCTTGTTAATTTTACCTTGTTGGGTGCTGGATATTTATAAAGCTTCTTAAGCTTTGTTTTGATATGTAGTTAAGTTACTGGAAGGGTCTTGCTTTTATGATTTGTTAAGTAAATCTGGAGCAGTGCTCAGCCTGGGTCTGATTATTCCCCACTACTGAGGCAAAGCCTTCCTGAGTATTCTACCTAGTGCCTTTTGAATTACAAGATTTTCCAGCCTGGTTTGTGCGAGCAGGCATTGTTTCCAGCCACATACGAGCACCAGGTGCTGTTTCCTCTAATCGTTGTGGATGGTTCTTTCCCTGGCCTTGGATAGTTTCCTCACTTGCATGTGCTGATCATTCCTCCACCTAATACTCCAGGGTGACTCCCTGTACATCTCTGGAGTTGTTGGACAGCTGTCTGCTCTCTGGTACTCTGTCCTGTCAGTTCTAGCCACTTTGGTCTCCTCAACTCAGGGAGTCTGCTGGGCTCCACTTTATTTCTCCCTTCTTCCTGCTGTGGCCTGGAAAATCTCAAGGTAGTAAGCTGGGCTGCTGGTAGGGTTCACTGTGTTTGTTTCCTATCTCTCAGGGATCAGTCTCCTTTGTTGTCTGATATCCAGTGTCTTGAAAACCAGCATTTCATGTGGTTTGCTTGTGGATTTTTCTTTTTGTGGTACGCGGGCCTCTCACTGTCGTGGCCTCTCCCGCTGCGGAGCACAGGCTCCGGACGCGCAGGCTCAGCGGCCATGGCTCACGGGCCCAGCCGCTCCGCGGCATGCGGGATCCTCCTGGACCGGGGCACGGACCCGTGTCCCCTGCACCGGCAGGCAGACTCTCAACCACTGCGCCACCAGGGAAGCCCTGTTTTTGTTTTTTTTTGTTGTTTCAAATGGGAGGGTAAATCTAGTTCCTATTTCTACATCTTGGTCGCAGACAGTTTATATACAGTAAGCACTAATTTTAAAAAATTATTGGTGTTGATCAAGTGGATTGATCTAATGCCTAAAGACATTTTGTCTCATTTAGCTTTGCTTTTCAGCCATTTCCCCCAACCCGGGAAAGCCACAGTGGAATGTAGTTGGTAAGTTGATGAGGTGAACGGACCCTCGTTCCATGTGGTGGATGGAAGGGCTCCAAAAGCAAGAGTGACCCAATGGATAACGTTCAGTATTATTCCATGTAGTTTTGGAACTCTTCCTAATCCACTTCTCCAGATCCAGCTCACTTGCAAAGATTGTCTGACAGCGTACCCTTCCCTTGGACGGCATCCAAATTCATGCAGGCCCAGCCCTGCCATAGCACACGAAGGAAGTTCTTGCTCTTTGAAAAGCTCCTTGAGGTAATTTTTGATGTGACAGCTAAAGAACATCATGGCTTTAAAGCATAAGAATAAACAAAGGAAAATAAATCACATTATACAGTGTCATCCCATTATAGTGTGAAAGGGTGTGTTTAATATGCTCTCATAAACTTTCTTATGCATCTTCCATATGGCTTTTTTAAAAAAATAAATGTATTTATTTATTTTTGGCTGTGTTGGGTCTTCGTTGCTGCCCATGGGCTTTCTCTAGTTGTGGTGAGCAGGGGGCTACTCTTCATTGCGGTGCGTGGGCTTCTCATTGCAGTGACTTCTCCTGTTGCAGAGCATGGGCTCTAGGTGCGCAGGCTTCTGTAGTTGTGGCTCGAGGGCTCTAGAGCACAGGCTCAGTAGTTGTGGCGCATGGGCTTAGTTGCACCGCGGCATGTGGGATCTTCCTGGACTTGAACCCGTGTCCCCTGCGTTGGCAGGTGGACTCTTTACCATTGCGCCACCAGGGAAGTCCCATCCATATGGCTTTTCAATAGTGCTTGAACCATACAAACAGAAAATTTGTTCAGATGTAAAAATCTTTTTTCCCTATATGGCTTTAACAGCTGATAAAGTCAGTGGACCTGCTTTAATTCTGAAAGTTTTATGGATTTCTGGCCAGTAGGTGGTGGTATTGGCAATCCATTAACAAGTGGGCTTTACCTAATTTATACATTTCTTATTACTTGAAGTTTTCACAGGTATGTAAATAATTTTAAAATAATAAAAAACACTAGAAAACTCTGAAATCAAAGAATAAGCAAAGTAAAGTAAAATTTAAAAAACATTTTAGGTGGTTGAAAATAATGAATTTTAGCACTGTTGGCGATGGTTATAAAGGTAGGTACTTTTGAGTCTTATAAATTCACTTTTTAATTGTAAAGCTCTGGAAAATATGATCCTGATACCTCCTTCTAAGATGTCACCCACTTGTGTATGTGACAGGATTGACTTGTTTAAAGAAATAATTGGAGTACTATAGGACATATTAAATATTATTTATATATTATCCTATATTTGGTACTGTTTCTATATTTGTTACTTTAGGCTCCCTAAAACATGTTAAGAACTAAAATGTAAAATTTTCAAAAATTTCAGACCTTGAAATATAGGGAAAAAGAAACTTGAGCACAAACCTTTTAGTTAGGATACTTTAAGGATCTAGAGTTTTTTGGTTTGAGTATCAAAAATGTTTAGTGTATAACTTGCTTTGCTTATAAAATTGACACATTTGCTGAGTACTAAAACGTGACTATCTAGAATTCTCAAAAAATGAGTTATTTACAAGAGCTGAGTTTCTCTAATAGGATTATCTCTTTAGGCACCAATTTTTTTTCTGATTTCCAGTGGAAGTTATCCTAAAATGTATTACATACTTCCCTGGCTTCCTGAAGTGAGCCAACAGAAAATAGTTTGCCCTTTCCTGGTGAGTTGAGGTTCTTCCTCTGAGTATCAGATTGTTCTCTTCTCGGTATGGCAGTGCCTTCAAAGCCTGTCATGGTGAGGAGTGTTCTTTGACGCTGTGTTGAATGACCCTAGACTGCTGTGTCTTTGAGTTCCTGTGACTGCTTTTTATGGGGTGCTTTTTTGGTTTTTGTTTTGTGTTTTTGGTCTCTTGCTGTCACTTTTTGTCGCCAGTGGTGTGTCTGTGGCTAGCAATTGCTGTCATGTTTCTTTTTTGTTGAGTCTGATTAAATAATATTTTGTGTGTGTTAAAGAAAAATATAGCCCATGACTCTTTGAGTGATGTGTATGGGCCTTAGTACATGAATTTTGTAATTTTCAGATACTCATTCATTGCCTTACAAATATCTGGTTATAGCAATGTGTATCTATCAAAATACTTAGTTATTTAGAGGTGATGGGTGGGATCTGAATAATTGGGCCAAAATTTTTGACCCCTTCTCTGGCCTTCATCTCTCTTATTAGGAACCCCTTTGCTGTGGGATAGGATAAGTACCTGACAGTGGAACCCCACTGGAGGCAGCCACTGAGAGTACTCCTGCTATTTATTTTCCTACTTCTCTATCCACTTTCTCTTTTGTGGACTTTGTTCTCGTCTTTGTTGTTCCTTTGTACCCTCTCCTGTATAACTTTTGGTGGTAATGATACAGACTTTGATATGATAAGCCTTGCTAGCACTGTTAAGGCTTAAAAAGCCGATGATGCCTTTTGAAAGGTTTAGCATTATTTGAGAATTGAGGATAATTCCCACTATTTGAGTGATTTTTTTAAAAAATCCCATACAGTTATTTTCATAAGATTTACAGCATTGTTCCTTGTGGCAGTTGACCAGTTCTAACTTAGGCAATTATATTTAGCCGTTAAATTTTCTCCTCCCTCTCGCCACCCTTGTTTCCTTTGGATTTTTCACTTCCTTTCTTTGTTTACTGCACTCATGCTCATAGTTGCCTTATGTGGAATAAATGATTCATGTCCATAATTCTTGGCTTCTAGGAGATAAAAATTTTATGCAGTAATGTTATTGATTCTATTTCATTTGTTCTCTGTAATGTGCTCTGTGCAGCACCTCACCACACGTTGTTCCCAGATTAAGTACATATTTGAACACTTACTGAGACTCCTCATTTATAGCTTGAAAATTTAATCAGTCTACATCATAAGGCAAGTTGTTGGCTGGATACTTTGTATCATAGCCAGAATACTTGAATTCAACCTTTTTAGGAAGAAGGGAGTAAATTTGGGAGGCCCCTGGTAATACAGTGACATATTTTACATTCCACCAGTAGGTACTGGCAGAATTTAGCAGAGATTAGATGGATATATATGAACTTATTGTATTGATGTCAAGAACAAAATGTTTACATTGAACACATACTCTTATGCCTTTGCAGTATAAATTCACTTTAGCTGCCTCCACCCCCACCCTGCAGCATTTATGCTGTCTGTAACCTTTCGCCTACATCCATAGTCAAAGTGAAAGAAGCATAACCTTGAAGTTGCTGGGTTATTTCAGTTTTACTAGCGACAGCTTTTGCGGTTCACTAATGGAAATAGTCTCAGACTTTAGAGCAAAAGGATTGCAGTTGGGTGCCTTAGTAATGGATGGGTTTGCTGCTCACAATCTTCCTTGAGGCAAAGGAAGTGCACTGCCTGTGCCATGTGCGGTGCACTGTGCCATCAGTTTAATGACAGACTTCCTAAAAATTATTCCTGCCTTTTTGCTGTTTATTTCTGCGGTCCCAGATTGTCAACCGTAATTTATCTCCTTTTTGGTGGTTTGTTAAAATTGAGGGTCTCATTCCAAAATAACAACTTAATATTGATCACTTTTATTCCCTTAGCAGTGTGGGCAACATCATTATGCATTAGCCCTGAGTGAGTGTGCGTGTGTGTGCGTGTGTGTTAAATCACTATCAGTATGTTGGAAAAGTGGGAAGAAGAAATGGCACCAGAGAGAGATCCTGAGCACCTAGGTTCTAGTCCCGGTTCTGACTCTGACTCGTTGTATGATTTTGGCCTCTCATTAAATCTCTCTGGGCCTCAATTTCCTTGTCTTTCCAGTGAGGAGATTGGACTAGATATTGTCTAAGTCAGTTCTGATTTAAAATTCTTTGTGCATAGTAAACTCTCCATTTGATATTTTAATAGTTTTATTTTGGGGATTAAGGAGGGATTTGATATGGCATTCTCTTAGTGCTATTTGAATCATATAATGAAGTGTATGTTCTTGGAAGTGTTTCACATACAAATATACTGAGAAAAGTGGTTTCTCTTTTTCTTCCAGGACAGTGGCTTTGTGCATATTCATACTCCAGTAATCACATCCAATGACTGTGAGGGGGCTGGAGAACTTTTTCAAGTTAAGGTAAGCTGTGCTTCCCATCTTGGGGGATATATTGCTCTCTGATATTTTTCATTTGAGGGTTTGCTTTAAATTTAATGAGAGTTATGTGGATAGAACATGAAATTTTGTTGATAATAATCCTTAAAAAACGTGCATAGAAAATTCACACTTCTCTAATTTTCTGTCCAACCAGCTGTATTACCTACGTTGTGACTGAAAGGAGTGGATTTTTAATTTAGTACTCTATTTGCCTTTTTCATAACTGTGAATTGGTGAACTAGAGAAATTTGAAGAAATTAATAAAAATTCTAAGAGATCTTTTCTGCAAATTCAACCCCCAAGTTATATTTTTGGGTGTAACTGTTATTTTAAGAGATGGAACTAAAATAGAAAAATATACATGTGAATATTTTCTTTTTCAGAGTCTTTAGAAAATATATTTTTCATAAGAAATTATTTAGTCTGTATACCTCATTGAAGGCTTTTATTTTAATTCTTTGTTCAGCAATTATTCTTTGAGCTCCTACTATGTGCCACATATTGTCAGCCTGCTCTTGTTGCAGGAAATTTAAAAGTTACCAGTTTTTCTTACATGTCAGCAATTGAAAGCCTTTCACTTACCAATTAGACAGCCTGTTTAAAATCATTGACCAGTAGTATAATGTACAAAGAGAAATGTATGTTGATGAGTGGTGCTTTTTGTATTTCTTTCATTTATTTACTGATTTCCGTATCTCTGAGAAATCAAGATTCTTTATATATTTGGGTGATTTCATCAAATGACAAGACCTGTACAAAACTACTCTCTCTGGTTCAATATATTCTGACTCTTGATAATGATGCTTTCTCTTCATATTATTGAACAGCATATTCACTAGGAGAAGTTATCCTGATGTGTCAAAATCATTATTCAAAATAATAATCAAATGCTGTCTTCATAGGTGGTTTGAAGAAATCTAGATGATAGCCTTCTGCAAAAAGCAGAATAAAAACGCTTGGTTGAACATTTAAAGTAGGAGTGTTAGCATCTGTATATGAGTTCAAAGAAGGCAGCAGATGATAAAATAACAATATGTAAATTGAAGAAAACATTCTCTTCTAGCCATTTATGTTGTTAATTTTCTCTTTGCACCTTAATAGTCATCTGAATATTGAAGTGAAGAGGAATTACCCACCTTAAATACATTTCATGATCCCTTAATCTAAACTACCAAATATTAAAAAGTAAATGATAGAGAAGGAAATGTATAATCTAAAGGAGTTTTTACAAATATAAAGGGAATTATTAAAGAGACCCAAGTTAAACAAGTAAAAAAAAATCTGTAACAAACTTAAATAATTATAAATTTGGAGCTAACTGCTTTACCACCAGAGAAATCCCCTAAGCAAGTCTGAATAATTCAATATGTGCATTTTGGACACTAAACAACACAAGGTAAATTATCAAATAAGAATAAATACAGAGAAAGTAGGAAGATGTATTTTTTTTTTTAAATCGGGGCTTTTTAAATTTTATTTATTTATTTTTGGCTGTGTTGGGTCTAAGTTACTGCGCACGGGCTTTCTCTAGTTGCAGGCAAGTGGGGGCTACTCATTGCAGTGGCTTCTCTTGCTGTGGAGCATGGGCTCTAGGCGCGCGGGCTTCAGTAGCTGTGGTACGTGGGCTGAGTAGTTGTGACTCACAGGCTCAGTAGTTATGGCACATGGGCTTAGCTGCTCCACGGCATGTGGGATCTTCCCGGACCAGGGCTCAAAGCTGTGTCCCTTGCATTGGCAGGCGGATCCTTAACCATTGTGCCACGAGGGAAGTCCGAAAATGTATTTCTGAAGCTAAACAAATGAGAAGTGTTCTCTGTTCTTAGTACTCCAGGGCCAGGTTGAGGAATTTTATGTAGTGGAATTAGGCTTTGTCTATTCAGAGTGTCAGAAAGGTGCTCTTGAATTCATTGATGCTAGGCTCCTGCATTCAGGGTCTAGCACAGGTTTCAGCAGTCTGTGGGTTTTGTTTTATGAGCCCACTGTCTTTGTTGCTTTCAGCAGTTCAGCTCCTAAGATTTGTCTTCTGCCTGCCAACACACTCACCTCTGAAAGCAGTGTCCTTCTTATTCCCACCTCACACATCTCTACACTTCCAAGCTTCATTGTGTGCATTTCTTCCGGACTGCATGTAGAGGCATAGGGGTTTGAGCCTTGGCACCTTACTGTTAGGAGGAAGTGAAGTGTCACATCTAAATCCTTGCTTCTCTTAATAGTGCTCTTTTTTGCTCTGATAACAATGAAGTCCAGTAACTACTTAAAGATAAGGATGCCTGGTACATACTCAGGTTTGAGGACAGCAGTAAGATGCCACCTTGAAATGCACAGTAAGAACATAATACACTGTCGAGAAGTAAATGCATGTCCCATCATTTTAGTTTTCTTTTTCCTCATTCCCATTTCCTGCTTTAAGATTTCAGATATTTGCTAAGGTTTGGGGACTCCTGAATACACATGTAGGAAGTTGCATTCAAAAGCATTAATTTGTTATTCAGCAGACCTTTCGTACCATCTGTGTTCAAGATTCTGTGCTAACTGTTAAGGGGATACAAAGATGTACTCAGGGTTCTGGTTGGTGAAGCTGGTGAGTTGGCAGGCATAAGAGAGGAAGGAGCATGCTTTTCATTCACTATTGATGTTACTTATGCTACAATATTCTTTGGTTGTACACCTTTTCCTCTTTGTCTTAGAGCCCTAGCTGAGTTCCCACAATTATGTTTGATCTTTATGATTCTGGAGTAACTAGTTTGTCTCTGAGAAGATAAAAGAGATTAAAGGCAAGAATTAGGGATTGTGGCAAAATCTAGACATTGATAGGAAATAAGGTGAAACTGCTTTATGTATATACTTGAGGTTACAGTGTTACAAGTTATAAGTGGTATGAAATCTAGAGGGTAATTAGGTCTGTGAGGATTGACTTGGTCAGAAACATCTTCAAAATAAGTATGTGACTTAACTGTAGCCAAGGGAGAGTACTTCAGGTAGGGGAGGAATGTGAGCAGAGTCAAGTAATTAAAATGAGTGTGGGGTTTTCACTGGATGCCGGATGGACAGATTAGAAGGTTTATGTTGGTGAATCATAAAAAGTAAAGTTGGGGTGTATAGGAATGAGAAAATGGAGGTTTTTAAGAAACAACTTTATTGAGATACATTTTACATACCATAAAAATCAGTCACTTAAAGTACACTGTTCCATGGTTTTTAGTATATTCACAGAGCTGTGGAAGCATCACCACAATCTAATTTGAGAGCATTATATCACCCCAAAGTGAAACCCAGTACCCATTACCAATCCCTTCCTGTTTCCACCCCAAGTTCTAGGTAACCACTAAACTGCTCTCTATAGATTTGCCTCTTCTGGAATATTTCATATAAATGCAGTCATACAACATATGGGCTTTTGTGTCAGGCTTCTTTCATTTAGCACAACGTTTTTGAGGTTCATACAAGTTGTAGCATGTATCAGTACTTCATTTCTTTTATATCCAACTAGTATTCTGTTGTATAGATATCCAACGTTTTATTTATCCATTTAGCAGTTGATGGATGTTTGGATTATTTCACCTTTTGGCTATTATGATTAATGCTACTATCAACATTTGTGAAATCATTTGGATGAGTATATGATATCACTTCTCTTGAGTGGAATTGCTGGGTCACATGGTAGCTTTATGTTTAATATTTTGAGAAACCACCAAACCATTTTCCAAAGTGGCTGCATCACTTTACATTCCCAACAGCAGTGTATGTAGGTTCCAATTTCTCCCCATTATTGCCAACACTTATTGTTGCTCTTCATTTTTTTTTAAACATCTTTATTGGAGTATAATTGCTTTCCAGTGGTGTATTAGTTTCTGCTTTATAACAAAGTGAATCAGCTATACATATACATATATCCCCATATCCCCTCCCTCTTGTGTCTCCCTCTCATCCTCCCTATCCCACCCCTCTAGGTGGTCACAAAGCACTGAGCTGATCTCCCTGTGCTATGTGGCTGCTTCCCCAAGCTATCTGTTTTACATTTGGTAGTTTATATAAGTCCATGCCACTCTCTCACTTCGTCCCAGCTTACCCTTCCCCCTCCCCTTGTCCTCAAGTCCATTTTCTACCTCTGCATCTTTATTCCTGTCCTGCCCCTAGGCTCTTCAGAACCCCTTTGTTTTTTTTTAGATTCCATATATATGTGTTAGTGTATGGTATTTGTTTTTCTCTTTCTGACTTACTTCACTCTGTATGACAGACTCCAGGTCCATCCACCTCACTACAAATAACTCAATTTCGTTTCTTTTTATGGCTGAGAAATATTCCATTTGTATATATGTGCCACATCTTCTTTATCCATTCATCTGTTGATGAACACTTAGGTGGCTTCCATGTTCTGGCTATTGTAAATAGAGCTGCAGTGAACATTGTGGTACGTGACTCTTTGAATTATGGTTTTCTCAGGGTATATGCCCAGTAGTGAGATTGCTGGGTCGTATGGTAGTTCTATTTTTAATTTTTTAAGGAACCGCCATACTGTTCTCCATAGTGGCTGTATCAATTTACATTCCCACCAACAGTGCAAGAGGGTTCCCTTTTCTCCACACCCTCTCCAGCATTTATTGTTTGTAGATTTTTTGATGATGGCCATTCTGACCAGTGTGAGGTAAATCCTCATTGTAGTTTTGATTTGCATTTCTCTACTGATTAGTGATGTTGAGCATTGTTTCATGTGTTTGTTGGCAATCTGTATATCTTCTTTGGAGAAATGTCTATTTAGGTCTTCTGCCCATTTTTGGATTGGGTTGTTTGTTTTTTTGATATTGAGCTGCATGAGCTGCTTGTAAATTTTGGAGATTAATCCTTTGTCAGTTGCTTCATCTGCAAATAATTTCTCCCATTCTGAGGGTTGTCTTTTCGTCTTGTTTATGGTTTCCTTTGCTGTGCAAAAGCTTTGAAGTTTCATTAGGTCCCATTTGTTCATTTTTGTTTTTATTTCCATTTCTCTAGGAGGTGGGTCAAAAAGGATCTTGCTGTGATTTATGTCATAGAGTGTTCTGCCTATGTTTTTCTCTAAGAGTTTGATAGTGTCTGGCCTTACATTAAGGTCTTTAATCCATTTTGAGTTTATTTTTTTAAATTATTATTTATTTATTTATTTATTTATTTATTTTGTGGTATGCGGGCCTCTCACTGTTGTGGCCTCTCCCGTTGCGGAGCACAGGCTCCGGACGCACAGGCTCAGCGGCCATGACTCACGGGCCCAGCCGCTCCGCAGCATGTGGGATCTTCCCGGACCGGGACACGAACCCGAGTCCCCTGCATCGGCAGGTGGACTCTCAACCACTGCGCCACCAGGGAAGCCCCCATTTTGAGTTTATTTTTGTGTATCGTGTTAGGAGGTGTTCTAATTTCATTCTTTTTCATGTAGCTGCCCAGTTTTCCCAGCATCACTTATTGAAGAGGCTGTCTTTTCTCCATTGTATATTCTTGCTTCCTTTATCAAAAACAAGGTGACCATATGTGTGTGGGTTTATCTCTGAGCTTTCTATCCTGTTCCATTGGTCGGTATTTCTGTTTCTGTGCCAGTACCGTATTGTCTTGATTACTGTAGCTTTGTAGTCTAGTCTGAAGTCCGGTGGCCTGATTCCTCCAGCTTCGTTTTTCTTTCTCAAGATTGCTTTGGCTATTCGGGGTCTTTTCTGTTTCTATACAAATTGTGAAATTTTTTATTCTAGTTCTGTGAAAAATGCCATTGGTAGTTTGATAGGGATTGCATTGAATCTGTAGATTGCTTTGGGTATTATAGTCATTTTCACACTGTTGATTCTTCTAATCCAAGAACATGGTATATCTTTCCATCTGTTTGTATCATATTTAATTTCTTTTATCAGTGCCTTATAGTTTTCTGCATACAGGTCTTTTGTCTCCTTAGGTAGGTTTATTCCTAGGTATTTTATTCTTTTTGTTGCAGTGGTAAATGGGAGTGTTTCCTTAATTTGTCTTTCAGATTTTTCCATCATTAGTGTATAGGAATACAAGAGATTTCTGTGCATTAATTTTGTATCCTGCTACTTTACCAAATTCATTGATTAGCTCTAGTAGTTTTCTGGTAGAGTCTTTAGGATTCTCTATGTGTAGTATCATGTCATCTGCAAAGAGTGACAACTTTACTTCTTCTTTTCTGATTTGGATTCCTTTTATTTCTTTTTCTTCTCTGATTGCTGTGGCTAAAACTTCCAAAGCTAGGTTGAGTAATAGTGGTGAGAGTGGGCAACCTTGTCTTGTTCCTGATCTTAGTGGAAATGGTTTCAGTTTTTCACGACTGAGAGCAGTGTTGGCTGTGGGTTTGTCATATATGGCCTTTATTATGTTGAGGCAGGTTCCCTCTATGCCCACTTTTGGAGGGTTTTTATGATAAATGGGTGTTGAATTTTGTTGAAAGCTTTTTCTGCATCTTTTGAGATGATCATATGGTTTTTATCCTTCAGTTTTTTAATACGGTGTATCACATTGATTCATTTGCATATATTGAAGAATCCTTGCGTTCCTGGGATAAACCCCACTTGATCATGGTGTATGATCCTTTAAATGTGCTGTTGGATTCTGTTTGCTAGTATTTTGTTGAGAAATTTTGTATCCTTGTTCATCAGTGTTATTGGCCTGTAGTTTTCTTTCTTTGTGACATCTTTGTCTGGTTTTGGTATCAGGGTAATGGTGGTCTAGTAGAATGAGTTTGGGTGTGTTCCTCCCTCTGCTATATTTTGGAAGAGTTTGAGAAGGATAAGTGTTAGCTATTCTCTAAATGTTTGATAGAATTTGCCTGTGAAGCCATCTGGTCCTGGGTTTCTGTTTGTTGGAAGATTTTTAATCACAGTTTCAATTTCAGTGCTTGTGATTGGTCTGTTTATATTTTCTATTTCTTCCTGGTTCAGTCTTGGAGGCTTGTGCTTTTCTAAGAATTTGTCCATTTCTTCCAGGTTGCCCATTTTATTGGCATATAGTTGCTTGTAGTAATCTCTCATGATCCTTTGTATTTCTGCAGTGTCAGTTGTTACTTCTCCTTTTTCATTTCTAATTCTATTGATTTGAGTCTTCTCCTTTTTTTCTTGATGAGTCTGGCTAATGGTTTATCAATTTTGTTTATCTTCTCAAAGAACCAGCATTTAGTTTTATTGATGTTTGGTATTGTTTCTTTCATTACTTTTTCATTTATTTCTGCTCTGATCTTTATGATTTCTTTCTTTCTGCTAACATTGGCGTTTTTTTGTTCTTCTTTCTCTAATTGCTTTAGGTGTAAGGTTAGGTTGTTTATTTGAGATGTTTCTTGTTTCTTGAGGTAGGATTGTATTGCTGTAAACTTTCTTAGAACTTCTTTTGCTGCATCCCATATGTTTTGGGTCGTCGTGTTTTCATTGTCATTTCTTTCTAGGTATTTTTTGATTTCATCTTTGATTTCTTTAGTGATCTCTTGGTTTTTAAGTAGTGTATTGTTAGGCCTCCATGTGTTTGTATTTTTTACAGGTTTTTTCCTGTAAAAAAATTGATATCTAGTCTCATAGCGTTATGGTCAGAAAAGATACTTGATACGATTTCAAATTTCTTAAATTTACCAAGGCTTGATTTGTGACCCAAGATATGATCTATCCTGGGGAATGTTTCATGAGCATTTGAGAAGAAAGCGTATTCTGTTCTTTTTGGATGGAATGTCCTATAAATATCAATTAAGTCCATCTTGTTTAATGTATCATTTAAAGCTTGTGTTTCCATATTTATTTTCATTTTGGATGATCTGCCCATTGGTGAAAGTGGGGGTGTTAAAGTCCCCTACTATGATTGTGTTACTGTTGATTTCCCCTTTTATGGCTGTTAGCATTTTCCTTATGTATTTAGGTGCTCCTATGTTGGGTGCATAAATATTTACAATTGTTAAGATTCTTCTTCTTGGATTGATCCCTTGATCATTATGTAGTGTCCTTCTTTGTCTCTTGTAATAGCCTTTACTTTAAAGTCTGTTTTGTGTGATATGAGTATTGCTACTCCAGCGTTCTTTTGATTTCCATTTGCATGGAATATCTTTTTCTGTCCCCTCACTTTCAGTTTGTATGTGTCCCTAGGTCTGAAGTGGGTCTCTTGGTGACAGCATATATATAGGTCTTGTTTTTGTATGCATTCAGCCAGTCTGTGTGTTTTGGTTGGAGCATTTAAACCATTTACATTTAAGGTAATTATCGATATGTATGTTCCTATTACCATTTTCTTAATTGTTTTGGGTTTGTTATTGTAGGTCTTTTCCTTCTCTTGTGCTTACTGCCTAGAGAAGTTCCTTTAGCATTTGTTGTAAAGCTGATTTGGTGGTGCTAAATTCTCTTAGCTTTTGCTTGTCTGTAAAGGTTTTAATTTCTCCATCAAATCTAAATGAGATCCGTGCTGGATAGAGTAATCTCGGTTGTAGGTTTTTCCCTTTCATCACTTTCAACATGTCCTGCCACTCCCTTTTGGCTTGCAGAGTTTCTGCTGAAAGATCAGCTGTTAACCTTATGGGGATTCCCTTGTATATTATTTGTTGTTTTTCCCTTGCTGCTTTTAATATTTTTTCTTTGTATTTAATTTTTGATAGTTTGATTAATATGTGTCTTGGCGTATTTCTCCTTGGATTTATTCTGTATGGGACTCTCTGGACTTCCTGGACTTGATTAACTATTTCCTTTCCCATATTAGGGAGGTTTTCAACTATACTCTCTTCAGATATTTTCTCAGTCCCTTTCTTTTTCTCTTCTTCTGGGACCCCTAGAATTCAAATGATGGTGTGTTTAATGTCCCAAAGGTCTCTGAGACTGTCCTCAATTCTTTTCATTCTTTTTTCTTTATTCTGCTCTGCAGTAGTTATTTCCACTGTTTTATCTTCCAGGTCCTTTATCCATTCTTCTGCCTCAGTTATTCTGCTATTGATTCCTTCTAGAGACTTTTAAATTTCATTTATTGTGTTGTTCATCATTGTTTGTTTGCTCTTTAGTTCTTCTAGGTCGTCGTTAAACATATCTTGTATTTTCTCCAGTCTATTTCCAAGATTTTGGACCATCTTTACTATCATTACTCTGAATTCTTTTTCAGGTAGACTGCCTATTTCCTCTTCATTTGTTTGGTCTGGTGTGTTTTAACCTTGTTCCTCCATCTGCTGTGTGTTTCTGTGTCTTCTAATTCTGCTTAACTTACTGTGTTTGGGGTCTCCCTTTCGCAGGCTACAGGTTCGTAGTTCCCGTTGTTTTTGGTGTCTGCTCCCAGTGGCTAAGGTTGATTCAGTGGGTTGTGTAGGTTTCCTGGTGGAGGGGACCGGTGCCTGTGTTCTGGTGGATAAAGCTGGATCTTGTTTTTCTGGTGGGCAGGACTGTGTCCGGTGGTATGTTTTGGGGTGTCTGTGACCTTATTATGATTTTAGGTAGCCTTTCTGCTAATGGGTGGGGTTTGTTCCTGTCTTTCTAGTTGTTTGGCATAGGGTGTCCAGCACTGTAGCTTGCTGGTCGTCATTGAGTGGAGCTGGGTCTTAGCATTTAGATGGAGATCTCTGGGAGAGCTTTCGCTTTTTGATATTATGTGGAGCTGGGAGGTCTCTGGTGGACCAATGTGCTGAACTCGGCTCTCCCACCTCAGAGGCACAGGCCTGACAGCCGGTTGGAGCACCAAGACCATGTCAGCCACACGGCTTAGAAGAAAAGGGAGAAAAAAAGAAAGAAAAAGATAAAGTTGTTAAAATAAAATATAATTGTTAAAAATTTTTTTAAATTTAAAAGTAATAAAAAATAGAGAAAGAAAGAAGAGAGCAACGAAACCAAAACAAATCCACCAATGATGACAAGCGCTAAAAACTATACTAAAAGAAAAACGGAAAGACAGAACCCTAGGACAAATGGTGAAAGCGTATACAGACAAAATCACACAAAGAAGCATACACATACACAGTCACAAAAAGAGAAAAAAATACATATATCGTTGCTCCCAAGTCCACCGCCTCAATTTTGGGATGATTCATTGCCTCTTCAGGTATTCCACAGATGCAGGGTACCTCAAGTTGATTGTGGAGCTTTAATCTGCTGCTCCTGAGACAGCTGGGAGAGATTTCCCTTTCTCTTCTTTGTTCGCACAGCTCCTGGGGTTCAGCTTTGGATTTGGACCCACCTCTGTGTGTAGGTCGCCTGAGGGCATCTTTTCTTCACTCAGACTGAATGGGGTTAAAGGAGCACCTGATTCGGGGGCTCTGGCTCACTCAGGCCGGGGGGGAGGGAGGGGCACGGAGTGCTGGGCGAGCCTGCGGTGGCAGAGGCAGGTGTGACGTTGCACCAGCCTGAGGCACACTGTGCGTTCTCCCGGGGAAGTTGTCCCTGGATCACGGGACCCTGGCAGTGGTGGGCTGCACAGGCTCCCGGGAAGGGAGGTGTGGATAGTGACCTGTGCTTGCACACAGGCTTCTTGGTGGCTCCAGCAGCAGCAGCCTTAGCGTCTCATAGCAGTCTCTGGGGTCCGCACTGACAGCCGCGGCTCGTGCCCGTCTCTGGAGCTCGTTTAGGCGGTGCTCTGAATCCCCTCTCCTCGCACACCAGGAAACAATGATCTCTTGCCTCTTAGGCAGGTCCAGACCTTTTCCCGGACTCCCTCCTGGCTAGCTGTGGCGCCCCCTTCAGGCTGTGTTCAGGCAGCCAACCCCAGTCCTTTCCCTGGGATCTGACCTCCGAAGCCCGAGCCTCAGTTCCCAGCCCCGCCCGCCCCGGCGGGTGAGCAGACAAGCCTCTCGGGCTGGTGAGTGCTGGTTGGCACCGATCCTCTGTGCGGGAATCTCTCCACTTTGCCCTCCGCACCCCTGTTGCTGTGCTGTCCTCCGTGGCTCCAAAGTGTCCCCCCCGCCACCCCGTCTCTGCCAGTGAAGGGGCTTCCTAGTGTGTGGAAGCTTTTCCTCCTTCACAGCTCCCTTCCAGAGGTGCAGGTCCCGTCCCTATTTTTTGTCTCTGTTTTTTCTTTTTCCTTTTGCCCTACCCAGGTATGTGGGGAGTTTCTTGCCTTTTGGGAGGTCTGAGGTCTTCTGCCAGCGTTCAGTAGACGTTCTGTAGGAGTTGTTCCACATGTAGATGTATTTCTGATGTATTTGTGGGGAGGAATGTGATCTCCACGTCTTACTCCTCTGCCATCTTGAAGGTCTCCCCTTGCTTTTCTTTTTTTGGTTATAGCAATACCAGAGAGTGTGAAGTGGTATTTCATTGTCGATTTTCTCTTTGCCTTTTGCTTTTGATAGTTTACAATTTATATGTAAATATGTAATTCATGTTTAAGCTTTTAATTACAATTCTGTGTCAGAATGTGGTAGATAAATGATCACATATCGTGAAATTAAATTAGGCTGAGAAAATCTTGGAGTAATACTTCATATAACAAGAACAGTATTCAGGACTAGAGTTTATACATTTAAATACTTCTTAAAGTGAAGAATGAACTGAAAGTCTATTAAATGGAACCCATGAAGATGTGTAATTTTATATCCGAATCTTATACTGTGGGCATTCTTATACTGGATCTCATACTGTGTACTGAAGTTTGGCATTAGATGGGTTGCTTTTTTTTATTATTGTGGATATTTACATAATATAAAATGTATCAGTGTAACCATTTTTAATGAACTGTTCGGTACCATTATAGTCACAGTGTTGTACAACCATCACTACTATATTTATTTCCAGAATTTTCCAGCACCCTAACAGAAGCTCAATAGCAAAAACTCCTCATTCCCTTTACCTCCAGCTCCTAGTAATCTCTCATCTACTTTTTGTCTTTGTGGATTTCTGGCTATTTCATATAAGTGGAATCATACAGTGTGTAGCCTTTTGTGTCTGAACATGTATGAGAATTTCATTTCTTTTTTTTACTGAATAATGTTCCATTGTATGGATATACCACATTTTGTTTAGCCATTCATTCATTGATGGACATTGCGTTGTTTCCACCTTTGGCTTTTGTGAATAATAATACTATGGACATCCGTGTACAAGTTTTTGTTTGAACACCTGTTTTCAGTTGTTTTGAGTATATATTTAGGAGTAGGACTGCTGGGTCATGTGTTTATGTTCTAATTTAACTTACTGAGGAACTGCCAAAATTATTTTCCACAGTGGCTGTACCATATTATATTCGCACCAGTGGTATGAGGGTTCCACTTTTACCACATTTTCACCAGTGCTTGTTATTTTCAGTTTCTTTGATTATAGGCATCCTGATGAACGTTAAACAGTATCTTGTGGTTTTGATTTGCCATTCCCTAGTGTCTAAGGGTGTTGAATATCTTTTGTGTGTGCCCGTTGACCATTTGTATATCTTCTTTGGAGAAATGTCTATTTCAGTCCTTTGCTCATTTTTTAATTGGCTTATTTGTCTTTTTGTTTTTGAGTTATAGGATTTCCTTATTCTAGATACAGATCTGTCTTTTTCCCTCTCCATCAGCAGTGTGAAGCCTTTGATGTTGCCCCTCAGGGGATACAGCCTTGGGTGTGCCCACTATCATCCAGAGATGGCATTGATTCTGGCAGGGCTCTTTTGGCTATTTCTTTCCCAGACCATACCCAGCTCTTAAACTCCACTAATTGCAGCTGCTTGCTCTGTTGTTTTCAACAGTGTTTGGGGGCATAAATTGCTTCACAGACTAATCCAGTCAAATTCAGGCTTCTTTAAAGATGTACTTCCCAAGGTCAATGTTTAAAATTTATTCTGACCACAAAAGATCTCTTCTGTCTCTTTCCATTTCTCTCCAGCAAACCAGCAGATCTGCAGTTTAGCCTTTATCTCCAAAGAATATCAATCTCTTCTCAATGGTCTTTCACTCCAACCACTGTTTTTAAGAGCACCCTTAGGTTTGAACTTACCCACAAGTGAAGTCAGTTCCTCTGGGAAGAGATTTGGAAGTCTGGTTTATGGCTGCTTCTAGCCCCAGTGAAAATCTCTGAATCACGGCTGTGGTGCTGGGGGCAGGAGCAGTGGACACTTCTCTTTAAGTGACATTTCAGTTTAGGATCTGAGTGTTCAATTGAGTGGGTGGCTGTAGCCCCAGGTCTCCTTGGCTTGCCGCTCCTAGCATGGAAGCCTCACCTGGTGAGCTGGGGCAAGATAATCCGGGTCTAGTAGTCTTAGCAGGGCCTCACCCAGGGTAGAGCCTCTGTCCCAGGAGCAGGGACTGGGGAGAAGGGAGCCCCCACCTCTCAACCACACTCACCCACAGCTTAGCTTCAGCAACACATAGCTGTGGGCAAGGTGAGAAATGCTGGCGTGCTGTGCTGCTCATCATGTCAGGATAGTCCTCTGACTGGGAGCTGGGCTTCAGGAGAGCCCTGTGTCCTCGGCTCTATCAGTCTGGAGTGGAGATTCTGTCGTGCTAAGCTGTGATGGGGAAGGGTGGGAGCAAGATTGTCATTCAGACACCACAAAAGTTCTTTGTCCTTACCAAGTTTTAGTAGATTTTCTTGAATAGGTGTTTCTTCATTTTCTTTATGACCTTAGGACCATTTTCAGAGGTGGCTGGGGTGGGGGTAGGGTTTGGGGTTTTTTTTGTTTTTTATTTTATAACTTTCACCAGTTTCACTGAGGAGTGGGTCTGCGGGACTCCCCACATTTGTCATGCCAGAAGTGTCATGCCAAAAGAAAAAAGAAGCCAGTCACTTTTGGACTACTTTTTACTGCCACAGTTCTCAACTTCCTACTTGTAAAATGTGAATAACACTACACTTAGGGTTTGTAAGAAAGAGTAAATGAAATGACATATGAAAACTTAAAATTGCTAGTCAAAAATAAGGAAAACTTAATACGCAGGAGCAGGCTGATGTAAGCACCAAAGGTTTCTCTTTTCCAAATTGTTGTGCATTCTAGAAATGATAATAAGTTACTGGGCCTCAGGAATTTTGGTGCTTATCAATTTTTATGGCTAAGTTATTTATGGAGCACATCGTTTTGGTTCTGCTTGATGTTTTCACTTTTCAATACTCTTCCGTGTTTCTTTTAAACTTATTAGATGGGATGAGGGCTAACCCAGGTCAAACCTCTTCTCAAAGCAACTCTTTTTCATCTAACGTTAAATCTTTTCATTCTTTCAACTCCTGTTTAGTTGTTATCTCCTATTTTAACATTCAGTTGTTCTTTAATGGTTTTTTGACATCAATTTTGTTTCCTCATCTAGATTGCAAGCTCCTTACAGGGAAGAACTGTATCCTCCGCACTACCTGACTACAACCCTTTGAAGTAGGAATTAGTTTGCCTTTAGAAGGGCAGAAACGACTTGTCTCTTGTACATCATTGTATGTACAAGATATTTAATATTTAAGCCTCCTTTTTCTGAAAAGTACTGTGTGATGGAACATTTGGATACTTGTTGATTATATTTTCTGTGGGCTTTTAGCTTTGCACAGCTTTCAACCTTAAGACTAGTCATTTTCATAACCAACAAGAACCTTCTGTATAGCACAGTGAACTGTATTCAATATTTTGTAATAACCTATAAGGGAAAAGAATCTGAAAAAATAGGTACATATGTATGTATAACTGAATCACGTTGCTGTACACCTGAAACTAACACAACATTGTAAATCAACCATACTTCAATTTTTAAAAAAAAGAAAAAAATGGCTAGTCATTTTCTTTTCTGTTGAGGATGTCTATTTCTATTAAGGAGGTACAGATTTTGCATGTCAAAAATGCCTAGGACATATCTGGAAGAAAGATAGTAATGTTCACCAGTTCACAGTAATGTTCACCCCTGGGCATGGGGCCTTTTCTGTATTCTTTGAATTTTTGATCATATGCATATATTACTTAAAAAACAAAAAAGATAATATATGTAAAAGGTACCCAGTTCAAAAGTTACAAAAGAGCATAAAGTAAATAAAAGTTTCCCTTCTACCCCAGACTCCCAGCTACCCAGTTCCCCTTCCCATAGGTAGTCACTGTTACTTATTTCTCTCTAGGGAGTTTGTACTAACTTTTATTTTTGTCAGCAGTATGCATGGGTGCTGTTTCTTATGAATCAGCTGTCAGAGTGTGTTACCAAATATTTAAAAATTTTCCAATTTTAATTAGATGTATTACTTTTTCAATTAAAAAATAATAATTTTAAAAGGGAAAGATAGAAAATGCTACACTAGGTTAGGATAAGCAAATCTGAGATCATTCAAAGGCACTGAGAAGAGAACTGACCCAAAAAGCTGGTATGCTCCCAGCCATAATGTGTTTTTGCCGCTTCCACTGTGAAGTGAGGATCTTGTAAATTAACACCATGGTTAAAAAATAAAAAACTTCTGTCAGACTGTGAACTGATACAGCCTGCTCCTATTCAAAAGACTAAGATATTTCTTCCATCGTGTGGTATCCACCAAGTGGAGTGCATTCTAAAAATGATCTCATCCCATCAGCCATACAGCTGGACTAAAATTTACTGTTTGATTCATCCTGTAAATATTTAAGCCTCCTTTTTCTGAAAAGTACTGTGCTGGTCCTATTTGACTTAACAAAGTTATTTCTGTTCCACCTCTCAGCAACATGAATTTGCAAGATATTTTTAAGTGGGAAAAACAAAATCCTACAATAATAAGTGCCACCAAAGTAATGTGAATTTGAAAACTAGACATATTAAGAAAAAATTGTAGATATTATAGGATACGTATTAAGTCAATTCATTAAAATATTTTAAAAAATACTGTGAAATCTGAATCCAGTTATGCTTGAGTTCATAATTTTTAGTTTTAATTTGATTCAGATGCCGACATTTTAACCTGAGTGTAGATCAAAATAATAACATCTAACATTTGTAAAGTACATTAAATCAACTAATATCTGTATAGTAGTTTACTATATAATCATGTATGTTATTTTGTTTTTTTAATAATGTTAAACTCTTAGGCAAGTTTTCTAAAAGGAATAATCCACTTTATTAGCTTTAACTAATCCAAGCAGAAAGAGAAAAAGCATTTATTGAATACCAAATATATTTCAGGCACCATGTCAAGTTCCTTTATATATATCATATAATCTTTTCAGCAACCCTTTGAAGTAGGAATTAGTTTGCCTTTAGAAGGGCAGAAACGACTTGTCTCTTGTACATCATTGTATAATGTCAGACACATGATAGTCGCTCCATAAATATTGGTGGAATGAGTTATCTTTTTTTTTTTTTTACATGAGGAAACTAGGCTCAGAATTTATCAAAAGCCACACAGTAAGAGACAGAGTTGTAGTTTAAACAAGATCTGTTTGGCTGTAAAGTAAATGCTGTTTGTCACACCATAATGACTCCTGAAGTTGGCTTTTGAGAAAAGATATCAAAACCTTGACTAAAGTTCTGAGATTATTAAAGAAGACTCTTTTTATTAGGTACAGACAACTGTTAAGAATGAGCACCACACTGAAGTAATGCATCCTTGTCATTTCTTTTTGACCATTCTTCCAAGACAACCTTCCTGCCCTCCCAGTTCCATCTCCCACCCTATTGCCACTGTGCTGATTTTGTGTTTTATTATTCCCATGCTTTAAAAAAATAGTTTTGCCACGTGCATGTACCCCTAGGCAAAATATTGTTTCATTTTGCATGGTTCTCAACTTATACACGTGGAAGCACACTATTTTTCTGTGATGAGCTTTTTTTTCTCAGTATTATATTTCAGTTAAATAAGAATCTCTGGGAAATGGGACTCAAGTGTTAGTATTTTTTAAGGCTCTCTTGGTGATTCCAATATGCCTTCAAGGGTGCATACAGAATAGTGGAAGTGCATGTTCATAGCTTCAACTTCACTAGAGAAATCCAAATTTTTACAAGGGAAGAATGAATTTAAACTCCCACCAGCAGGGTGTGCTGTTCCACGTCTTTGCCAATATCCAATATTTTCAGTCTTAAAATTTTGCCAATCTCGTGGATATAAAATGGGATCTTGATGTGATTTTAATTTGTTTTTCTCTGATAACTATTGAGATTGAGAATTTTATCTTATGGTTATTGGCCACTCATTTTCTCTTCTATAATATTTTCTATTCTGTTATCTTTTTTTTTTGCAGGTTTTATTTATTTATTTATTGAAGTATAGTTGATTTACAATGTTGTGTTAGTTTCCGGTGTACAACAAAGTGATTCAGTTATACATGTGTATATTCTTTTTCAGATTCTTTGCCCTTATAGGTTATTACAAAATATTGAGTATAGTTCCTTGTGCTATACAGTAGGTCCTTGTTGGTTATCTATTTTATATGTAGCATATCAGTGTTTTTATATTCTGGGTATCAGTCTTTCGTTGAGTATATTGTTGCAAATGTTTTCTCCCAGTTTGTGGCTTGCCTTTTCTCTTGTTTTAATATGGTCTTTTGATAAATAGAGTTCTTAATTTTAATTTAGTCAAATTTAATCTTTTCCTTTATGTATTGTGCTTTTCTATCTTGTTTAAGAAATCCTTTCTATGTTATCTCCTAGAAGTTTTATAGTTTGTGCATTACACATATATGTCTTCAATCTTCCTGGAATTGAATTTTGGATACGATGTAAGAGTCCAATTTTCTTTTCCCAAAATGGATAACTAATTATTTCAGTACTATTTATTGAATAGTTCATTTCTCTTCCTGTGATTGCAGTTGCCAGCTCTTTCATAAATCAAGTTTCCATATATGTGTGTGTCTATTTCTGTGTGCTCTATTCCATTCCATTAGCTTTTCAGAATATCCCTGTGCCAGTACTCACTCTCAATTGCTGTAGCTCTTTGATAAGTCTTAATAGGTAGTAAAGCAAATCCTCCCCCCTTATTTTAGGAATTTCTTGGCTCTTGATCCTTTTCTCTTCTATATAAACTTATAAATCATCTTGACAAGCTCCAAAAAACCCTGTTTGCTCTTTAATTGGAACAATATTGATTCAACGGATCAGTTTGGAAAAACTGGTATCTTTATGGTATTAAATGTTCCTATCACTGGACATGGTATATTACTCCTTATGTTTAGGAATTCCTTAATATTTTTCAATAGAATTTAATAATTTTCTTTATGAAGATCACAAACATCTTTCTTACATTTATTCCTAGGGGCTTTATATTTTTGTGGTATTATAAACGTTCTGTGTATCTTTGGAAAGAGTTTCAGTTTTCGGGTATAGTGTTCAACATATGTGTATTAGAACAAGATTATTAATTGTATGTGCATACTTGCAGTGTACTTACTGATATTTAGTCTTCTTTACCCACCATTTACTGGTGTGTTAAAATCCTCTGGTATATTTTTTCATTTTTTCCTCATACTTTTTGCTTTATGTATTTTTCAGGCTCTGTTATTGGGTATACACAAATTTAGAATCACTTCTTGGTGAAATCAGTCTTTAGGTATATAGTGGTCCTCTTTCATCTATTGTTTGATTAATTTAACCATACCAACTTGTTTTGTTTTAATAAATTTATTTATTTATTTTTGGCTGCGTTGGGTCTTTGTTGCTGTGCACGGGCTTTCTCTAGTTGGGGTGAGCGGGGCCCACTCTTCATTGTGGTGTGCAGGCTTCTCATTGCTGTGGCCTCCCGTTGCAGAGCACAGGTCCCAGGCACGCGGGCCTCAGCAGTTGCAGCATGTGGGCTCAGCAGCTGTGGCTTGCAGGCTCTAGAGCGCAGTCTCAGCAGGTGTGGCGCACAGGCCCAGTTGCTCTGTGGCATGTGGGATCCTCCCGGACCAGAGCTCGAACCCGTGTCCTCTGCATTGGCAGGTGGATTCTTAACCACTGCACCACCAGGGAAGCCCTGCCAACTTGGTTTTGATCAGTATTAGTTGGGTATGTTTTTTTCTTTACGTCATCCATCCTTTTATTGTCAACCTTTCTTTGTCTTATGTGATTCTTAGAAACAGCATATAGCTCAGATTTTTTAAAAAATTTAATCACTTAGTTTTTGCCCTTTTTACTATTTAATTTAGTCCACTAATGTTTATTTGGATTGCTTGTGCATTTGGATTTTAAAAACTATCTTATTTTGTGCCTTTTGTACATTTTTTTCTTTTAAAAAGATTCATTTTTTGGCTTATAAATTAAAATTTTTTTGTCACTATTAGTTTAGAAGAGACTGGTAGGGGTAAAGGAGAATGGAGAGTTTAAGGCAGTGCTTCTCAATCTTGACTGCATGTTGAATTCACCTAGGAACATTTAAAAGTATGAATGCCTAGGTTCTGCTCCCAGAAATTCACATTAATTGGTGTGGGGTGCAGTCTGGTGTGGGGAATTTTTAGAGCTTACTAGGTGCCTCTAATATATAGTCAAAATTGAAAGCTATTGCCCCCAGAGAAACTCTTAAATATATATCATCAGATGTAGACATAGGCTAAAAAGCTAAATGATCATTACCAATACCCTTTTCTCCCCATACTCATAGTTGCTTTACCTCTACCAACCAGGGGAATTCACTAGCTAGTTCAATTTTTTTCTGGTATATACTTGTGTGCACAGATTTGTATTGTGTCATATGTTGAGAATGTTGAATTAAAAATTTCTTTTTAAGTTCAGATGAGCTGGTCTTCAAGAAATCTTCCTTTGTCCAGAAGATAAAGCTGACACATGAAATTGCAGACAGAATAAATATTTAACTGGTTTTTTTAAGGGCAGTTATACAGAATAATTTATATGGAAGTATTACATGTCAGAGGTGGTTCACATTTCATAAGTCTGTTAGGAGAGTTTTCTGACAGAGAGAAAGTAGGCGCTAGAGTGATCAGAGATGTCCACGGGACAAAGTAAGCAGTTTGTGACCAAACCTTTTTGATATTTCTGTCTTTGATTTTTACCCCCAATTTTATCTTTCACTTTTTGCTTCCAAAATAACCCAGATTCATCCCAGGTCCCTTTCCAGAAAGTTACATTGGTAGGAGTTTGGGGAAGGGTGAGGCCCATGGTGAAAAGCAAGCATATAGGATGAGTTATTGATGTACATCACTTACTTAATGCAATAATTATTTTTTCCCAATTAATACTGAGTACATAACATGAACTGTGAATATGGTGGTGAAAAAGTAGAAGTCTTTTTCCTCGAGAATGTGTATCCTTGTAGGAAGGGAGACACAATAACTAAATTATAAAAGTAAAACTTATAGTATGTTGGGAATTGTGGTAACTGCCTCTAAAGATGGCTCTCTAGGGCTTCCCTGGTGGCGCAGTGGTTGAGAGTCCGCCTGGCGATGCAGGGAACATGGGTTCGTGCCCCGGTCCAGGAAGATCCCACATGCCGTGGAGCGACTAGGCCCGTGATCCATGGCCGCTGAGCCTGCGTGTCCAGAGCCTGTGTTCCACAACGGGAGAGGCCACAACAGTGAGAGGCCCGCGTACCGTAAAAAAAAAAAAAAAAAAAAGATGGCTCTCTAGTATTCTCTGCTTCCCAGTATTCATACCATTCTGTTGTCCTGTCCCACCCTTCATTTGGGTTGATTCTGTGTAACTAACAGAGCAAGGTAGAAATGAAGCTTCCTTACCTAGGTCATAAACCTCAGTTTCTGCCTTTGGTGTTTTGGAATATGAGCTCTGGGGGAAGCCAGCATCTGTATAAGCCGTCTTGACTAGCAGGAGACCTCTATGCTTTGTGCTAGCCCAGACTAGTCAGGTGGGAAGGCTGAGTGTTGAGTCAGTGATTCCTGGCCAGCACCCAGCTGTTTGAGCCCTCCCAGCTGAGGCCCCACACCTGTGGTTGAAGACGTCATCTTGGATTTTAGCTTGATTGAGCCTTCAGATAACTTCAGTCCCTACAACCATTGGCTGTAACCACATGAGCAAGAATCGTGCAGCTGAACCCAGGGAACCCATAGAATTATGAAAGATAGCAATAGATTGTTTTAAGCCACTAAGTTTTAGAGTGATATATTACTTGCAATAGATAATCAGAACAGATGGTGCTTAGTACTGTGGAGTAAAGAAAAGAGGGAAAAAGAGGTGAGGGAGAGAGAAGGAGAGAGGGGGAGAGGGATTGATTTTCAATTTTAAATTGGGTGGTTGGGGAAAGCCTCACTGAGAAGATAATTCAAACAAAAACACGATGGATGTGAGAGAGTGCATAATTATTGATACCTGGGGGAAGAACATTCCAGTCAGAAGGAACAGCAAGTACAAAGGTCCTGTGGCTGGAGCTGCCTGAAATTTTCAAGAAATAGCCGTGAAGGCCAGTATGGATGGAGCATACTGAATGATGGGAAGAATAGTGGGAATTGAGGTCAGACAGGTTTGGGGGGTTGAGAGTAGGTACACATTGTGTATGGCCGTGATAAGGTGAAACACTCTTTTTTATATATTTATAATTTATTTTATATATTTATACAAATATATTGTAATAATCCCTTTTCTCTCTTAAAATGAAATATAGATAATATAAGCTTTTTATGCACTTAAAAAAGAAAATAATACTGTTTCCAACTTAATATAAAGAAGACATAAAATGAAAGTGATATAGTTTATTTCATTATGTAAATACTATGGTATGACAAGTTAAAAATACAGCTAGCCTTTATATAGAGTGGCTGACTTTAAGACCTATAAATTAGGACTTAAATGGGTGTGTTATATTGCTTACTCAAATACTGTGAATAGTAATTGTGATGGGATTTTGTGAAATGGTAAATAATTATTGGTAAAGTTCTACACCAGAGTGTAGCCTTCCCTTAATTTACATGGAGGAGGCAATCTGGAAAATTCAGAGTATATTGAAAGGACAAAATTCACATAATTCACTACCATGAATGTTCCATGGGATATTTGGAACTCTGGTAATACCCACTAAACTGCAGAACCTCTCCTTAATCACAATGATAATCAGAAACATTTCCACTAGGAATCTTAGATACAGGACTTTGCAGGCCATTATAAGAAATGTAACTCTGCATGAGATGGCAGGTCATTGCAGAGTTCTAAGAAAAGGAGTAACATAAATCACTGGTGTCTTAATGAGATCATTCTGACTGCTGTATGGAGAATAAATGGTGGGTGGCTACCTACAGAAGAAGAAAAAACAGTTGAGTCTAATGCTGTCATCCAGGTGGACAGATGATAGTGATGTAGACCAGAATTGAAATGGTAGATTCTAAAATGTGGTTGGATTCTGAATATACAGTAGTTTTTGCATATCAGTACCAGGGTACATTTTTGTTTTCTTTTGCTTTTATTATCTCTACTCTTAGCCTATATTTTCCCAGAAGTAGTTATGTTAACTAGTTCACCTCTGCTAGAGACCTTTGAACTTTTAATATGGAGGGGATTATTTTTTTCTACACATGCTTGTTTCCATTGCTAATTAAAGTAGAAAGTGGATTTTCCTTTTTTGTTTTAACATGAATTTGCACGTTCTTAGTACATAAATTAGAATTCAGTTAAGTACTCATAAATGAAAGAAAATATGAGCTTCATAAACACTAGGAAGTCTTTTGAGCTTATACTCTTCAGAGCCAGTGCCATTTGATTGTTTTGGGGAATGGTTTTTGTTGGAAATTGTACATTCACTTTATGGATACCATCCTTGAGGGGAGCATTCCATGGAAATTTACTTATTTATTTATTTATGGCTGTGTTGGGTCTTCGTTGCTGCACGCGGGATTTCTCTAGTTGCAGCGGGCAGGGGCTACTCTTCATTGCGGTGCGCAGGCTTCTCATTTCACTGGCTTCTCTTGTTGCGGAGCACGGGCCCTAGGCGCGTGGACTCAGTAGTTGTGGCATGCGGGCTCAGTAGTTGTGGCTCGCAGGCTCTAGAGTGCAGGCTCAGTAGTTGTGGCGCACGGGCTTAGTTGCTCCACGGCACGTGGAATCTTCCCGGACCAGGGCTGGAACCCGTGTCCCCTGCACTGGCAGGCAGATTCCCAACCACTGTACCACCAAAGAGGTCCCTCTGTAGAATTTTTGACTCAGGAGACACTTTGATCCCTCCAAAATATGATGTGAATCTTTTTTGGGTAATTTTGGAATAGCATCAAAATGATGACATTTGTAGATTATCCTTAAGTACCACAGCCAGAGGTGAAGGATGACCAAGCTTTTCTGGTCCAAGTGTCATAACTTGCTTGCACCTCACAGCAACTGCAAGAAAATGTGATTTTAGTTATAGTTGGTTGGATTCAACTTTTATATTGGGAGGAGGCATGGGAGATAAGGGAACAGCTTTCATAGAAGGAAATTTGATAAGGAATCATGATGCTTAGTGCAGTTTTGTTTTATAAGTATTTATTAACTGCCTACTGTATTTAGTGGTAGCCAGGTCCTTTAGCAGGGATAAAAGAAATATAAAATAGTCTCTGCCAAGAAGGACCTTATATTCCATTAGAGGAGATGGGTACATACAGAGTTGAATAACATTATAAAGCAGTATACAATTAAGTGGTGAAAGATTGGTAAAACATTCTTTCTCAGCGGGGAGAGGGGCAAGTGCATTCCAGGAGGAAGATACAGACCCTCAGGGTAAGGATGACTAAGGCAAAATGGGGAAACAAGATCAGTTAGGTTTGAAGAGTATAGTCAATATGTTTTTCTCTTTCTGAGTGTTTTTAATGGAGAATAATAGGAAAGAAGCCCAGAAAGGTAAGATAGGTTAAGACAGAGTAGAGGGCACACTGCAGAACCAGTGAGGATTTGTAACATGGGAAAGACGTAAGGAAAGCAGCAAGACCAGGTTAGAAGAGGGAGAGAGGAGAGTAAGAGGTAGCAGGCCATGGGTGTAAAATCTAGATGTGAAGTGATATGCACCAGGTCTTGAAGTAATGGTAAAAATAGAAAGGAGGGGACGAAAGAAGTTTTTAGGTGTTGAAGAAAACATCTGGAACCAATATTTCATGATCAGAGAAGGCTAAAGGGAAATTTTTCTGATAAGTAATGCTCCAAATTGGCCTTTACTATTTGAATAATTCCCTCTCACCTCCTCCTCCCAAGATTCTCACTTTTTCCTTTATCACACTTAGGTGGTAGGACATGTCCATTTGGTTGATTTGTATGAGTGGTTTAGGAACTTTGGACAGCAGATTTCCCTTATCACGGAAGGGCTAGAAAATGGGATGAGAGGATACTTAGTGGAACTGGGACCATATCATATTCATATTTGTAGCCCCAGTCTGACAACTAGTAAGACAAAATTAACAGTTTTTGAATGATAATGAAGAAAATGTTTGGTACATTTTCCCTGACCCCTTTACATTTGGGAGCAAATTTGACTTTCGGCAATTTGCATTGTTTCTTTCCTAAAAGAAAAAATAATAATAATAAGGCAGCATTGTCTATTCACCTTTTGTTTTGCCCTAGCTTCACCCTCTAATCTTGCAGACTCCAGATCTCTTCTTTTGGTTCTTTGCTTGTTCTTTCTCAGGCTGCTCAGCAGGAAAGCAGACTGTTTACAAACAGTTTAAGCTAATAACTTCCTTTCCTACTGATCACATAGTTACCAAAATGAAACCTTTCTCAGGGCTAAGAGTGGGTGTTCTAGTTAGTAGGTATTCTGGAATGTAAATGGATCCTTATTTTAAGAAAGATTATTTTTATACTAGAAGTTCAGTGTACACCAAGATACACATATTTGTAGCAACTGGAAAGTATGGAAACATAAACCAGACTTGTTGGAAATTATTAGATTAGTGAAAGGCCTACTTACGTGGCTTGTTAATAACAGGAGCATCTCCAAACCAACAAAACCAGCCAAGTAAGGTGTAGTTAATTGAGCCTGTTTCCCCTGGCGTTAGTTTTCATTTCATCTATGAGGTGCAGCCTGATGGCATGCCAGTGCAGTTCCCATAGCATGATGGCAGCCCCCTTTGAGACGTAGCTTGATGGGGAACATAAAACTTAAAAACCACAAATCTTTGGGGACTGTATGACAGATTAAGTTCCTGTGTTTTGTTTTATATGATCAGAATTCCAAACTTACAAGAGACTAACACTTCTTTTTAAAAAGGTTTTTGAATCCAATAGCAATATTTCTACTGCACAGGAAAAGAAAATAGGGGAGCAACCTCATATATTAGAAATACAACGGTTCTGGAAGCTGAGAAATCTGGAATCTACTACGGGTCTTGCAAAAAACTGGTTTCGTTATGACATTTGGCTTAACATTTAACACAACATTTTTAAGCTTTCAGGTTTTGTTTTGTTTAGTTTTTTAATAAAAGGGACATTCTGTTAAGGTCTCATCTAACTCAAAGGTTCTTTGATTCTTTATTATCTGTATCACAAAAGACATAGCCTCTCTATTATCCCTTAATTGGGGTAAGGAAAGAAAACAGGATATTCACTGGTTATGTGTTGCTTACAGATGGTGAATACTCTCTCTTTCCTTCGTGCTCTTTAAGGGAAATTGCAGATTAGGGAAAACAGGGTTGTTGCAGATTAGCAAAAACAGGGTTGCATGCTGTTTTGATTTGAGACCTCTTAAGTTTCTGTGCCATGCTTCATCTTTATGCGTTCTGTTCTCAACTTTTCCTCTCTGGGATTATGAGTAAACAGAATAGGGGGAAATGTGGGGGGACAAAGTCGAAGATGGGAAAAGAGTAAAAGGAGGTAAAACAGGATGTAGGTGCTTTAGTAACTATGGAGGTCAAATAAATATATTTTCCATTGTTGACTATATTGCTTTCCACTATTCAGTTAACTGCTGCTTACTCTCTCCTTGCTACATATTTTACAAGGAGACAGTCAGACAACTGGAGGGCAATTCAAAATATTTATTTAGTATTTTCTTGCAAGACCTCAAAGAACCAGGGATGATTTTAGAGCCCCATAATATGAAACTCAGTGGGGGATACACACATCTAAAAATATTTAGTAGTTCTTGCTTTCCCTTTTCTTGGTTCTGGATTTTCTGTCTTCCATTGGCAAAACAACCTAGCCAAAAAAATTTTTCTATTGTACAGATAGAGAAAGACTGGGTTACATTGTTATACTATACTAATAAACTTTATATGATCAGGGAAAGGTTAGTTGAATCATAGAATATTAGAGTAGAAGGGACTTTAAAATCATCCATTGTGATTTTCAAATGTTTTTGCTCTGAAGTCTTTTCCAAACAACATCTTACACCGAAACCCGATATATAAACTAAATAAAAGTAATGACTGTGTTTATCAGGCAGCTCAAATCTGCATTGTTTGGTTGATAATTTTGTACTGATCACCTATATAAAATGTCTAGCAAAACATTAGAAAGTTGGGAGATTGCAGGTCTTAGTTATGTAGAACTTTGTACATATTAGAGGATAACCCTGACTCCTGCCCTCTAAATGCCCCTACAGATTTCCAGAATATTTGCTAGGTAACATTATCATCACCGTTGAGAAACACTAATCTATAATTTCTCCCCCAGTCATCTCATCCAGTTCCAAGGTTTTGTATACCATCTATATACTGATGACTACAAATATATATCCAGCACCAGCCTCTCTCTCTGAGCTCCAGATTTATAGAATCAACTGCCTGTTTGGCATTTTTCCCTAAGATGTTTAATATGCATTCATATATAATGTGTCAAGTATAATTCTAGATTTTTTCCCTCCAGAGCCTCTTTCTCTTCCAGTCCTTCCCACCTCAGCAAAAGTCACTGCTATCCACTCAATTGCTTGAGTAAAAAACCTAGAAATGAAGCTTAATTCATGTTTCCCCTGCCTGTCTTCCCTAACCCCATATCTAATTTATTAGTAAATCCTGTTGACTTATCTCAACATAAACCCTCAGTCTCTCCATTTCTATTTCCAATGTTACCTGTCTAATTCAAGCCACTACCTTTTCTTGTCTTGTGATTAGTCTCCCCACTTACACTCTTATCCCCTTATTATCTATTCTCCATTCAGACACTAGCATAATCTTAATACACATAACGCCACAACCCAGCTTAAAACATTTCAGTGGTTACTCTGTGTTCTTGAAATAAAACTTAAACTGCTTATCATGATGTATAAAGGCACTATGATGATCTTACTCCTGCCTACCTCCCCAGCCGAATCTTTTAACTCTCTAATGCCTGAGCCTCTCAAGCTACGGTAACCTACCTGGAATATTCCCATTTCCGAGTATAGCAAATACATTTCTCATCCTTCATGTTCTTTTTTTTTTTTTTTTTTTTTTTTTTTGCGGTATGCGGGCCTCTCACTGTTGTGGCCTCTCCCGTTGCGGAGCACAGGCTCTGGACGCACAGGCTCAGCGGCCATGGCTCACGGGCCTAGCCGCTCCACAGCATGTGGGATCTTCCCGGACCGGGGCACGAACCCGTGTCCCCTGCATTGGCAGGCGGACTCTCAACCACTGCACCACCAGGGAAGGCCCGTCTTTCAGGTTCTTGCTTGCATGTTTCTGCTTCGGAGTGCTGCCCTTCCCACTCCCCCCATCCCTGACTCCCTTATCCCAATTTGTAATTATCTTGCTTCTTTAATAGTTTGTATGTTCATTTTCTTTCTTCCCCATTAGACAATCAATGTAAGCTCTCAAAGAGAGCTGTCTGATTTATTGCTCTGTCTCCACAGTTTAGCACAGTTCCTGGATGAATGAATGATATGTATGTATAGGTTATTACAGAAGTACCTAAGAGGGTCATCTGTCCTAGCCTAGGCACAGAGTAGACATTAGGGGTGGCTGTTAGTAGTAAGAAGGCTTCATGGATAAGTGATTTCATGAGCTGAATCTTGAAGACAAGTAAGAGTTAGCCATGTGAATAGAAGAGAGGACTTCTGGGTAGGGGGAGCAATGTACTGTGTACAATAACCCAGAGGTTAGTGAGAACATTTTGCAGTTAAACATGACTAGTATGTTAGAGAGAGAAAGCTTTAGAATGGTAAATGCCAGAAAATGAAGTTTTTTAAATGCCAGTTCAAGGGAGGCTATGGGGAACCATCAAGGGATTTCTGTACTGTTTTCAGAGTAATCAAAATTTAAGTTTTATAAAGATTATTCTCTCAGGAAGCTTGAAGTTTGATTGGAGATTTTCAGTCTATGAGACTCTGAAACTTCTGCCTGTAATTTCTTCTGTTTGGGCATCTTCTATTTATTAAAGCTTTGTGTATGCCTTGACTGTGTTAAGAAACTCACTTTGCTTCCTGTTGAGGGGAGACAGATTGTTTGGGTTCAGCAGTTCTCCAGACCGCTTTACACTAAAAAGTTATGGAGGACCCTGAAGAGCTTTCATTTACATGAGTTATAGTCTATTGATATTTGCCATATTAGATATCAAAGCTGAGAAAAAAATGTAAATATCACTTCACCTAAAATTAATCATTTCATTATATTTTAGCATAAATAATTTCTGTGAAAAATATATTTTCTAAAACAAAAAGAATCAGAAGAGTGGTATTGTTATACATATTTGCACATTTCATTAATATCTGTCTAGTATAAGACATCTGGATTCTCTTAGTTGTGTCTGCATTCAGTCTGTTGCAATATGTTATTTTGGTTGAAGTGTATTAAGAAAATCTAGCATCATACAGGTATGTAGCTGGAAAAAGGAGTGTTCTGATAGCCTTTTTAGATGATTGTGGCTGCTCTGTGATACTATACCACAACTCAACAAATGGTGGTTTCTTAAAGATTCGTTACAATGTGGAATCTGTACTGGTGTCTTAGGTACTGATCACTCTGCTTGCTGTTGCTTGTGCCTGGAATACTCGTCCCAGTTCATACCATAACAAATATATTTTGATGCTTTCATACAATGTTACATTGAAATCCTTTGGTTTAGCTTAAAATTTGAGTGAGTCTTTAACCCACGTGTAACTTTGTAGCATCATACGTTGTTATTTGCAAAATACTGATTCTCTGAGTTATGCAGATCTTTTAAACATTCATATTCATTAATATCACTCTCAGTCTCATCATGAAAGTCTTTAAAGGTTGGAAGCTATCATGTTCACAGTGGCAGATTCACATTTTCCAAAATCTCTTTCCAAAGTTTTTGCTTCAAAGCTCAAATTTTATCATTGGTGAAAAAAAATGCTGTCAGTTGTTTTCCTTATGGCAATAGGTTCCCTTCAGTCATTTCTGAGGAAACGTCACCCAAGTATACAAGACTGAATAACCATGTCAGTCACTCTTTCAAGTAAAAAATGGTGTTCCATGCTATAAAGCAGCTTGCTCAGCTCTCAGCACAAACAATTATACAAGTGCTTTTCCTTGAGACGGAATTGTACTTCATCATGCAGACAAGGGCTTTATGTGTACTTCCTGTTTTGTCACACCAACTATTACAAAGACAATGTACTAAAGGTCAAGATTTAATAAAATTAATTATTGAAACAGCTTCTTCAGAGACATTCTTTAGTGAAGCTGGCTTTTTTTTTTCATTGTGAGCACGTGGTGGTGAGGAATATGTACCATGACTATAGTACAAATTTAGTCCCCTGCCATGATTTGAACTGAGATACCAGCAGTTTTACCCACGACTGTTGCATCATCAGTGCAAATATCAACACAGTGACAAAGACAAGTAAGTTATTATACTATTATAATGACAATAGTTTTGACCTCACAGTCCTCCTGAAAGGATCTTGGAAAACGCCAGGTAACCACAAACCACATATTGAGAATCACTATTTTGATATAATGCACTGTATATACTGCTGGTGGCAAAGGACATTGGTGTAGCTATTTTGGGAAACAGTTTGGCATAATCTATGTCAGAGACATCCATACCCAATGACTCAGCAATTCTACTCCATACAAATGCATATCACTAGCTATTTACAAAAATGTACATTAGCATTATTCATACTGGTTTCAAGCTGGAAACAATCCAGATGTCTATCAACAGCAGAATAGATATATTGTAATAAAATCATACAATGGAATACCCTACTACTATAAAAATGAATGAACTACAGTAACACAACAGCATGGATGAGACTCAGAACTAAAATTTTGAGTGAATAAAAGTCAAACATACTATATGATTGCCTTTATATTAAGTCAGAAACAGAAAAGTAATATAAAGGGTTTTTCCCCCAGCTTTATTGAGGTACAGTTGACAAAATTTTAAGATATTTAAATTTTACATCGTGGTGATTTGATGTACTTACACTTTGTGAAAGGTTTCCCACAGTTGACTTAATTAACATGTCCACCACCCCACGCATTTCCCTTTTTCTTTCGAGGGGGGAACATTTACATTCACTCTCTAAGCGAATTTCACTTATATAGTATAGTGTTTATCAACTGTAGTCACTGTGTGTACGTTAGATCCTCAGACCTTATTCATCTTTTTTTTTCCTTATTCATCTTATAACTGAAAGTTTTTACCCTTTTACCAACCTCTCCCTGTTTTCTCCACCTAGCCCCAGCAAGAACATTCCTACTCTCCGTTTCTGAGTTTGACCTTTTTTTTTTTTTTTTTAAGATTCTACGTATAAGTGATAGCATGAGATATATGTCTTTCTCTGTCTAGCTTATTTCCCTTAGCATGGTGCCTTCCAGGTTCATTCATATCGTTGTAAATGACAGGATTTCCTTCTTCTTTAAGAGTGAATAATATTCCATTTTGTGTGTGTGTGTGTGTGTGTGTGTGTGTGTGTATGTGTGTGTATCTCATATTTTCTTCCATTCACCTGTTGACAGACAAATTGTTTCCATACCTTGGCTATTGTGAATAATGCTTTTATGAATATGGGAGTAGAGATCTCTCTTTGAGATCATGATTTTGTTTCCTTTGGAAAACTTTGAGATATAGACCCAGAAGTGGGGTTGTTGGATTACATGGTACTTTTAATTTCATGAGGAACCTCTGTACTGTTTTCCATAGTGGCTGTACCAGTTTAAATTCCCACCAGCAGTGTATATGGGTTCCCTTTTCTCCACGTTCTCGCCAGCACTTAGCTCTTATATTTTTGACAGTACACATCCTAACAAGTGTGAGGGGGTATCTCACTGTAGTTTTGATTTTCATTTCACTGATGAACAGTGATGTTGAGCATCTTTTCTTGTGCCTGTTGACCATTTGTATGTTGTCTTTGGAAAAATGTCTGTTTAGGTCCTTTTGCTATTTTTTAGTTCACTTATTTATATGTTACTTATTTTTTGCTGTTGAGTTATATGAGTTCCTAGTGTATTTTGGATATTAATCCTTTATCAGATACGTGGTTTGAAAATATTTTCTCCCATTCTGTAGATTGCCTTTTCATTTTGTTGGTGGTTTCCTTTGCTATGCAGAAGCTTTGTAGTTTGATGTAGTCTCACTTGTTTAGTTTTGGTTTTGGTGTTAAATCCGAAAAATCATTGTCAAGACCAATGCCAAGGAACTTTTCTCCCTGTGTTAAAGTTCTAGGAGTTTTATGGTTTCAGGTCTTACATTCAAGTCTTTAATTCTTTTTTTTTTTTTTTTTTTTAACTCGGGGTTGACTTTTGTGCCTTTAATCCATTTTGAGTTAATTTTTGTATATGGTGTAAGCTAGGAGTCCAGTTGCATTCTTTTGCATGTGTCTGTCCAGTTTTTCCAACACCATTTATTGAAGAGACTGTCCTCTTGTCAAATTAATTGATCTTATATACATGAGTTTATTTCTGGGCTGTCCTGCTCCATTGATCTATATGTCTGTTTTTATGCCAATACCATTCTGTTTTGATAGCTTTGTAATATAGTTTGAAATCAGAAAGCATGACACCTCCAGCTTTGTTCTTTCTCAAGGTTGCTTTGGCTAATCAGGGTCTTTGGTGGTTCCATCAAATGTTGGGATTGTTTTTTCTGTTTCTGTGATAAATACCATTGGGACTTTGATAGGGATCACATTGAACCTGTAGGTCACTTTAGACATTATGGGCATTTTAACAATGTTAATTTTTCATATCCGTGAGCACAGAATATCATTCAGTTTTTTTTGTGTCTTCAGTTTCTTTCATCAGTGTCTCAGTTTTCAGTGTACAGGTCTTTTACCTCCTTGGTTAAATTTATTCCCAGGTATTTTATGCTTTTTGATGCAACTGTAAATGGGGCTACTTTTTTTTCTCTGATAGTTGTTGGTGTATAGAAATGCAACAGATTTTTATGTATTTATTTTGTATCCTGCAACTTTATTGAATTTATCTATTCTAACAGCTTTTTGGTGAAGTCTTTAGGATTTTCTATATGTAATATGTCATCTGCAAATAGTAACAATTTCACTTCTGATTTGGGTGCCTTTTGTTTTTTTTGCCTACTTGTGCTGGCTAGGATTTCCAGGACTATGCTGAATAACAGTGGTGAGAGTGGTCTTCCTTGTCTTGTTCCTGATCTTAGAGGAAACACTTTGAGCATTTCAGCATTGAGTTTGATGTTAGTTGTAGGCTTGTCATATATGGCCTTTATTATGCTGAGGTACATTCCTTCTATACCCACGTTGTTGAGAGTTTTTATCATGAAAAGACATTGAAGTTTGTCAAATGCTTTTTCTGTATCTGTTGAGAAAACGTTGACTGAGTTGCAGATGTTGAACTGCCTTTGCATCCCTGGAATAAACCCCACTTGATCATGGTGTATGATTCTTTCAAAGTACTGTTGTATTTGGTTTGCTAACATTTTGTTAAGGATTTTTACACCTATGTTCATCAAGGATATTGGCCTGTAATTTTCTTTTCTTGTAGTGTCCTTACCTGACTTTGGTATTATCAGGGTAATGTTGCCCTTGAAATATGAGTTTGTAAGTGTTTCCTCCTGTTATTTTTGGAGGAGTTTGAGAAGTATTGGTATTAGTTCTTTCGGTGTTTGATAGAATTCACCAGTGAAGCCATTTAGTCCTTGACTTTTCTTTGTTGGGAGGTTTATTTTTGGTTTTTTGGGGTTTTTTTTTGCGATACGCGAGCCTCTCACCGTTGTGGCCTCTCCCGCTGCAGAGCACAGGCTCCGGACGCGCAGGCTCAGCAGCCATGGCTCACGGACCCAGCAGCTCCGCGGCACGTGGGATTCTCCCGGACCGGGGCACAAATCCGTGTCCCCTGCATCGGCAGAAGGACTCTCAAGCACTGCGCCACCAGGGAAGCCCATGTTGGGAGGTTTTTGATTATTGCTTCGATCAGATTTTCTGTTTCTCCTTGATTCAGTCTTGGAAGGTTGTATGTTTCTAGGAATTTATCCATTTCTTCTAGGTTGTCCAGTTTTTCAGTCTCTTATGAGCCTTTGTATTTATGTACTATCAGTTGTAATGTCTCCTCTTTCATTTATAATTTTATTTATTGAGTCCTCTCTCTTTTCTTCTTGGTAAGTCTAGCTAATGGTTTGTCTATTTTGTTTATCTTTTTTTAAAAACAGCTCTTTTATTTTTTTCTATTGTCTTTTTAGTTTTTCTTTCATTTCTTTCTATTCTGATCTTTGTTATTTCCTTTCTTCTGCTAACTTTGAGTTTAGTTTGCTCTTAGAAAAGTACTATAGTGTTTTGGTGGTCAGGTTAATAGTTATCTTTGGGAAGGAAAGAGGAATTGTTGGGGGAAGGGACACTAGAGTCTCCTCAAATGTTGTTACTCTTCTATCTTGTGATCTGGGTGGTAGTCACATAGGCATTAATTTTGTGATAAATCATTGAGGTGTACTTTTTCCTTTTCTGCATTAGTGTGTTGTATGTCACAACAGAAAAGTTATAGAAAAAAGAGCACATTATAAGGTTTTTAGTGGTATTTCAGCAAACTGCTTTTAGTAGAAACAGACTATTTGTGTTTCATACGTAAATTATTACCAACTTTTTAAATGCCTTAAACCTCGCTACCCCTGCATCAAAAAACTACTTTTTCTAGAGTTTGAACATGTTTAGAAATTGAATTTTTTGTTTATATCAAGTGAGATTATATTCCTTATTGCTAGTATAGTATGCTTCAAAGTTCCTAATAAGGAATGTTTTAGATAATATGGTGATAATTAAGTCAGCCCTGTTCCCCAGTATTTATTTAATTATTGGTTTTATCATTTAATTCTGAAACCTTTGGGCACATTTAAAAAGTTTAAAAAATAAAAATAAAACCCCCCACATTCCTATTTCTGAGTTTTATCTTTGCAGTAAAGAAGCGAGAGTAATGATCAAGTTGTATCCTGTATGAATACAGACAACCTCCTCAGCTTCCTGGTGCTACCTGCATTCTGTCAGAAGACTTCCTTTTTTTTTTAATAAATTAATTTATTATTTATTTATTTTTGGCTGCGTTGGGTCTTCGTTGGTGCGTGCAGGCTTTCTCTAGTTGCGGCAAGCGGGGGCTACTCTTCGTTGCGGTGTGCAGGCTTCTCATTGTGGTGGCTTCTCGTTGCAGAGCGCGGGCTCTAGGTGCGTGGGCTTCAGTAGTTGTGGCTCATGGGCTCTAGAGTGCAGGCTCAGTAGTTGTGGCACACGGGCTTAGTTGCTCCGCGGCATGTGGGATCTTCCCAGACCAGGGCTCGAACCCATGTTCCCTGCATTAGCAGGTGGGTTCTTAACCACTGCGCCACCAGGGAAGCCCTGAAGAGTTCTTTATCTCTCTATTGTTTACATTTGCTGAGACTAATAGAAAAGAGACCATTTCTCTTGGCAGATGAAGGATATAGCATGTTGATCACAGAGATCCATATGTTTACTGGCTTTTTTTTAAACAGACTTTACTTTTTAGAGCAATTTTTTTTTTTTTTTTTGGCAGTGCCGCATGGCATGTGGGATCTTAGTTCCCTGACCAGGGATTGAACTCATGCCCCTTGCATTGGAAGCGTGGAGTCTTAACCATTGGACTGCCAGGGAAGTCCCTAGAGCAATTTTAGGTTGACAGCAAAATTGAGTGAAGATACAAATACTTCCCATATAGCCCCGCCCCCACCCATGCTTAGCCTCCCCCATTATCAACATCCACCAGAGTGGTACATTTGTTACAATTGATGCCTCTACATCGACACATCATTATTCATCAAAAGTCTGTAGTTTACATTATGGTTCACTATGCGTTTGGACAAATGCATAATGAGATATATCCACCATTATAGTATCATACATAATAGTTTCACTGCTCAAAAAATCCTCCACCTCCATGTTCTACCTGTTCATCCTTATCTCCTCCCTGACTCCTGGCAACCACTGACCTTTTTACTTTCTCCATAGTTTTGCCCTTTTCAGAATGTCATATAGTTGGAATCATATAGTATGTAGCCTTTTCAGATTGGCTTATTTCACTTAGTAATATGTATTTGTTTCTTCCATGTCTTTTCATGTCTTGACAGTTCATTTCTTTTTAGCGTTGAATAATGTTCCATTATCTGGATTTATCACAGTTTATTTATTCATTTACTGAAGCACATCTTGGTCGTGTTCAAGTTTTGGCAATTATGAATAAAACCTCTGTAAACATCTGTGTGCAGGTTTTTATGTGGACATAAGTTTTCAACTCCTTTGGGTAAATACCAAGGCGTGCAATTGCTGGATCGTATGACAAGAGTATGTTTAGTAAGGAACTGCCAAAGTAGCTGTGCCATTTCACATTCCCACCAGCAATGAATAAGAGAGAGTTCCTGTTGCTCCGCATCCTTGATAGCATTTGGTGTTGTCACTGTTCTGGATTTTGGCCATTCTAATAGATGTGTATGGTATTAACTGGCTTTTCAGCATGCTTGGCCAGGATACTGCTTGTGAGTTATTTTCTATGGATCACATGATTTGTACCTCCATATTCAGCCATTAAAATGAGCAGCAGTTAGTTTTTTTTTTTTTTTTTTTTGCAATCTATGAGCCAGTTTTTCCTGCAGTATTGGTACACCTAAAGAAATAGGAAACTTGGGGAAAGTTTTATAAGTTCCTTCAGGCTGTTAACAGAGCAGTTGATAAGTGAGTGAATAAATTAGGACTTTGTCAATGTAACCTCCTTCAGACATATTCACAAGTTTCAAAAACTCTGTAGCTCAAAGCTTCATATTAAATAACTTTTGTTTCACAGTATTGACCCATGAAATTTAAAAATATTGGAGTTCCTTAGGGACATTGTATCTTACTCATTACTGTATTCCTGCATTTAGCCTGGCACCTGGCACATACTAGGCACTCTGTAAATATTTATTGAACTGAAAAATGAATTGAAGTAGGACCTGGAAATATGGGCGATATCTATTTGAGATGAGACACAAATTTATTTATCAGTGGAGAAACCTTGGAAAAGTCTCCATGTTAATGCTAAAGAATACAGTCATCAAAAATGCTTGAGTAACCAGGAATTAAAATATACTATAAAGCCTCAAAATTAAAATGGTGTGATATCAGTACACAAATAAACCAATGGGATAAAACTGAAAGCTCAGAAATATACCCAAGTTCATGTGGAAATATATAAAGATACTATCTCAAATCACTAAAGTAAGTGGTGGTAGGTCAGCTTGGTGGCCATATACAGATCTTTTTCTACTTAAAATGGGGTTACGTCCATAGTTGGGCAAAATCATCTAACACAAAGCCTGTTTTATAATAAAGTGTTGAATATCTCATGTAATTTATTTAATATTGTACCGAAAGTGAAAAACAATGGTTTTATGCGTACAGAATGGTTAAGCGTATCGCTTTTTACCCTCATGATCGCATGGCTGACTGAAAGCTGCAGCTGCTGCCAGCATCATGAGTATCATACTAGCAGGGAAAAGAGCAAAATTCAAATTTTGAAGTATGGTATCTACTGAATGCGTATTGCTTTCACACCACTGCCAAGTTGAAAAATTGTAAATCAGGCCATAGAGGACCATCTGTAATTGTGTCAATCAGAGATAAGTTGCAGAATTTTTATTTACATTGTGGCAGATAGTGTGATGTGTGTATATGTTGGGTTTTTTTTCTGCTTAGTCATCAATTTAATACACATCAGTGACTACTTGTCAATCCCAGTCGCCCAATTCATCATACCACCGCCTCCATCCCCCCAACTCTTTCCCCCCTTAGTGTCCATACGTTTGTTCTCTACATCTGTATCTCAGTTTCTGCCCTTCAAACCTGTTCATCTGTACCATTTTTCTAGGTTCCACATATATGCGTTAATATGTGATATTTGTTTTTCTCTTTCTGACTTACTTCACTCAGTATGACAGTCTCTAGATCCATCCACGTCTCAACAAATGATCCAATTTCGTTCCTTTTTATGGCTGAGTAATATTCCATTGAACATATGTACCACATCTTCTTTATCCATTCGTCTGTCGATGGGCATTGAGGTTGCTTCCATGACCTGGCTATTGTAAATAGTGCTGCAACAAACATTGCAGAGCATGTGTCTTTTTGAATTATGTTTCTCTCTGGATATATGCCCAGTACTGGGATTGCTGGGTTATATGGTAATTCTATTTTTAGTTCTTTAAGGAACCTCCACACTGTTCTCCACAGTGGCTGTATCAATTTACATTCCCACCAACAGTGCAAGAGGGTTGCCTTTTCTCCACACCCTCTCCAGCATTTGTTGTTTGTAGATTTTCCGATGATGCCCATTCTAACTGGTGTGAGGTGATACCTCATAGTAGTTTTGATTTGCATTTCTCTAATAATTAGTGATGTTGAGCAGCTTTTAATATGCTTCTTGGCTATCTGTAGGTCTTCCTTGGAGAAATGGCTATTTAGGCCTTCTGCCCATTTTTGGATTGGGTTGTTTGTTTTTTTGTTATTGAGCTGCATGTGTTTTTTATATATTTTGGAGATTAATCCTTTGTCCGTTGATTCATTTGCAAATATTTTCTTCCATTCTGAGGGTTGTCTTTTCATCTTGTTTTTGGTTTCCTTTGCTGTGCAAAAGCTTTTAAGTTTCATGAGGTCCCATTTGTTTATTTTTGTTTTTATTTCCATTACTCTAGGAGATGGATCATAAAAGATCTTGCTGTGATGTATGTCAAAGAGTTTTCTTGCTATGTTTTCCTCTAAGCATTTTATAGTGTCTGGTCTTACATTTAGGTCTCTAATCGATTTTGAGTTTATTTTTGTGTATGGTGTTAGGGAGTGTTCTAATTTCATTCTTTTACATGTAACTGTCCAGTTTTCCCAGCAGCACTTATTGAAGAGACTGTCTTTTCTCCATTGTATATCCTTGCCTCCTTTGTCATAGGTTAGTTGAACATAGGTGCATGGGTTTATCTCTGGGCTTTCTATCGTGTTCCATTGATCTGTGTTTCCCTTTTTGTGCCAGTACCATATTGTCTTTATTAATGTAGTTTTGTAGTATAGTCTGAAGTCAGGGAGTCTGATTCCTCCAGCTCCGTTTTTTTCCTTCAAGACTGCTTTGGCTATTTGGGGTGTTTTGTGTCTCCATACAAATTTTAAGATTTTTTTGTTCTAATTCTGTAAAAAATGTCATTGGTAATTTGATAGGGATTGCATTGAATCTGTAGATTGCTTTGGGTAGTAGAGTCATTTTCACAAAATTGATTCTTCCAATCCAAGAATATGGTATATCTCTCCATCTGTTGGTATCATCTTTAATTTCTTTCATCAGTGTCTTATAGTTTTCCGCATACAGGTCTTTTGTCTCCCTAGATAGGTTTAATCCTAGGTATTTTATTCTTTTTGTTGCAGTGGTAAATGGGAGTGTTTCCTTAATTTCTCTTTCAGATTTTTCATCATTAGTGTTTAGGAATGCAAGAGATTTCTGTGCATTAATTTTGTATCCTGCTACTTTACCAGATTCATTGATTAGCTCTAGTAGTTTTCTGGTGGCATCTTTAGGATTCTTTATGTATAGTACCTTGTCATCTGCAAACAGTGACAGTTTCACTTCTTCTTTTCCAATTTGTATTCCTTTTATTTCTTTTTCTTCTCTGATTGCCGTGGCTAGGACTTCCAAAACTATGTTGAATAATAGTGGTGAGAGTGGACATCCTTGTCTTGTTCCTGATCTTAGAGAAAATGCTTTCAGTTTTTCACCATTGAGAATGGTGTTTTCTGTGGGTTTGTCATATAGGGCCTTTATTATGTTGAGGTAGGTTCCCTCTGTGCCCGCTTTCTGGAGAGTTGTTATCATAAACATGTGTTGAATTTTGTCAAAAGCTTTTCCTGCATCTATTGAGATGATCATATGGTTTTTCTTCTTCAATTTGTTAATATGGTGTATCACATTGATTGATTTGCGTATATTGAAGAATCCTTGCATCCCTGAGATAAATCCCATTTGATCATGGTGTATGATCCTTTTAATGTATTGTTGGATTCTGTTTGCTAGTATTTTGTTGAGGACTTTTGCATCTATATTCATCAGGGATATTGGTCTGTAATTTTCTTTTTTTGTAGTTTCTTTGTCAGGTTTTGGTATCACGTTGACGGTGTCCTCATAGAATGAGTTTGGGAGTGTTCCTTCCTCCACAATTTTTTGGAAGAGCTTGAGAAGGATGGGTGTTAGCTCGTCTGTAAATGTTTGATAGAATTCACCTGTGAAGCCATCTGGTCCTGGTCTTTTGTTTGTTGGAAGATTTTTAATTACAGTTTCAGTTTCATTACTTGTGATTGGTCTGTTCATATTTTCTGTTTCTTCCTGGTTCAGTCTTGGAAGGTTATACCTTTCTAAGAATTTCTCCATTTCTTCCAGGTTGTCCATTTAATTGGCATAGAGTTGCTTGTAGTAGTCTCTTAGGATGCTTTGTATTTCTGCGGTATCTGTTGTAACTTCTCCATTTTCATTTCTAATTTTATTGATTTGAGTCCTCTCCCTGTTTTTCTTGATGAGTCTGGCTAATGGTTTGTCAATTTTGTTTTATCTTCTCAAAGAACCAGCTTTTTGTTTTATTGATCTTTGCTATTATTTTCTTTGTTTCTATTTCATTTATTTCTGTTCTGATCTTTCTTTCTTTCTTTCTTTCTGCTAACTTTGGGTTTTGTTTGTTCTTCTTTCTCTAGTTCCTTTAGGTGTAAGGTTAGATTGTTTATTTGAGATTTTTCTTGTTTCTTGATGTAAGCTTGTATAGCTATAAACTTCCCTCTTAGAACTGCTTTTGCCGCATCCCATAGGTTTTGGATTGTCGTGTTTTCATTGTCATTTGTCTCTAGGTATTTTTTGATTTCCTCTTTGATTTCTTCAGTGATCTCTTGGTTATTTAGTAACGTATTGTTTAGCCTCCATGTGTTTGTGTTTTTTATGTTTTTTTCCCCTGTAATTCATTTCTAAACTCATAGCGTTGTGGTCAGAAAAGATGCTTGATATGATTTCAATTTTCTTAAATTGACTGAGGCTTGATTTGTGACCCAAGATGTGATCTATCCTGGAGAATGTTCCATGCACACTTGAGAAGAAAGTGTAATCTGCTGTTGTAGGATGCAGTGTCCTATAAATATCAATTAAATCTGTCTGGTCTATTGTGTCATTTAAAGCTTGTGTTTCCTTATTAATTTTCTGTTTGGATGATCTGTCCATTGGTGTAAGTGAGGTGTTAAAGTCCCTCACTATTATTGTGTTACTGTCGATTTCCTTTTTTAGAGCTGTTAGCAGTTGCCGTATGTATTGAGGTGCTCCTGTATTGGGTGCATATATATTTATAATTGTTATATCTTCTTCTTGGATTGATCCCTTGATCATTATGTAGTGTCCTTCCTTGTCTCTTGTAACATTCTTTATTTTAAAGTCTTTTTTTATCTGATATGAGTATTGCTACTCCAGCTTTCTTTTGATTTCCATTTGCATGACTATCTTTTTCCATCCCCTCACTTTCAGTCTGTATGTGTTCCTAGATCTGAAGTGGGTCTCTTGTAGCCAGCATATATATGGGTCTTGTTTTTGTATCCATTCAGCAAGCCTGTGTCTTTTGGTTGGAGCATTTAATCCATTCACATTTAAGGTAATTATTGATATGTATGTTCCTATGACCATTTTCTTAATTGTTTTGGGTTTGTTTTTGTAGGTCCTTTTCTTCTGTTGTGTTTCCCACTTAGAGAAGTTCCTTCAGCATTTGTTGTAGAGCTGGTTTGGTGGTGCTGAATTCTCTTAGCTTTTGCTTCTCTGTAAAGCTTTTGATTTCTCCATGGAATCTGAATGAGATCCTTGCTGGGTAGAGTAATCTTGGTTGTACGTTCTTCCCTTTCATCACTTTAAGTATACCATGCCACTCCCTTCTGGCTTGTAGTGTTTCTGCTGAGAAATCAGATATTAACCTTATGGGAGTTCCCTTGTATGTTATTTGTCATTTTTCCCTTGCTGCTTTCAGTAATTTTTCTTTGTCTTTAATTTTTGCCAGTTTGATTACTATGTGTGAATATATGTTTTTTCCCAAGGAATATCAGGATAATAATGCTATGGTAATTTTTCATCTTACTCTTATCCCATCTTCAACATATTTCTTTAGTGTTTCATAAAGCCCTTTAGTATTTTCTCTGATTTGAGAAAAATAGGATATAAAAACGTTTTTTAAAGTACTATACAGTGAAATAGATTTTTGGAATTAGAGCTTTCATTTATTATGTAAAATATTTTTTAACATAAACCAACCAGAATACTTTGGTATCTCATTACTTGCCTCAGGCTTACTGATTTTTGTCATTATGGGTTTTTTGACAGTGCATGAAACACTTGAATTTTTATTTTATTTCTTTAATTATGTTTAGCTTAATTTAGTTATCTTTTTTCTTTAAGGTATAGCAGAAATATAATCAGAGATTTGGATAGTTTATTTTTAAGTTGGTTATTTTGGATCTTAGCACTCTTTTTCCCTTACAGAAATATATAATAATTATATTCACAGCACAGCCATGAGACTCTTTAATGCATCATATAGATAAAAATACTACAACTATTAATGTAAACTTACAGAACACTCTAGTAATTAGAACAAAAACAGTGAACCTGAATAAAGTAAAATATTTTATGCTTGAAGAAAACAGGAGAATGAAAAGTATTGACACTTGTGGGAATCACACAATAATATGCTGTACATTTTTAAGAGCTGGAAATACTGATCTGTGTTTTTTTGTAACTTTAAACATACAGAAAAGCACAGAGAATAATACTATAAACAACCAAATGCCATCACCCAGCTCAGTGTTTTGCTTCAGGAACTTTTAAAAATAAATAAAACATAGCATTTTTTAGTATTATGTTTAATTTTTACTTGTGACTCTCACAGTGCTTGATGTGTGTTTGGATCATTTTAAGACTTGCAAGCATAAAGAGGGAAGGAAATGAAGCTGTCCCAGAGGTAACTAGAGATTTGTTAGGGAGCAGAAAGGTGTATGAGAGAATATATGGAGAGATGCCTCCTTTGGAACTAAGTGAGGCACAGTCTTGAGAAAGGTGAAAAAGTTGATGTTGAAGAGCTATTTTTTTCAGTGATCAGAAGATTATATTGATGATACTATCTCATCATCTTTTCTAAATCTTTCTGTTTGATGGATGTCAGAATTAGGGATTTGCTGTTGGGAAGGTAGGAAGAGGATAGATATCTTTTATATTTAGTCAAAAATGGTATTTTATTATATAGGATATCTACAAATTATGTGTTTGTGAGTGGGAGTGGATAGGAGGAAGATAGAATCATAGTGGTCACACAGTTTACATTTCTGAAGAAAATGAAAAATTTCCTCTAAGCTACTTTAAACTTACAATTATATACTGTATTGAAAATACATTCTCTCCCTTTTGTGTTGTTTAGAATACTTGTCAGTGTTCAACTGATGGTGATACTAAAGAAAAACCACAGAAAACACCTATTTACAGTTGTGCTAGAAAAGTAATGGAGAATTATTTATAAGCATTATAGTTTAAAAAGTTAATATAGGAAATAATTTATTTCTGTAATAGTACCTGCTTATCAGTACCTTTGTTTGAAAACAAACGTGACACTAAATGTGCACTAAAGATACCTTTTAGACCAGCGATGCCATGACACTTTGCTAGAAGCTTTTATGGTTCCTTGTGCTTCTTCTCATTGCTGATCCCCTCACTCACAGTTGACATCACTCTTTTGGTCAACAAGCATTTATGGAGGAATTACTTGTCTCTGGCACTTTGCTAGGTGCTTAGCATATCAACATGTATAAACTCAATTCCTACTCAAAGAACTCAATATTGTTCGGCCTTCTCTTCTTTTGGCCTGCCCCAACTATTTTCATTATAAATAGAGCAGTGTTAGACTTTACTAACCACCTATATTTTTCCTGGTATTTGACTTTGTTCCATACTTTGTTCTTGGCTTTTTGATTTTCCGATTGGTGCTGACCAGAGTAATCCACACCACTATAGGACAAAAGATTAAATCGTTAGTATTTATGAGATCAAGAATACACAGGGGGGCTTCCCTGGTGGTGCAGTGGTTGGGAATCTGCCTGCTAATGCAGGGGACACGGGTTCAAGCCCTGGTCTGGGAGGATCCCACATGCCGCAGAGCAACTAGGCCCATGAGCCACAACTACTGAGCCTGCGCGTCTGGAGCCTGTGCTCCGCAACAAGAGAGGCCGCCATTGTGAGAGGCCCGCGCACTGCAATGAAGAGTGGCCCCCGCTTGCCACAACTAGAGAAAGCCCTCGCACAGAAATGAAGACCCAACACAGCAAAAGTAAATAAATAAATTAATAAAACTCCTACCCCCAACATCTTCTTTAAAAAAAAAAAAAAAAAAGAATACACAGGGAATAAAACCAGTATAGTTTTTATTCTGAGTACTTGCTGGTAATACCTCCAAGTCCCTCTTAACAAATATGCTATTTTAAATTTATTTTTTGAACAGGTAATGTAGTTTACTGTTCAAAAGGTACCAATTTAAAAGTGCAGAAGGGAATTCCCTGGCAGTCCAGTGGTTAAGACTTCACCTTCCAATTCAGGGGGTGCAGGTTCGATCCCTGGTTAGGGAGCTAAGATCCACGTGCCTTCTGGCCAAAAAACCAAAACATAAAACAGAAGCAATATTGTAACAAATTCAATAAAGACTTTAAAAATGGTGCACATCAAAAAAAATCTTTAAAAAAAAATTTTAAAAATCAAAGTGCAGAAGGATTCCATCATACCTTGTTTCCCAGTAATCTAGTTTCCTTCCCCAGAATCAACCATTGTTAAGTATTTCTTATGACTCCTGGAAATAATGTGTGGTTAAGAATAGAGATTCTTCTGGGCTTCCCTGGTGGCTCAGTGGTTGAGAGTCCGCCTGCCGATGCAGGGGACACTGGTTCGTGCCCCGGTCTGGGAAGATCCCACGTGCCGCGGAGCGGCTGGGCCCGTGGGCCATGGCTGCTGAGCCTGCGCGTCCGGAGCCTGTGCTCCACAATGGGAGAGGCCACAACAGTGAGAGGCCCGCGTACCGCAAAAAAAAAAAAAAAGAATAGAGATTCTGGAGCCCAGCCACCTTGGTTCATGTTCTTTGTCATATTAGGCAAGTTAAGTTGTTAACCTCTGTGTCTGTTTCCTTCTCTGTAAATGGGGATACTAGTACTTACTTCATTGGATTGCTTGTAGACTCCTTAGCACAGTACATGGCACAGAGTAAGTGCTAAGTGCATATTGGCTATGGTTGTTTTTGTAGAAGTATGTGTGTCTGAATGTGTATTTTTTTAACCTTAGGAATACAGAGTTTAGTTTAACATAATTTTCATTCATGGCACACTGTTATTATAGGCCCTTGTATCCTCTCACTATGTAACAAAACCATTTATTCTCTCCTTTGAGTCTACAGGTCATCTGAGTGGTTCTGACCTGGGTTTGGCTTAGTCAGCTGATGGATTGACTGGGAGCTGGGCAGTCTAGGATGGCCTCATGTGGGATGACCCATCTCTTCTCCACATGTCTCTCAAATTCCTCCATCATGCTAATCAGGGTGTGATCTCTTTGGTGGCATAGGTCCAAGAAAGAATGTGAACTTCATAAGCATGTTTTCAAGCCACTATTTTTGTCAATTTTGTTACCATGCCATTGACCAAAACAAGTCACATGGCCAAGCTCAGGGTTAGCGTATGATATGCCAAGGGGTGCTGATATAGAGAAGTGTGACAAATTGGAGCCATTAATGCAATTAATCTATCACAGTCCACTCTGTAGTAACTGCAGTCCAGCACTTGGTGGTTATCATAGAGCTACTGTTAGTCAGTAGTAAGGAGACAAGCTAGGAATTAGAGATCACCAGGCACCACGGTGAGTGTGTCACTGTGTCAGACTGCCACAGTCTTCTGAGATTAATGACTTCAGTTTCATTTTCTCTTCTCAAATGTTATGCACATTCCTCTCCAACAGTAGATGGCCAACTGAAACCTGGAACCATGCAGGAAAGGGGATTCTAGGAAACACAGTCCTCAGTTTAGGTGGAAGTAGTAATGCCAAGCTGACAAAACGCCATCCAGCATAACTCCTTTCTTGTTTTAATTTTTCCTCTTTATCCTAATCCCCACTTCCATTCCTCGTATTCTCTTGGAGGCACTCACTTTAATATCTTTGATATATATTTTATTATGTATATAGCCTCATAAAATTTGAGTGATCTTTTATGTATATTTTAAATTTACATTAATGATAATATGTATCTTACTTTGTTTCCTACTTTTTTCCATTTAACTCTGTTTTGAAATCTGTCCATGTTGCTATAGGTACATCTATTTGTTGCTTGTCATTGCTGCAGGATATTCATTGATATTTGTCTGCTACAATTCACTTACCCTTTCTAGTAATAGACCCTTAGGTTGTTTCCAATTCTCAGTTACACCCAGAAAAAAAAAAATACTGCAATACATAGTCTTATACATATTCCCTTAGAGACTTGTGTGAAAATTTCTTTAGAATGGATATCCAGGAGTGGAGTTCCTTGGTCACAGGGTATATACATTCTGAATTTCACTATGTTATCCAGAATAGCAGTGCCAGTATAGACTATATTGACATTACCTGAGGGTTCCTGTTTTCCTATGAAGTAGTTTTCTATAGATTTGTAACTTAGTGACTTAAAACAACATCTCTTTATTAGTTCACACCTCTATAGTTCAATAGTACAGAATGGCGTGGCTAGGATCTCAGGGTCTCACAAGCCCAAAACCAGTGTGTCAGCTAAGCTTTCTATGTTTTCATCTGGAACTTGAGGTTCTCTTCCAAACACATTCTTGCTCTCAGTAGAATTCAGTTCTTTTTGGTTGTAGGACTGAAGTTCCCATTTTGCTGCTGGCTGCTGGCCAGATTGCTCTCAGCTTCTAGAGACTGCTCTAAGCACCTTTCCCTGTGTCTTCCTCCATCTTCAAGCCAGCAACAGCGTGTCACATCCTTCTCATGCTTCAAATTACTGACTTACTGTTCTGCAGCCAGCTGTAGAAAACTTTCTACTTTTAAAGGGCTCACGTGATTAGGTCAAGAACACCCAGAAAATCTCCAAATCCTGAGGCCATCTGATTTGGAACTTCAATTAAATTTTCAAAATCCTTTCACATCAGTACCTGGCTTAGTGGTTGAATAAACCAGGGGCTGAGAATCTTGGGACACATCTTAGAAATCTGCCTACCACATCCTGAATCTACCTCTACACTTGATATTATACAACTTTCTAATCTTTGTCAGTCGGATGTATGCAATGAATTCTTCTTAAAATGCCTTGTTTTAATTTGTGTTTCTCTAATTCATAGTTGAGTGTTTCTTCATACATCTTAACCTTTTGAATTTTCTTTTCTTGTAAATCTGCTTTTCATATCCATTGCCCAGTTGGGGAGCAGCTTATTTTCTCTTTCTTGTTTTCTTCACAGGAGGTCCTTATATTTTCTGTCCATTAATCACTTGTCAGTTCTAGAAGCTGAAAATATTTTATCCATAATACAATATGTTGTTCTGTTTAATTGCCTATATCTTCCTTTATTAAATAGAAATTCTTAACTTTAATGTTGCAATTTGAGAATCTTTTTTAAAGAAATCCATTCCCACTGGCAGAGTCACAAAGTTGGATACTTAATTCATATATTTTTATTCTTTCTTCATTACTAATGGAAGTATTTAAGATTGTGAATCTTAAATTTGCAACCCCATGTTAGTAATTTTTGACCCTGTCATGTCTAATAATTACTTGTTTATGTATGCTTTAAAAAAAATTGAGATGAAGTTCATGCAACATAAAATTAACCATTTTAAAGGGTATATTTCAGTGGCATTTACTACATTTACAGTGTTATACAACTACCACCCCTATTAAGTTCCAAAACATTTTCATTATCCCAAGGAAAACCCCATGCCCATTAAGTATCACTTCTCATTTACCCTTCTCCCCAGACCATTGCTCTCACCGATTAGTCTCTATGGATTTACCTACTCTAGATATTTCATATAAATGGGATCATACAATATGTAGCCTTTTATGTCTTTCTTTTACTTAGCGTAGTGTTTTCAAGGTTTATCTGTGTTTTAGCATATATAGGTACTTCATTCCATCTTATGGCTAAATAGTATTTCATTGTTTATATATACTACATTTTGCTTATCCACTTATCCATGTTTCCACCTTTGTCTGTTGTGAATAGTGCTGTTATGAACATTAATGTACAAGTATCTATTTGAATACTTGGAGTTTTAAAATTTTTATAACCATTTTTTAAATTGAAGTATAGTTAATTTACAATCTTGTGTTAGCTTCAGATGTACAGAACAGTGATTCATTTTATATTTCTGTATATTATTTTCCAAATTCTTTTCCATTATAAGTTCTTACAAGACATTGAATATAGTTCCCCATGCTAAACAGTAGGTCCTTGTTGTTTATCTGTTTATACATAGTAGTGTGTATATGTTAATCCCACACTTCAATTTATCCCTCCCTGCCCTTTCCCCTTTGGTAACCTTAAGTTTGTTTTCTATGTCTGAGTCTATTTCTGTTTTGTAGGTAACTTCATTCATATCACTTTTTTAGATTCCACATATAAGTGATGTCATATGATATTTGTCTTTCTGACTTACTTCACTTAATATGATAATCTCTAGGTCCATCCATGTTGCTGCCAATGGCATTATTTCATTCTTTTCTGTGGCTGAGTAAAATTCCATTGTGTATGTATATACCACATCTTCTGTATCCATTCATCAGTCGATGGACATTTAGGTTGCTTCCATGTCCTGGCTATTGTAAATAGTGCTGTAATGAACATTGTGGTACATGACTCTTTTTGAATTATGGTTTTCTCAGGGTATATGCCCAGTAGTGGGATTACTGGGTCATATGATAGTTGTATTTTTAGTTTTTTAAGGAACCTCCATACTGTTTTCCATAGTGGTTGTATCAATTTACATTCCCACCAACAGTGCAGGTGGGCTCCCTTTTCACCACACCCTTTCTAGCTTTTATTGATTCTAGATTTTTTGATAATGGCCATTCTGACTGGCGTGAGGTGATACCTTGTAGTTTCGATTTGCATTTCTCTAATAATTAGTGATGTTGAACATCTTTTCATGTGCCTCTTGGCCATCTGTATGTGTTCCTTGGTGAAATGTCTATTTAGGTCTTCTGCCCATTTTTTAACTAGATTGTTTGCTTTTTGATATTGAGCTGCATGAGTTGCTAGTATATTTTGGAGATTAATCCTTGGTCAGTTGTTTTGTTTGCAAATATTTTCTTCCATTCTGAGGGTTGTCTTTTCATCTTTTTTATGGTTTCCTTTGCTGTGCCAAAGCTTTTCAGTTTCATTAGGCCCCATTTGTTTATTTTTGTTTTTATTTCCATTTCTCTAGGAGGTGGGTCAAAAGGATCTTTTTGTGATTTATGTCATAGAGTGTTCTGCCTATGTTTTCCTCTAAGAGTTTTATAGTGTCTGGCCTTACATTTAGGTCTATAATCCATTTTGAGTTTATTTTTGTGTATGGTGTTAGGGAGTGTTCTGATTTCATTCTTTTACATGTAGCTGTCCAGTTTTCCCAGCACCGCTTATTGAAGAGCCTGTCTTTTCTCCATTGTATGTTCTTGCCTCCTTTGTCATAAATTAGGTGCCCATATGTGCATGGGTTTATCTCTGGGCATTCTATCCTGTACCATTGATCTATATTTCTGTTTATGTGCCAGTACCATACTGTCTTGATTACTGTAGCTTTGTGGTATAGTTTGAAGTCGGGGAGCCTGATTCCTCCAGTTCCATTTTTCTTTCTCAAGATTGTTTTGACTATTTGGGGTCTTTTGTGTTTCCATACAAGTTGTAAGATTTTTTGTTCTAATTCTGTGAAGAATGCCATTGGTAGTTTGATAGGGATTGCGTTGAATCTGTAGATTGCTTTGGGTAGTATAGTCATTTTCACAGTATTGATTCTTGCAATCCAAGAACATGGTATATGTGTCCATCTGTTTATGTCATCTTCGATTTCTTTCATCAGTGTCTTATAGTTTTCAGAGTAAAGGTCTTTTGTCTCCTTAGACAGGTTTATTCCCAGGTATTTTGTTCTTTTTGATATGATGGTAAATGGGATTTTTCCTTAATTTCTCTTTCCTGTCTTTCTTCATTAGTGTATAGAAATGGAACAGATTTCTGTATATTAATTTTTATTCAACAACTTTACCAAATTCATTGATGAGCTCTAGTAGTTTTCTGGTAGCGTGTTAGGCTTTTCTATGTATAGCATCATGTCATTGCAGACAGTGACAGTTTTACTTCTTCTTTTCCAATTTGGATTCCTTTTGTTTCTTTTTCTTCTCTGGTTGCTGTGGCTAGGACTTCCAAAACTATGTTGAATAAAAGTGGCAAGAGTGGGCATCCTTGCCTTGTTCCTGATCTTAGAGCAAGTTCTTTCAGCTTTTCGCTGTTGAGTATGATGTTAGCTGTGGGTTTGTTGTATATGGCCTTTATTATGTTGAGGTATGTTCCCTCTGTGCTCACTTTCTGAAGAGTTTTTTTGGATATTGAATTTTATCAAAAGCTTTTTCTGTATCTATTGAGATGATTGTATAGTTTTTATTCAGTTTGTTCATGTGATGTATCACATTGATTGATTTACGATATTAAAAAATCCTTGCACCCCTGGGATGAATGGGATGAAGGATGGTGTACAGTCCTTTTAATGCATTGTTGTTTGAATACTTGGTTGTAATTCTTTTAGACATACACCTAGAGGTAGAATTTGTATGTTGTATATATAATAATTCTTGTTAATCTTTTTAAAGAACCACCAAACTCTTTTCCCAAGTAACTGCACCAGTTTACATTTCTAGTTTCATCCCATTATGTTCAAAAAAGGTAATTTATCTGATTTGTTGAGACTTGTTATGTTCTAGCATACGGTTGATCTTGGACAGTGTCCATGTGCACTTGAAAAGAGTGTGCAGTCTGCTATTGTTAGGTGGAGTTTACCATTTTTAAGTTTCCTCTTTCTTGATTCAGCATTTGTTTGGTGACTTTAAACCTTTGATGCTTATAGTTTTTACTCATTATTTTCAGTTTTTCTGTAGAGGGATAGGCCTTTGGAGCTACCTATCCCACCATTGTAAGATTTTTTTTTTTGATGTGGTCGATTTTTAAAGTCTTTGTTAAATTTGTTACAATATTGCTTCTGTTTTTATGCTTTGTTTTTTTTGCCGCCAGGTATCTTAGCTCCCTGACCAGGGATCGAACGTGCACCTCCTGCCTTGGGAGGTGAAGTCTTAACCACTGGACCACTAGGGAAGTCCCCAGCAATTACTTTTTTAAAAAATAATTTATAATGTCCCTTTAATATCCTGAAATAAAATATATAGGTAATATAACTTAATACATACAGAAGTTTTTAAAGTCACTGTAATGCATTCACTGTAATATAAAGGAGAACTGAAAGGAAGTAATTTATTAAAAAGTAGTATGAATTTCAGTATTTAAATGCTTACATATGACATTGGAAGGCATAATGAAGTAGTGATATGTTTTTAACTTTAAATAAGTTGGATTTAAGAGATATAAGAAGCTCAGGCATCATTTTGTACAAATGCTAATAAATGAGATACTAAAATCAAGTCCTAAATATTAGACTTTTTTATATGTGCAGGAGATGAGAGAAATCACTTTTAGAGAAGTCAGGATAAAACACCAATACAAATTACAGACTAAAGAGGTGAGGAAAAGGAGAAAGTATAATATTCTTATAAATGGGCTGGGCCTGATTTGAAATATAATTATTTAGTAAATAGTAAAGAAATATCAGAGAACATGTCTTTTATTTTGAAATCCTAACATAAGTTGAATATTTTATAGTATTGAGTATTTAAGTCCTTGGAAACAATATCCTTTAAGTGATAGTGGGTTTCAAAGATGATTTTTATAAAGCAATAATAGGACATTTAGGACCAGGTAAAAGTAAGTTTTAAAAATAATAGGCAATTACAAAATAAATGAATGATTTCAGTTGGTAATTTTACACTAGATTTCGTATTCATACACACGCATAACCATACATGATATGCAATATTTTTAGAACAACCAATGGAATTAAATAAGATATCTTCATTTCATGTGTTTCTATAATTCAGTAGCTGGTACTAAGTCTCTTAAAAGGAGTCTTACATCCTGTATTGAAAATTTTATATTGGCTTTGTTGCCTTTACAGCACTTGTTTTAGTGCACCATTACACAAAGACATTTTCAGATCACAATTTGAAATACAAGAGTAGGTAAATTAGCTTCCTTCCCCCAAATGGATATAATGGTCATAACTTGATCTAGAAGCTTTCTTAATTATACTATTTAAATTATGTTTGATCTCCAAATAATTTTTTTATCTTAACTGTTAATAAGTGTTGGCTGACGTATTTCCTGTCAGTTTCAAATGGAATAATCACTCTATCTATACTCTAAGTTCATAAAAATCTTTAAATCTAAATGTTCATCATATCTTTTTTTTTTTTTTTTTTTGCGGTACGCGGGCCTCTCACTGTTGTGGCCTCTCCCGTTGCGGAGCACAGGCTCCGGACCCGCAGGCTCAGCGGCCACGGCTCACGGGCCCAGCCGCTCCGTGGCATGTGGGATCTTCCCGGACTGGGGCACGAACCCGTGTCCCCTGCATCGGCAGGCGGACTCCCAACCACTGCGCCACCAGGGAAGCCCCATCATATCTTTTAAAGATATGGTCCTGCTTTATCTCCTAGTTGTCGGGAAGAATAAGTGAAATTAACGTGTTTAAAAGTTTATAATGTGTTTATAAAAATCTGTATTAAAAGCGTTATTATTAATAATTTAAAAATAATATGACAAGACATGTTTTAGAGGCTATTCCCTTAAAATTAAATCTCAGTCATGGGTCAGAATTTTAAAAGACTATGTAATGCCTCACATTTAAAACTTCTAATTCCTAATTTCTTGCTTCAGCTTGCCCCTCAATCAAAATCAGTTTTTAGGAAGGAGTATATTTTGTGACAAAAATAGTTTGTTCGTTGGTTGTTATATATTTTGAAAAATATGGAGCAAACTTCCTTGAACTTAGCACTTTCCAAGCAGGAATTTTCTCTTTTAAGTGTATACTGAAAGCTGCCTTTTTTTCCCATAAGAATGAACCTGTCCTCATATATGTTTAATAGCATATGATTTTTTAGTTGTGGCACAAACGTGAATATGAAAAGCAGAGCAAAACATATAATAATAGGTTTTTATGGCTTGTGTTTTCTTTTGCAGCCTTCAAGCAAAATAAAGGTACCTGAGGAGAATTTCTTCAATGTTCCTGTTTTCTTAACTGTCTCAGGACAACTTCATCTAGAAGTGATGTCAGGGTACAGAGTTTTCTCTTTTGCTTTAATGGACCACTGATGTTGGTTGGGTGAGAGTGTAATAATGTTTTCTTTCCTTATGCTCAAACCTAAAAATTGTAATTCATGTTTGTGATTAGTCCACTTCAATTCACTAAAAGTACATTTAGATTGACAAATTTGACAATATCCAAATTTCTATCTAAAAAAATCACATTAGTCTAGACTTTGGTTTTTGATGAAGAATGTAACACTGGAAATACGAAGTTGTGGGTTTTTTTTTTCTTTTTACTAATCTTTCTTTGCTTAAATCTCAAAGCATATAATCAAAATATAAGTGTAATTAATCATGTTTATGAAAGTAAAGGCAGTTATAATTTACACCTAGAAATTATAAGACAGGTACCTGGAACAAATGGAAGAAAAAATATTTTTTTAATAATTGGTTTAAAGAAAGAAAATTAACCCACAAAGTCGTCATGGGAGATGTGTGCCCATTTAGAAAGTATTAGAAGTCAGATCACATTAATTTTAGCCGCTCTCAGACCTCTGGAAAATCACTATAATCCTTTTTGCCCTATTTTCTTTCCTTTTGGAGATTGGACAGGAAAATCTTTAAAGTCCTGTCTAAATCTTATATTCTCTGATTCTGTGGGTAATTTCTTAATGCCGACTCAGCAAGTAATGAGTCTCCTACGAAGATGTAAATATCTTTGTTTTCTCATACAGAGCTTGAGACTTAAAAATCTCTTCAGGAAATGGCTCCAGTAAAAACAGGGAATCTTGTATTTCCCATTGTTTTTAAAATGCACAGGGTGGAAAAACAGGGGAAATAGAATAGTGTTCATGTTTATTTTTTTACAGACTTTACTGGCAAGATGGAGAGTGTCAATGGTGGAGTAAAGAGGGTCTTGAAAATAATATATACTTTACTTAGATTTACCTTTGACAAAGATATTATTTGATAATTCCAATAACCAAATAATTGACAACATTATCAGAATACGGTGCAGAAAAACTATAATCATAATAGCCCTGTGAGACTGTAGGATTTGCAGAGCTGTATGTGGGAAAGGCCATGTCAGGCATGTCATGGAAAGTTCCTTATGCCTGTCAAAGTATAATTTAAAAAAAGTAAAAACATGATTCATAGAAATATAAAATATTTTATTCAATTCAGTAATTACTGAAGAAAATAGTAAGGCTAGTTCAAAGACTATTTGGGGAGCTGTGGATTCATACGCAGTTTAATAAAAGAATTTTAGAATAAGATTGCTAAGTTAGTTATGAACTGGTTAATGTCCCACAGACCGATAAACCCTAACCTTTGGAATTTTCTCTTCTACATGACAGAAATGATTTGCAACTCTACTGGACAAAAATCTATAAGTGAACATGTAACTTTACTTAATCTAGAGTATTTAGTTTGATAGTAAATAGAATAATGGAGCAAAGTTCATTCCCCTAGGTAGGGTAGTTAAATAACCTATGAGTGGGTCTGTGTCCCCACATTACATTGGAAGGATGTTCTGCCTACCTTTTAGCTTAATCCAAGTTTTGGATAACCTTTCTTAACAGCCTTTCATTATTTATTTCTTTTATCTGTAAAGTTAGAAACAACATATATTCCCCTCAGGAGTGTCATAATATGGGAAAGGTATAAATTTACCAAGTTTCTTGGTTATAATATCACTAGTGGATTAAATATGTTCCCTCTTTACCAGTAAAGTGCAGTGAGCCAAAGAACACAATGTACAGTGAAACTTGACAGAAGCTTATATTGGCAGAATATGAGGTTTTATATTTTTAATGTGTTATTAAGTATTTCTGTGTCAATCAAATGTTCCTAGTTTAATATGCATAGTTCTAGTACTATTAATATACAGTACATCATGTTTCAGATTAATACATGATTTAATCTCCAGTAAGAAATTGTTAGTCTTTTTTCTAAAGAAGACTAAATTTGTCTAAATTTAGTTTTTCTAAATTTTATTTAACAGACTTTTAAAATGGAGTAAATGGTAGTTAAATTTAGAAGGTTAACATTTTCCAAAAGGATATCTATGTTGGTTTAGTGGGTTTATGGCTCCATTTTATTTATTTTATTTGTTTATTTTTTTTGGCTGCGTTGAGTCTTCGTTGCTGTGCACGAGCTTTCTCTAGTTGCGGTGAGCGGGGGCTACTCGTCGTTGCGGTGCACGGGCTTCTCATTGCAGTGGCTTCTTTTGTTGAGCACGGGCTCTAGGTGCACAGGCTTCAGTAGTTGTGGCACGTGGGCTCAGTTGTTGTGGCTTGCGGACTCTAGAGCACAGGCTCAGTAGCTGTGGCGCACGGGTTTAGTTGCTCTGCAGCATGTGGGATCTTCCCGGACCGGGGCTCGAACCTGTGTCCCCTACATTGGCAGGCAGATTCTTAACCACTGCGCCACCAGGGAAGCCCTATGGCTCCATTTTAAAGTTTAATTTTGTTGTTTTTAAAATAAACTTTCTATTTTTGAATAATTTTTAAATGTAGAAAAGTTGGAAAAATTGTGCAGACTTCTTAGATACCTCTCACTCAGTTTCCCCTGTTGTTAACATCTTACGTTACCGTGGTACATTTGTCAAAACTAAGAACCAAATGTTAGTACATTACAATTAACAAAATTCCAGAGTTTATTTGGATTTCACTGGTGTTCCATCAATGGCTTCTTCCTTTTTCCAGGATCCACTGTAGGGTACCACATTGCATTTAGTTGTCATGTTTCCCTAGTCTCATGTAGTCTGTAACAGTTTCTCAGTCTTTCCTTGTTTTTTATGACTTGCAGAAAGTATGCCAATCTGTATTTTTCTGAAGTTTTAGGGAGGGTTAGAAAAAATACCACGGAGGTGAAGTGCTCTTCTTGTCATATCATGTCGGGGGGACTTGATATCCATATGGTGCTATTAACCTTCATTACTTGGGTGAGGTAGTCTTTGCCAAGTTTCTCCACTGAAAATGTACTGTTTTTCCCTTTCTCCAATTTATTCTTTGGAAGTGAGTTATTAAGTACACCCACCTTCACTGGAGGTAGGAGTGAAGGGTTGGGAAGTGGGAGATGGAATTATGCTTCATCTCCTGAAGGGGGGAGTATTTGGAATTCTTCTGTATGGATGATTTATGTCTCTTTGCTCTTATTTGTTTATTTATGTCATCGTTTATATCAGGATGGACTGATGTATATTTTATGGTTTGGGTTATATTTCAGTGCTGTGCTATTTACTTTGTTGCTCAAATTGTTTTAGTTGTTGGGAATTCTTTCAGATTAATTCTTGTATCCCTTTCACATGCCCCTATCCTTTTGTCTTTTCAGTACTTCCTTATTTTCTGGCACTATAAGATACCCCAGATTTGTTTGTTAGTTTGTTTCATCTTTTTGTGATTGATGAACCTACACTGATGCAGTACATCGTTTACTTAGGGTTCACTCTTGGTAGTGTATGTTCTATAGGTTTGGTCAGATGATGTCATACAGAATAGTTTCACTGCTCTACAAATCCTCTGTGTTCCTCCTATGCATCCCTCCCTCCCTCCTAACCCCTGGCAATCTTTTTACTGTCTCCAAAGCTTTGCATTTTCCAGAATGTCATATAGTTGGAATCATACAATGCAGCCTTTTCAGATTGGTTTCTTTCACTTAGTAATAGGCATTTAAGTTTCCTTCATATCTTTTCATGGCTTGATAGCTTGTCTTTTTTTTTTCTTTTTTTAGCATCTTTGTTGGAGTATAATTGCTTTACAGTGTTGTGTTAGTTTCTGCTGTATAACAAAGTGAATCAGCTCTATGCATACGTATATCCCCATATTCCCTCCCTCTTGCGTCTCCCTCCCACCCTCCCTATCCCACCCCTCTAGGTGGTCACAAAGCAACGAGCTGATCTCCCTGTGCTATGAGCAGCTTCCCACTAGCTATCTGTTTTACATTTGGTAGTGTATATATGTCCATGCCATTCTCTCACTTTGTCTCAACTTACCCTTCCCCCTCCCCATGTCCTCAAGTCCATTCTCTACGTCTATGTCTTTATTCCTGTCCTGCCCCTAGGTTCATGAGAACCTTTTTGTTTTTTTTTAGACTCCATATATATCTGTTAGCATAGTGTATTTGTTTTTCTCTTTCTGACTTCACTCTGTATGACACACTCTAGGTCCATCCACCTCACTACAAATAACTCAATTTCATTTCTCCTTATGGCTGAGTAATATTCCATTGTATATATGTGCCACATCTTCTTTATCCATTCATCTGTCGATGGACACTTAGGTTGCTTCCATGTCCTGGCTATTGTAAATAGTGCTGCAGTGAACATTGTGGTACATGACTCTTTGAATTATGGTTTTCTCAGGGTATATGCCCAGTAGTGGGATTGCTGGGTCATATGATAGTTCTAATTTTAGTTTTTTAAGGAACCTCCATACTGTTCTCCATAGTGGCTGTATCAATTTACATTCCTACCAACAGTGCAAGAGGGTTCCCCTTTTTCCACACCCTCTCCAGCATTCATTGTTTGTAGATTTTTTTTTTTTTGTCCAGTACGCGGGCCTCTCACTGTTGTGGCCTCTTCTGTTGCAGAGCACAGGCTCCGGACGCGCAGGCTCAGCGGCCATGGCTCACGGGCCTAGCCGCTCCGCGGCATGTGGGATCTTCCCGGACCGGGGCACGAACCCGTGTCCCCTGCATCGGCAGGCGGACTCTCAACCACTGCGCCACCAGGGAAGCCCTGTTTGTAGATTTTTTGATGGTGGCCATTCTGACCAGTGTGAGGTGATAACCTCACTGTAGTTTTGATTTGCATTTCTCTAATGATTAGTGATGTTGAACATCTTTTCATGTGTTTGTTGGCAATCCGTATATCTTCTTTGGAGAAATGTCTATTTAGGCCTTCTGCTCGTTTTTGGATTGGGTTGTTTGCTTTTTGATATTGAGCTGCATGAGCTGCTTGTAAATTTTGGAGATTATTCCTTTGTCAGTTGCTTCATTTGCAAATATTTCCTCCCATTCTGAGGATTGTCTTTTCGTCTTGTTTATGGTTTCCTTTGCTGTGCAAAAGCTTTTCAGTTTCATTAGGTCCCATTTGTTTATTTTTGTTTTTATTTCCATTTCTCTAGGAGGTGGGTCAAAAAGGATCTTGCTGTGATTTATGTCATAGAGTGTTCTGCCTATGTTTTCCTCTAAGAGTTTTATAGTGTGTGGCCTTACATTTAGGTCTTTAATCCATTTGGAGTTTATTTTTGTGTGTGGTGTGTTAGGGAGTGATCTAATTTCATTCTTTTACATGTAGCTGTCCAGTTTTCCCAGCACCACTTATTGAAGAAGCTGTCTTATACTCTTGCCTCCTTTATCAAAGATAAGGTGATCATATGTGTGTGGGTTTATCTCTGGGCTTCCTATCCTGTTCCATTGATCTGTATTTCTGTTTTTGTGCCACTACCATGCTGTCCTGATTACTGTGATAACTCGTGTCTTTTTATCACTGAATAGTATTTCATTATCTGGAAGTACCTTGGTTTATTCATCTATTCACCTACGGAAGGACATCTTGGTTGCTTCCATGTTTTGGCAGTTATCCCAAGCTTATTTTTTGTTTTCCTTACCCTAGCCTTAGAATCAGCCATTTCTCCAAGGAGCCCTAGTTCCTTTTATTGGAAAATGGTATTTAGAAACCAGGACTTAGTCACTGGGTATCTTGCTGCTACTGGGGGATTATTGCTTCTAAGCCCTCTCATCAGATAGAGCTATAAATATGTTTTTTAAATAAGAGAAAGCTAAGTGTTTTCATTACAGTTTGCCTATAAATAGTGGGGTGTAAGTTAGGTGTTCATTCTGAAAGAATTAGACATGTCCTAAATTGAAAAACTTACACTTAAGAAATGTCATGTAATAAAATTTTCCATTTTTTTGTCAGTTAAAGCCAGAATTGGAGGAAGGCTCAGTCTAATGTATTTAAAAGAATTTTTGATTATTATAGTCTTTCTTTCTTTCTTGGTTTTGTTTTTTTCTTTTTATGTTTTGTTACAGGTGGTTTTTCTTATTTCCTTCTTATGAATGTTTTTACTAAGCTATGAAGTCGTGCATATTTCAGGGTAAAACTGATGCTTTCCTTTTGAACATTGCTATTAGAAGTATAAATTAATACAGCCTCTCTAGAGAAATAGCTTTGCACCCAGAATTTTTCTTAAGGAAATGATCTGACAACTCTATAAAGATGTGTTAAAAAAAATGTTGAAAGTAACTTCATCTATACTAATGAAAAACTACTAACAATCTAAACATTTATTTAGGAAGGTTGATTAACCATCAATATACCAAGAAAATGTTCATCACCATTTACCATCTGGAAGTAATGGACCTCATTTTTAGTAAATATTTTTAAGTCATCTTATGAATAATTTGCAGAGGTAAAAATAAAGGAAAAATGACAGCAGAAACTAACACAACATTGTAAAGCAACTATACTCCAATAAGAATTAATTTAAATTTTTTAATTAATAAAGGAATAATGAAAATCAACTTTATTAGAATTTTAGTAAGTATTTAAATATAGCAAACCCAAATTTTTAAGAACTGTATTTTTTTTTGAATTTCTTTTTTTTTTATAGCAGGTTCTTATAGTTATCCATTTTATGCATACTGGTGTATATGTGTCAATCCCAATCTCCCAGTTCATTACACACTCACGCCCAAGAACTGTATTATTAAGAGATAATTTACTTACCATAAAATTCACCAATTTAAAGTGTACCATTCAGTGAGTTTTAGTATATTTTCAGTTTTTCGAACATTACCATAAGCTAATTCAAGAATATTTTTATCACCCAAAAAGAAACTTTTTCCCATTAGCAGTCATTGACCATCCTCCTTCCCACCCTAGGCACTACTGATCAATCTACTTTATGTCTCTATGGATTTTCCCATTCTGGATAATTCATATAAAGAGAATCACACAATATATAGCGTTTTGTGGCTGGTGTATTTCACTTTGCATAATATTTTCAATGTCTGTCAATGTTGTAGCATATGTCAGTATTTCATTCCTTTTTATTGCCAAATAACAGTCCATTATGTGAGTATACCACATTTGTTTATCCATTCAGGTAGTGGAGATTTGGGTTGTTTTTACTTTTTGGCTATTATGAGTAATGTTCCTACGACTGTTTGAGTACAAGTATTTGTGTGAACGTGTTTTCATTTCTCTTGGGTAGGTACTTGGAGTGGAATTGATGGGTTACATGATAAGTTTAATTGTGTGAGGAACTGCTAGGCTGTTTTCCACAGTGGCTGCAGGAAATTTACAATCTCACCAGCAGTGTATAAAGGTTCCAATTTCTCCACATCCTTGCTAACACTTATATGTCTTTATTTAGTGTGCCATTTTACTGAGTGTGAAGTGGCATCTTATTATGGTTTTCATTTGCATTTCCCCAATGACTAACGTTGAGCATCTTTTCATGTGCCTATTGGCCTTTCAGATATCTTCTGTGGAGAAATGTGTCTTTAATTTCTTGGTTCATGTTTTTAGTTGGGTTATTTGTCTTTTTATTATTTAGTTATAAGAGTTCTTTATATATTCTGGATACAAGTCCCTTATCAGATATATGATTCACAGATACTTTTTTATCATTCTCTGTGTTTTTTCATGTTCTTGATGATGGTGGCAAACCCAAATTTTTATTTTTACTTTTCTGGGTTTTGAAAGTACCCCAAAGAGATGCAGCCCTTTGAATGTAGCCAGTTGTTTATTAACTTCCATGCATGAACCTGGAATATGTCTATACTTTAAATACAGATTCAAATTTCAAATACATCTTTAATAGGCTTTAGCTTATTATTACTTCTGGTTCTTGGCAGTTACATTATCAAAAAGAACTTTGACAGCTCTTAGTTTTGTCGAAGAGGGGATGGCCATTTTTTTGCTCCACAATTGCAAAACATTTTTGTTTTCAGATTTCCTAAATACTAATTAGAATGATCAAATCAGTGCATTTTTTCATTTCTACATGTTATTCTTTTCTTTTCAAACACCTTTGTGTATGCACTAACTTTCACTGTTCGTCCACTTATTTACCATATCAAGTAAATTTTGATGTGCAAATATCATAAATAGTGAAAGAATATTGTCACACAAGAAAAAGAAATAAAAGGAATCCAAATTAGAAAGGAAGGTGTAAAACTGTCATTGTTTGCAGATGACATGGTACTATATGTAAGAAATCCTAAACATGCCACCAAAAAATATTAGAATTTATCAATGAATTCAGCAAAGTTGTAGGATACAAAATTAATATACAGAAATTTGTTGCATTTCTATACACTAACAGCAGACTGTCAGAGAAATTAAAAAATATAATCCCATCTAAAAGAATAAAATACCTAGGAATAAATCAAACTAAGGAGGTGAAAGACCTGTATTCAGAAAACTGTAAGACACTGATGAAAGAAATTGAAGATGACACAAACCGATGGAAAGATATGGGTTGAAAGAATTACTCTTGTTAAAATGACTATACTACCCAAGGCAATCTGCAGATTCAGTACAATTCCTATCAAAATACCAATGACATTTTTCACAAATAATGTAACAAATAATTCTAAAATTTGTAAAGAAACAAAAGACCCCAAATAGCCAAAACAATCTTGAGAGAGAAGAGCAAAGCTGGAGGTATCACGCTCCCCGATTTCAAACTATACTACAAAGCTATAGTAATCAAAACAGTATAGTACTGGTATAAAAACAGACACGTAGATCAGTGAAACAGAATAGAGAGCCCAGAAGTGAACCCACACTTACATGGTCGGTAAATAGTGTTGGAATAACTGGACTAATTTCTCATACCATATACAAAAACAAACTCAAAGTAGGTTAAAAATATAAATGTAAGACCTGAAACCATAAAACTTCTACAAGAAAACATAGGCATTTGACATTGGTCTTAGCAATATTTTTTGGCTGTGTCTCCTCAGGCAAGGGCAAAAATAAACAAATGGGACTACATCAAACTAAAAACTTTTGCACAGTGAAGGAAACCATCAACAAAATAAAAAGGTCACCTACTGAATGGGAGAAGATATTTGCAAACAATATGTCTGATAAGGGGTTAATATGCAAAATATACCAAGAACTCATACAACTCAACAACCAAAAATCAAACAACCCAATTAAAAAAATGGGCAGAGGACCTGAATAGAAATTTTTCAGAGACGACACACAGATGGCTAACAGGCACATGAAAAGATGCTCAGCATCACTCTCATCAGGGAAATGTAATCAAAACTGCAATGAAATATCACACCTGTTAGAATGGCTATTATCAAAAAGATAACAATTAGCAAGTGTTGGTGAGGATGTGGAGAAAAAGGAACACTCATGCACTGTTGGTGGGAATGTAAATTGGTGCAGCCACTATTGAAAATAATACAGAGATTCCTCAAAATATTAAAAATAGGACTACCATACGATCCAGCAATTTCATTTCTGGATATTTTTCAAAGAAAACAAAAACATTAATTTGAAAAGGTGTATACACCCCTGTGTTCATTGCAGCATTATTTACAATAGCCAAGATATGAGAGCAACCTAAGTGTCCATTGACAGATGAATGGATCAAGATGATGTGGTATAATATATAGTGGAATTATTAGCCATAAAAAAAAGAATGAAGTCTTGCCATTTGCGACAACATGGACAGACCTACAGGGTATTATGCTAAGTGAAATAAGTCAGAGAAAGACAAATACCATGTAATTTCACTTAAATATGGGTTCTAAAAAACAAAACAAATGAACAAACATAATATAAACAGAGTCATAGATACAGAGAGCAAATAGGTGGTTGCCAGAGATGAGGGGGTAGGGAAATGAGTGAAATAGGTAAGGAACATTAAGAGATACAAGCTTCCGGGCTTCCCTGGTGGTGCAGTGGTTAAGAATCCGCCTGCCAGTGCAGGGGACACGGGTTCGAGCCCTGGTCCAGGAAGATCCCACATGCCGCAGAGCAGCTAAGCCCATGCGCCACAACTACTGAGCCTGCACTCTAGAGCCCGTGAGCCACAGCTACTGAAGCCTGCACGCCTAGAGCCCATGCTCTGCAACAAGAGAAGCCACAGCAATGAGAAGCCCACGCACTGCAGCAAAGAGTAGACCCCGCTTGCTGCAGCTAGAGAAAGCCTGCGCACAGCAATGAAGACCCAAGACAGCCAAAAATAAATAAATAAAATAAATTTAAAAAGAGAGATACAAGCTTCTAGTTAACAAAATAAATGAGTCACAGGGATAAAATGTAGAGTGGGGAATATTGTCAATAATAATGTAATATTGCATGGTGACAGATGGTAACTAGACTTAGTGTGGTGATCATTTTGTAATGTATAGAAATACCAAATCACTATGTTGTGCACCAGTAGCTGACGTAGTGCTGTAGGTCAATTATACTTCAAAGACAAAAGGAACAAACTCATAGAGAAAGAGATCAGATTTGTGATTACCAGAGGCAAGGGGTGAGGAGAAAGGGAATTGGCTGAAGGGGGTCAGAAGGTACAAACTTCCAGTTATAAGTAAGTACTAGGGATATAATGTACATGATTAATATAATTGCCACTGTTGTGTGTCGTATATGAAAGTTGTCAAGAGAGTAAATCCTAAGAGTGCCTATCACAAGGAAAAATATGTTTTTTCTTTTATTTTGTATCTATGTTATAAGATGATGGATGTTCACTAAACTTATTGTGGTAGTCATTTCATGAAGTATTTAAGTCAAGTCATTATAAGGTGCTTATACAGTGCTGTGTGTCAATTATATGTCAATAAAACTAGAAGAAAAAATTTTAATAAATATTTAAAAATTAAAAAAGAAAGAAAGAATATTGTTACATATCCTTTTAGCAGAATAGTATGGTCCAAGTTCTTATTGCAAATTATTGTATGATGAAATCCTTACTGTGGGATGACTAATTGGATGAAAATACCATATTTCCTTTTTGCCCATAGAAATGTATTATTCACTTACCAGTTCTTGCGTTTGAGAAAATTGATTTAGGATATTGTTATCTGAGGGCTCACAGTCTGAGAATTCACTTATACAACCAATTTTACCGACATCATTAGAGACTAGATTTTACTATCTGTCTCTCCCCATTCATTTCCTGGTTTATTCAGTGTTTATGAAGTATCTTTATTATTTTCCTTCTGTTTGTCATTTTGAGGAAAAAATAAAAGATCTCAATTCTCAACTGTGTTCTCTGAAAACTACAGAAAAGACCACAACGGTAGTGTCTCCGGGCTTTTCTAATACCTTCTTGAAAAATGACATGATAGTTTGTGTACTGCAATAAGAAAACTGAAGACGATGCAATGGAGATGGTTCATCTCACTGTGCATCTCTCTCTTATCTACTATGTATCTTAAGCATCCATCGTTCTGTTCTCAAAGCATTTTACTCTTTTTTAACTTAAAATTAGGAATAATTGAGTAATGATGAAATAATTTCTAGAATGATGAGATAGCAAAATGTTTCAATATACAAGAAAGATAAGATCACTAAAACCTCATATTTTCTTAGATTCATGAAAGAATTCAATGGGTTTTATTCTATTAGAAAAAAATAGTAGAAATTTATCTGTCTCTTGGATGACTCTGTAATGTCTTGAATTGTGTTTCCCCAAAAGACAAGTACTGTGAATGCAACCTTATTTGGAAATAAGGTCTTTGCAAATGTGATCAAATTAAAATACTGGATTAAGGTGGGCACTAAATCCAATGACTAGTATCTTTATAAGAGAAAGGAGAAGGAGATTTGGATACAAAGACACAGAGAAGATACACACAGTGGGAGGAAGGCCATGTGAAAGCAGAGGCAGAGATTGAAGTGATGCTGAGGAATGCTAAAGATTGCTCAGAGCCACCAGAAATTAGGAAGAGGCAAGGAAGGATTCTTCCCTAAAACCTTCAGAGGGAGCAGGGCTCTGCCAACACCTCAATTTCAGACTGCTAGCTTCCACAGTCTAGAGAGAATAAATTTCTATTGTTTTAAGCCATGTAGTTTGTGGTAAGTTGTTATGGCCGCCTTAGGAAAATAATACAACCTCTAACAAAGTATAAAAGTCATGAAATACTACTTTTTAGAAACAGCTAAAATTGCTCAACAGAGAAACTAAGAAATTAAAACTGGGTATAATGGACCTTGGCAGTAAACTGAGGGTTCAATTAATTATGATTCGTCTAAACGGTGGATTACTGTACAGCCATTAAAATTTATGATAAAGCTCTACAACGTGTTGTTAAAAGAAAAAAGTGGTCATGAAACAGGGAGTAGAATGTGATTCCAGTTTTTTACAATGTGTGTGTATGTATAGGTGGGGAAAAAGTCTGGAAAGTATGCACCAATATTCAACTTGTAAGCAGTGGCTATCTCTGCTCATTTTTATTGTCTTCCTTAAACTTGTCTTTTTTTTTCAGATTTGAAAAACTAATGTTTATTACTTTTATTGTGAGAAAAAATTAGATATTTCTATTTGGGGAGAAAAAAATCAGTTTGGTCGAGTTAATTTCATTCCAGTCTGATTAATTGGCTGCTTTGTGACTGGTATGAGCAATCCTAAACTCATTCCCTTGGGTTATCTCACCAGTTCAGATGCTGAGCTCAGAGCCATGAAACATTCACACTCAGGATGAGCTTATAGTGTTAAGTGGCTGCCGTAATATGTCAACATGTGAACCTGATTTAAACTGAGGTACCCCTTATAACTGGGTGTGAAATTGTCTTCCATCCCATATGACTTTCTCATTCTTCATACGTTTGATTCTTAGATGCTTATCTGAAATTTATTAATTTATACTCATTTGATTTTCAGGATCTTATGGCTATTTTATTCATGCTGTGCATTTTCGTGTACCTCTGTGTTTCTAATACTTGTCCTCCTCTAATGCTGCTTTTTCCATACCTGTTCATTACTCAAGGCTCAACTGAAAAATGACTTCCTCCTTGACTCCTTCCCTGTTTTCCTCTCAACAGAGATTGTTTTTCTCTTTTTCTGTTTTTTTATAGTACTCAACCTACTTCATGTCCTAAAGACAAAAAAAAAAGCTGCTTTTGTTTTTAATGTTTAGCCAGTTTGTAGCTCTTTTCATATGTCTATCTCATAGATAAATATTCCAAATATTTTTATCTACGAAAAATAGTAATTATTTAGTGAGTATTGTTAATTGAATTTGTAAAGCACAAATTCTCATTCTTCAAAAATTTTCCGTTACTGTTTCTACTGTAAAGTTTAGTCTACAACAGCAGTTAACATCACTACTTTTACCCTGTTCATGAAAATGATATAACCATGAAACTTTGAGACCTTCAATTACCTTATTGTTTCCTGAACGTGTGTGAATGATGATGATTGCTTATGCTGTTCCCTTGATTGTGGGACCTTAAAACACATAGATTTCTTCTTTTAGTGTATTATTTATGTTAAAAATTAACCCTGTTTAGACAGAGATATGAATTAACAGACTATTGATATGAATGACTCAGGAACTTCATTCATTTTTTCATTTATTTGTATTATATAGCCAAGGGATGAGCATTTCAGGCAAATTGAGCAGAAGATGCAGAGACTTTTTAGTAGGAATATTTAGCTTGCTTGGGTACAAACAGAGAATGTGAATATGTGGATTAACCGGGGTCGGGTATTACCAGATGAGTATGATGGAAGTAGATAAATACAGAAGGTTATAATGATAGATCAAGGAGTCTACGCTTCGGTAAGGAGAGAAGTGAGGAAATAAGGGTAGAGAGTGATGATGGCAAAAGTGGCAGGCTTAAAGAATTGGAGATCTTACTGAAGAACTCTTGGTGTGGAAGTATCAATACTAGAGAAAAAAACCTGGACAAATACAAGGTGATAGTCAAAGAATGGTATTGTGAGATTCATCTCTCTAACATGGAATCTCTGCTCAGTTCCTCACCTATAAACTAAAGTGCCAATTGCTTTCTCCAGTTGGCTGTTGGATACTCATCTCAGCATGTTAAAAACTGAATTCAACATCTTGTTCTCCAAATCTGTTTTTTCCTTCTGAAGTCCCTATCAGAGGAAATGGCACTACCATTCTTCCATCCTTGTCAGAGCAGCTGTATGGATATCACTTTCAAATGCTTCTTTTCATACACCCTTTGCATCCTTTCAGTCATTTGCTTCCACTTCCCTTTGCTTCAGCTATCCTAAACTGTTTATGATATTCTAATCACATCATCCTGTTTCACTTATTTGTGTTCCCTTGCATATGTTGTTTATTTCTACCTAGAATGTCCTTTCCCCATGCCTTTGTCTAGCTAACCCCTGCACATCAGTCTAAACTCAGCTTAAGCATGATCTCACCCAGAATCCTTACCCGCCTCCGCACCCACCACCCCCATATCTTTCTTGTTTAAATGTCCTTCTTTTGTACGCCCATGCTGCTTTATTCTTACCTGTTTTGTAACACTGGAATCATTAATTTTTTCCTCTATAGCTTAGACTCTGAGCTTTTGAATTTAGGGACTGTGTTTAATTTTGTAACTCTATTAATACAGAATAAAGACTTAAATACCTGTTGGAAGAGGGTTTCTATCAATTTTATTTATTTAAGAATGTTGAGATTATCTGTTTGTATACTTATCTTCCCATTAGCCCATTAGTAAATTCCTCAAACTGTATCTTGTTTCTCTTTGTCTTCTTAGTTTCTATTACTACCACTTATGTGATCCAGGGCTCAAAAATCAGTCTTAATTCAATTGAACATTTGTTGAGAGCCAAGTGTGTGCCAAACACAGCGTTAGGTGCTGAGATACAGAGATCAACAAGAAAGATATGATTCCAACCTTCCTGACCCTATACGGTCTAATGAGCAAGACAGACATTAAATAAGAAATTAGAAATGTAGTAGCTGTTGTAAAAAAGATTGTCCTGAGGGCAAGAAGAGCATATGGCAAGGGAATTTCACCTTGTCTAGGTTGAATTTAATTTAGAGGTAACCTTATCGGTGGAATGATTACATGAGAGTGCATTTTAAAATGTCATTTATATTTAATGACCACTGGCTATTATATTTGGTTTGTATTCTATTGCTTTTCTGTTCTTGGAACAACAGACCTCCAGTTAATACAACTTTTCCTCACCATTATTACGGAGCATTTTATGGTATAGAAAGAATCTTTTAGTTATCTCAGTACATGTTAATCTGTATTTGGCAGTGGGACATCTTTTGGTACTTTTATGTCATGTTTGATAGTCATTCTTGAACGAATTTTATTTATCCAAATCATCAAAAGCTAGAAGATTATCTGGCTTCTCTGTCCTGTTCCTTTGTCCACTTCCAAATACTTAGAATCTTTTGTTATACTTTATATGAAAAGGTTATGACTTTATATCCTGTCTGACTTTAGAACAACAGCCAGGATAAGTGGGATATGAATGTTACGGCTTAACGAAATGGTTGAAGTAACTGGATATATTTAGCATAGGGAAGACAAAGGTGAGACATGATTTAATAGTTCAGATCTATTTGGTGGGCTTCTGTGAGAGCCTTGTGTGCAGTTGAGTACAGTTGACCCTTGAACAACATAGGTTTGGACTGCACAGGTCCACTTACCGAAGGATTTTTTCCAATAGTAAATAAATACTACAGTACTACACAGTCTTCGTTGGTTGAATTCACAGATGAAGAACCGCAGACAAGGAGGAACTGCTGATAACAGAGGGTCAACTATAAGTGATACTCAGATTTTCAACTGCACAAAGGGTGGCATCCCTAACCCCGAGTTGTTCAAGGGTCAGCTATAAACGATTTTTTAAAGAACAACTTAACTGAAATATAATTCACATACCATAAAATTTACCCTTTAAAAATGTACAATTCAAAAACAAAAAATAATAAAAAATTAAAATTTAATGTGCAATTCAGTAGTTTTTTTATTCACAGAGTTTTACAACGATCATCACTAATTTTATATTTTCATCACTTCAAAAGAAATTCCCATTCCCCTCTCCTCTCAGCACCTGGCAAACACTACTGAATCAGAAGCAGTGGGAGTGGGCCCCAGCAATCTCTTGTAACAAACCTACCAGATGCTGCTGATGCTGCTGAGGACTACTGCTCTCAAGAAAGACTCTCTGTTCCCTGGTTGATGGGGACCTCTGGTGTCCGGCCATTCTGGTGGGAGAGGGGAGGGGGTTGACATCCATGCGCGAACTCTCAGTGAATCTCCGTTTCCCCCATCCCCTGCCTCCCCATGGGTCTGTGTGTAAGTCATCTTCTTTCTGCTGCAGTATACTCACTCTGTGTTCCAGATAATGGCGTCCATGCTTTGATGCATTGGTCGTCACTCAGCCGTCCGTTTTCTGTCCTCCAAAGATTTGCTGAGATCTCTTGTCTACTGAAGGCCCCCTTCCTGTTTCTTTTAATTTTTTTATTATTATTTTGAGGTTGTCTTAGGAAGGAGTGAATATAAATATCTGTTCTTAATTCACTATTTGAACTTCGTTTTTACTAGCTTGAGAGGTATTAATTTGCTTTTCTTTAATTGCTAGTTAGTTAATGTACTACTTGCTTAATGATTTAATTTCTCTGTCTAAATGTGTTAACTCTGCAGTACCTGTATACCTCCTTGGAATTCTAAACATTGGGTTCTCTCCCCATTTTTAGCATTGCATTCCTTTGTGAGAGAGATTACTAACATGCCTTTTCTCTAGTTCAAGTGTACAGGAGAATAGCCCTACTACTCTTCTGTTATCTAGCTCGCTGAGTTCTTGTTCAGCAGACAGAATATCTGAAGTACTGAGTGCTTTTAAAATAAGCGGTTTGGTGTGAGTTATAAAAAAAAAAACGCGTCAATCCTTTGAGTAATGATAGTTATAGAACTTATTTTGCATGAAATGCAGTGCCTATTGGCATTGTCTAAAAGCAAATGCAGGTTACTATAGTGAGACATCAAATTAATACTTAGTAATTTGACCAATATGGACAGCAATTGGAGCTATTAAAAGCAAGACCAATGTTACTTCTTTAAATTACTGTAGAATCTTGTCCAAATTCTGTTTTGTTCAGGTGGCTTTAATTACTTTTTTAGAAGGGGGAAAGAAAGCTGTGTTGGTTGCATGTTTGCAGAATTTAGGTTGGATTGGGAACAGAGAGAATTTATGTCATTTCGACTTTTTTTTTCCCCCAGCTTGTTTTCTTCTATCTAAAAATATCTGTGGCTATTCATTTATTGAGCACTAATTTTCATGTTCACCCAAATGGCATGTAACCGTGTTGGACACCAAGGAAGCTGTTAAAAATATGGGACAGCCTCATTGATTGACATGTAGAGGGTTAACCAGTACTGTTATGGAATTAATTAGCTACTAAGATAATGTTATCTCTCCCCCAGAGTACTGAATTTGTTAAGTGAATGGTTCTGTTAATTGAGGAGATTATAGTTAGAGACACTTAAGTTGGAATTCTAGCTTCCTTACATACTACTTTTATAAGCTTTATGACTGAGCTTCTACTTCCTAACCAAAAAGATAAATTGTAATGGTGACCTTGCAGAGCTGTTGCGAGAATTAGCTACTATGTAAAGAAAGCCCAGTGTTTATCACAGTTTGACACTGAAATGGTAAGTGCTGTGATGGTGGTACTGATGACAGCTGGGACCTGGAGAACCCAGGGTGATTATGAAGGAGTAGCTAAAGAAAGAAGCCAAGGTGGTATAAGCAGAAAGAGTAGCTGACACCTAGTAATCAAGTTGTTTTACAACAGTAACAGAATTGGAGTTTACGCATAGCAGAGGATTGGGACAAATTGTGAGTCTGCCAGGATTCAGGACTCAGAAGACAGGTTAGAACATCAAACTAAAACCAGTGACTGGAACGAAGGAAGGGGTTAGGACACAAAAATCAGATACCTGTCATAATTTGAAGACCAAAGCAGAAATAAACTATGAGAGCAGTTTAGGTCCTAATCTGTCCTCAGAGCTGTGGTCAGTTATGTCGACAGTGAGGTGTCACTGTGTTCTGGATTCTTTTGTTCTTTGAAGGAGATCATTGCTGTGCCCCTTCTGTGGTTCCATGAGCCTAACTCTTCACCTTTTATACTACAGTTGGGACAAGATTATAATTTAAATAGTTAAGTAATGGAATAAGCCAATGTACAAATAATCTCTTTTCGTTATTGTTGCTTCTCAATCAACTTTATTGAGTATACTTTACATACCAAAAAATGCACCCATTTTACATGTACAGTTCAATAAATTTTGAAAAATGTCTAAACCTTTGTAATCTCCACTGTGATTAAAAACAATACTTTTATCACCCTAAAAAATCCCCTCATTGCCCTTTGCAGTCAGTCTCCCTCCCCATCTCTGTGCCCTAGGCAATGAGTGATCTGTTTTTTCTCATCATAGATTTCCCCTTTCTAGAATTTCATATAGTGTTTATATAATATTTAATTTTTATATAAATGGTATCATACAGTATTTATTTACTCTTCTCTATATGATGTCTTTCACTTAACATAATACTTTTGAGGTTCATCCAGTAGTTTGTTCCTTTATTTATTTTTTGTGGTACGCGGGCCTCTCACTGTTGTGGCCTCTCCCCGTTGCGGAGCACAGGCTCCGGACGCGCAGGCTCAACGGCCATGGCTCACGGGCCTAGCCACTCCGCGGCATGTGGGATCTTCCCGGACCGGGGCACGAACCCGTGTCCCCTGCATCGGCAGGCGGACTCTCAACCACTGCGCCACCAGGGAAGCCCATTTATTTATTTTTATTTTTGGCTGTGTGGGTCTTCGTTTCTGTGCGAGGGGTTTTTCTAGTTGCAGCAAGCGGGGGCCACTCTTCATCGCGGTGCGCGGGCCTCTCACTATGGCGGCCTCTCTTGTTACGGAGCACAGGCTCCAGACGCGTAGGCTCAGTAGTTGTGGCTCACGGGCCTAGTTGCTCCGCGGCATGTGGGATCTTCCCAGACCAGGGCTCGAACCCGTGTCCCCTGCATTGGCAGGCAGATTCTCAACCACTGTGCCACCAGGGAAGCCCAGTTTGTTCCTTTTTAATGCTGAATATTATTCCATTGCATGTATATACAACTTGTTAATTCATTCATCTTTTGGTAGAAACTTGGGTTGTTTCACCTGTTATGAATGAAGCTCTGTGAAAATTAATGTACCTATGCCCATATTATGTTCATATATATTTTCATTTCCCTTGGGTAAATACCTAGGAGTTTCTGGGTTGTATGGTAAATGTATGATTAACTTTAGAAGGAACTCCCAAAACAGTTTTCTGAAGTACCTGTACTATCTGGCAATGGATAAGAGTTCTGTTTGCTCCACATCTTTGACAAAAATTGGTATTGTATTTTTTTAATCATCCTAGTAAGCATATATCTTATTATAGTTTAATTTGCATTTCTGTGATAACTAATAGTATTAAACTTTTTTTCTCATGTGCTTACTGGTCATTCATATATTTTCTTTTATGAATTGTCTTTTGAATTCATTTGCCATTTTTATTAGGTTGTTTGTCTTCTCATTATTGAGTTATAAGAATTCTTTTCCTTTTTTTATTAGTTGAAGTATCGTTATTTACAATGTTATGTTAGTTTCAGGTGTACAGCAAAGTGATTCAGTTATACATATATATATATTTACCTATATATGTATATAGGTTTTGTGTATATATATATATATATATATATATCAATTCTTTTTCAGATTCTTTTCCATTGTAGGTTATTACAAGATATTGAATTTAGTTCCCTGTACTATACAGTAGGTCCGTGTTGTTTATTTATTTCATATATAGTAGTGTGTATCTGTTAATCCCAAACTCCTAATTTATCCCTCCCCCCCGCTCACCCTGCTTTCCCTTTTGGTAACCATAAATTTGTTTTCTATGTCTGTGAGTCTATTTTTGTTTTGTAAATAAGTTCATTTCTCTCATTTTTTTAGATTCCACATATAAGTGATATCATATGATGTTTGTCTTTCTCTGTCTCACTTCACTTAATATGATAATCTCTAGAAGTATCCGTGTTGCTGCCAGTGGCATTATTACATTCTTTTTTATGGCTGAGTAATATTCCATTATATATATCACATCTTCTTTATCCATTCTTCTGTCGATGGACACTTAGGTTGCTTCTATGTCTTGGCTATTGTAAATAGTTGTGCTATGAGCATTCGAGTGCACGTATCTTTTCAAATTCAAGTTTTTGTCTTTTCTGGATATATGCCCAGAAGTGGGATTGCTGGATCATACAGTACCTGTATTTTTAGTTTTTTAAGGAACCTCCAGACTGTTCTTCATTGTGGCTGAACCAATTTTTATTTCCACCAACAGTGCAGGAGGGTTCCCTTTTCTCCACACCCTCTCCATCATTTACTATTTGATGACTTTTTGATGATGGCCATTCTGACTGGTGTGAGGTGATACCTCATACCTCATTGTAGTTTTGATTTGCATTTCTCTAATAAATAGTGATATTGAGCATCTTTTCACATGCCTGTTGGCCAGTTGTATGTCTTCTTTGGAGAAATGTCTGTTTAGGTCTTCTGCCCATTTTTTGATGGAGTTGTTTGTTTTTTTAATATTGAGCTGTTTGAGCTGTTCGTATATTTTGAAATTAATCCCTTGTTGGTCGCATTGTTTGCAAATGTTTTCTCCCTTTTTGTCGGTTGTCTTTTCGTTTTGTTTGTGGTTTCCTTTGCTGTGCAAAAAGCTTTTAAGTTTGCTTAGGTCCCATTTGTTTAGTTTTGGTTTTATTTCAATTACTCTAGGAGTCAGATCCAAAAAACTATTGCTGCAATTTATGTCAAAGAGTGTTCTGCCTATGTTTTCCTCCAGGAGCTTTATAATATCTGGTCTCATATTTAGGTTTTTAATCCATTTTGAATTTATTTTTGTATATGGTATTAGGGAATGTTCTAATTTCATTCTTTTATATGTTGCTGTCCAGTTTTCCCAGCACCACTTATTGAAGAGACTGTCTTTTCTCCATTGTTATATTCTTGCCTCCTTTGTCATGGATTAATTGACCATAAGTGTGTGGGTTATTTCTGGGCTGTCTATCCTGCTCCACTGATCTATGTGTCTGTTTTTATGCCAGTACCATATGGTTTGATGCCTGTAGTGTTATAGTGTATTCTGAAGCCAGGGAACATGATTCCTCTAGCTCTATTCTTTTTTTCTCAAGACTGTTTGAGAAATAGTCTTGGCTATTCGGGATCTTTTGTGTTTCCATACAAATTCTAAAATTTTTTGTTCTAGTTCTGTGAAAAATGCCATTGGTAATTTGATAGGGATTGCATTGAATCTGTGGATTGCCTTGGGTAATATGACCGTTTTAACAATATTGATTCTTCCAATCCAAGAACACAGATCTTTCCATCTGTTTATGAAGTTATAAGGATTCTTTATATGTTCTGGATACTAGCCCTTTATCAGATTTATGTATTGCAAATACCTTCCCCCAGTCTGCCTTTCCTTTCCATCTTTTTTACAGTGTCTTTTGAAGACCAGAGTCTTTTATTTTGTTGGTGTATACTTTATCAGTTTTCTTCCTTATATGATTCATGATTTTTGTATCCTATTCAAAAGGTTGCACAGATTTTCTTCTGTGTTTTTTCCCTAGGAATTTTATAATTGTAGCTTGTACGTTTGGGTTTGTGATCTCCCTACTAGTCTGTAAGTTCCTTGAAGGTAAAGGTCATGCCTTATTTATGTCGACATTTTCCATAGTGGTTAGTAGCCTAATAACTATTTGTTGAAGAAATAAATAAATTTGACTTTATGGTAGAAAATGATGATTGTAAGGTAAGGACACATAGCTAGGCCCTAAGCTGCTGTATCTATTTCTTCTTGGCTGATATGATCTGTGGGCTTGAATTACTTATGTGCTTTTGACTTATTTCATCAATCTCTTCTAGTTGGGGAAAAAAATATCTCCAATCAGAAAATGCATTAATGCACTTGGAATAATATTATATTCAATTTATTTAGATATTTTAAAGTACCCTTATTATATGAAAGAAAAATTTCATTTTATATTCCCATGTTGTTGGTATGAATTCTTCTTTGTATGAATTCAGAAATTTTTGTGTCTTTTAAGAAAAATCAGTATTTTAAAAACTCACCTGTAAGCTATGTGCATGAATTATAGAAACCACTGAAAAACTTCTGTGTATTTTACTTTACCAAAATAAATTTACTTCCTTTTCTACAAAATAAAAGGAAACTTCATCTTTGCTCCTCTAGAAGAAATTGCTAATAAAGAAACTCAGCCATGGTTTTTGCTTCTTTCTCACAGTAGAAATTGTGAGAAAGAATTTGTAACAAATAAGCTTAGTAACATACATTAGTTGGTATTCATATTATTTTTGTTTCTCCTGATGTCAATCCCAACTTGATCTCTCATGATATACCCCCACACTGAAAAAAATAAAACCTGTGTTTTGCCACTTGAAACAGGTTCATAGGACAGTAAACTGCTGTGCCACATAAATCTCTACAGTTTGGAGAATGTGCAAAACTTGAGCCATCCATATTTCACATTTAAGAGGCTGATTTAGTATATGAATTATGATAGAGATTGGGAGATAAAGACAAAAACCTAAAGTTTTTGTTTCTGGAACATCATTTAGTGACCTTCCTTAGTTTCTTCAACTGGGTAATTCTGTGCTTTCCCCCTGATTCTACTTCAGGACAGTAGAGTATGAGATTCAGTGAAAACATTTCAACTCTAGTCAGACAGTACTTCAGGGACTGCTGTACAAGGAAATACCTCAAAAATTTTCGTGCATGCCCCCTTGTAGCCAAAATATGTGTTTGATTTGATAATGGATTTCATATATAGTTGTTGAGGATTGGGTGTGACTTGGGAGTTTGAAAATAACTGCTCAGATCCAAATCCAGAGTCTCTCTACATTTTGTGTCAATCATACCATGATCTATATCATTAAGAATATTTGTTTTTAGTATCTATTACAGCACTAGCTGTTTCTTTGTAGCATTGAGAGACGTATTTATAAGTGAAGCCAAATCAGAAGATGGAGGCAGTATCCATTTCATCATGTATCTGTTTTGGATATTCTTTCTCAGGGAGCTACGACCATTGGAGAATAGTTCATTTATCCTCATCTTGATGATGAATAAAATGACTTATAGTTTGCTCACTTTGAGTAAAGAACCTAGAAAAGCCTGATTCTGAGAGTTATGCACTCATATAGATGGAAAGTTAACAAAAGTTGCAAGTATGGTTTACTGAATAATTCTGCCATTGTGCATTAATGACTCTGAAAGTCATATCAGAAGAGGGGAAAAGAGGTCTGGTATGGCAGAGCAATACATGTGGGAAAAACAATATGTGTGACTGGGCACTGGAACAAATTCAGAAGATGTACCCAACAACTCTCTCCTCCATTGATCCCTTTCCTCATGTTCCATTGTCTGAATGCACATTTTTTTCCCAGTTGATTGTCTTCTGCATTTATTGAGATTTCAACAGTTGACTTCAGTGCTGGACAGCAGAACTTACTACAGTCACGGGAGTGCTCTGATCCGCACTGACCAATATGGTAGCCACTAGCTGTATGTGGCTGTTTAGCATTTGAAATGCAGCTAGTGTGACTGAGGAACTGAATTTTTATTAATTTTATTTAAATTTAATTAGTGTAACTATAAGTAGCCACATGTGGCTAGTAGCCACCATGTTGAACAATGCAAACTTACCATGTGCTGTTTGGCAGTTTCTTTTGCCCTTAGCATAGTAATGATGCTGGGAAAATGTAGGTGTTCAGTATGTATTAATATTTTTTGAATCAAATTGAATATACAGTCAGAAGGGAAAGGTCAGAAGCTTGAAGAACTCAGTGGTGGCTTGGTAGGTGTTGTGGGCTCTGATGCCAATGCCTTCCCTTTAAATTTTAGTATAATTTTGTTATTTTATGGTTTCAGTGTGTCCCATTAGCTTGCCCATCCTGACTCTTTTTTGATGTCTAAATATTGCATAGACACAAAATTAAACATCTTAAATAGATGTATGGGTAAAACAAAGAATAATGATACAATCAACACCTGAGTCCCCCAAAATGCTTCATTTCTTTAGTCTCCTGTATATTCTTTTCTAATCACGTCCTCCTCCCTCCCCATGAAAACTAGCTACTAATCTCAATTTTGTGTTTATCATTCCTTTCCTTTATGGTTTTATCACTTATGTTCATATTTATAAATAATACACAGTTTAGTTTAAAGGTTTTTATATTTTGTATAAATAGAATCATATGTATATATTCTGTGACTTAGTTTACTCACTTAACATTATACTCCTCAATTAGATCCATGCTGTGTAATGTTTTCACTACTGTAGGGTATTCCCTTTGTATGAATATGCCAAAAATTATCTATTTTACTACTGGTGGATGTTTTTTCCTCATGTTTTGCTAGTGCATACAGTGCAACTGTGAAACAGATTTAATTCGTCTTTCACTTGGTACACGTGTGAAAGACTTACTGCAGGGTCCAAAAGAACATTTCTCTATTCTGTTTGTGTCTGTCTTCATCCTCTTCTCCTCTTCCCTCCTTCCTCTGCCTCCACCCCCTCCCTCTCCCACTCCCCCACCTTCTAGAATTCAGGGAAGATGAATGCAAAGAAATAGAGGCTTTTCTGTATTATTCCTGTAAGCTAAATGCTCCTTTGAAGGGAACTTGCCTCTGTTTCTAGTCTGCCATGATCCCTTTGTGCTTTTATGTTTATAGACCAAGCTCTGATTTGGAATCTGTCAGGAATATTAGAAATGTTGTATTTCATTCTTAGTCCATAGCTTTTATGCAAATCGTACCCTTTTTGTGAAATAACACCTTTTGTATCATTTGTACCTTTTACTTTCAATCATAATTGGTAATTAGAAGGTCTAGATCAGTGGTTGGAATGTCTCAAGAGCTTTTTTAAAAATACAGATGCATCAGATTTCAGCTCAGGTCCCCAGAAAAGCAGATTTAATTGTTTTTTCTGGGCATCAAGATTAGGGTTTTGTTTGTTTGTTTTGTTTGTTTTTTTAACTTTTTATTTTATATTTGAGCATAGCGAATTAACAATGTTGTGACAGTTTCAGGTGCACAGCAAAGCGACTCAGTCATACATGTACATGTATCCATTCTCCCCCAGACTCCCCTCCCATCCAGGCTGCCACATAACATTGAGCAGAGGTCCCTGTACTATACAGTAGGTTCTCGTTGATTATCCTTTTTAAATATAGCACTGTGTACATGTCAATCCCAAACTCCCTAACTATGCCTTCCCTTCACCCTCCCCAACGCCCGTAACCGTAAGTTCATTCTCTAAGTCTGTCTCTTTCTGTTTTGTAAATATGTTCATTTGTATCATTTCTTTTTAGATTCCGCATATAAGCGATATCATATGATATTTCTCTTTCTCTGTCTAACTTACTTCACTCAGTATGACAGTCTCTAGGTCCATGGTCCATCAGTGTTGCTGCAAATGGCATTATTTCATTCTTTGTTATGGCTGAATTATATCCATTGTATATTCCATTGTATATTCCATTGTATATTCCATTGTATATATGTACCGCACCTTCTTTAGGTTGCTTCCATGTCTTGGCTATTGTAAACAGTGCTGCAGTGAACATTAGGGTGCATGTATTCTTTCAGACAATGTTTTTCTCCAGGTGTATGCCAAGGAGTGGGATTGCCGGGTCATATGGTAGCTCTATTTTTAGTTTTTTAAGGAATCTCCATACTGTTCTCCATAGTGGCTGTACCAATTTACATTCCATTCCCACCAACAGTGTAGGAGTGTCCCCTTCTCTCTGCACCCTCTCCAGCGTTTATTGTTTGTGAATTTTTTGATGATAGCCATTTTGACTGGTGTGAGGTGATATCTCATTGTAGTTTTGATTTGCATTTCTCTAATCATTAGTGATGTCGAACATCTTTTCATGTGCCTCTTGGCCATCCATGTCTTCCTTGGAAAAATGTCTATTCAGGTCTTCTGCCCATTTTTTGATTGGGTTATTTGTTTTGATGATATTAAGCCTCATGAGACGTTCGTAAATTTTGGAGACTAATCCCTTATTGGTCACATCATTTGCAAATATTTTCTCCCATTCTGTGGGTTGTCTTTTTGTTTTGTTTATGGTTTCCTTTGCTGTACAAAAGCTTTTGAGTTTAATTAGGTCCCATTTGTTTATTTTTATTTCCATTACTCTGGGAGACAGATCGGAAAAGATATTGCTGCGATTTATGTCAGAGAGTGTTCTGCCTATGTTTTCCTCTAGGAGTTTTATAGTGTTTTGTCTCACATTTAGGCCTTTAATCCATTTTGAGCTTATTTTTGTGTATGGTGTTAAAGAGTGATCTAATTTCATTTTTTTACATGTAGCTGTCCAGTTTTTCAGCACCATTGTCAAAGAGACTGTCTTTCCACTATCGTATAGTCTTGCCTCCTTTGTCTTAGATTAATTGACTGTAAGTGCGTGGGTTTATTTCTGGGCTTTCTATCCTGTTCCATTGACCTATCGTTCTATTTTTGTGCAGTACCATACTGTTTTGATGACTGTAGCTTTGTAGTATAGTCTCAAGTCAGGGAGTATGATTCTTCCAGATCCATTTTTCTTTCTCAAGATTGCTTTGGCTATTCGGGGTCTTTTGTGTCTCCATACAAATTTTAAGATTTTTTGTTCTTGTTCTGTGAAAAACTGGCTTTGGTAATTTGATAGGGATTGCATTGAATCAAGATTGTTTCCTGAAGTATTGATACCATAGATTATTCTATGCAGCCAAGATTGAGAACCACCCTAGGTCACTTGTTCTCCAAGTGTTGTCCTTGGACCAGGAGCGTCAGCATCACCTGGCAACTTGTAGCAATATAAACTCTCAGGCCTACCCTAAGACCTACTGAAGCAGAAATTCTGAGAGTGGGATCCAGCAAGCTGTGTTTTATCAAGCCCTAGGTGATTCTAATCATGCTAAAGTTTTAGAACCACTGCTCTAGGTCATCTAAGCATTTCTAACAAAGCCTCCATTAACTCAAGTTTAACCTTTTAGGATCCACAGTGTTATGTGTTATCATTTTTTGTAACCTAAAATGGAGTGAAAAAGTATCCTGATTGACCATCAAAGCTTATAAATGACTGTCCCCTTTCCACTAAGGAGGGGCTGTAGATAAAGCATAAGACAGAAAAAAGCAGCTGTAAGTGGTAGGAAGTGACACTTGCAGACATAACAAGTGGAAGAAGGAAGGTGTATCAGGAACAGCCACCAAGAATGAAATGACCTCGTATAGAGAGGCAAAAACCAATCAGGTAACAGTGACATTAAGGTACAAAACTTCTCTTTGGAGCATATGGTCGTGTTTTGTGGGTTTATGGGACCGTTGATCACCTGCGCTGTACTTTGTTAGTTTTGAAGAGTGCACACATGCAGCACAACAGAAAGTGGGCCATGGAGTCAAATTGTGTTGGTTAAAACCAGCTTTGCTATGCTGCTCTGTACTAGTTACTTAACTTGTCTAAGCTTCAGTTTCTTCCACTGTGAATGAAGTGAAATCACCTGCCTTATAGAGTAGATAGCACCACTTGCTATCTCCTTACAGAATAGCAAGAATGAAATAAAACGTGTAAAGTGACTAATGGACAGTTAGTTTCAATAAACTTTTTAAAAATTCTATTTTGATAAAATTCAGTACACATAACATGAAATTTGCTTTTAGTGACATTGTATAACCAACACCACTATACAGTTCCAGAACATTTTTGTCACCCCAAAAGGAAACCCCATACCCGTGATGCAGTCATTTGCCATTCCCTCCTCTCCCTAGCCCTTGGCAACCACTTTTCTGCTTTCTGTCTCTGTGGATTTGCCTAGTCTGGATATTTCATAGAAAAGAAATCATACCGTACGTGGCCTTTTGTTTTTTGGGTTTTTTTGTTTTTGGCTGCGTTGGGTCTTCGTTGCTGCGCGTGGGTTTTCTCTGGTTGTGTCCAGCGGGGGCTACTCTTTGTTGCAGTGCGTGGGCTTCTCATTGCAGTGGCTTCAGTTGTTGTGGAGCATGGGCTTTAGGCGCACAGGTTTCAGTGGTTGCAGCACACAGGCTCAGTAGTTGTGGCTCGTGGGCTCTAGAGCACAGGCTCAGTAGTTGTGGTGCACGGGCTTAGTTGCTGTGCGGCATGTGGGATCTTCCCAGACCAGGGCTCGAACCCATGTCCCCTGCACTGGCAGGCAGATTCTTAACCACTGCGCCACCAGGGAAATCCTGGCCTTTTGTATTTGTCTTTTTTCATTTAGCATCATGTTTTCAAGGTTCATTTATATTGTAGGATATATTAGTACTTTGGTCCTCTTAATGGCTGAATAATATTCCATTGTATGGATATACCACATCTCTTTTATCCATTAATCCATTGGTGAACATTTGGATTGTTTCTACTTTTTGGCTACTATGAAAAATGCTGCTTTGAACACCTACATACAGGGAGTTTTTTGAACACTTCTTTTCATTTCTTTGGTGTTTGTACTCAGGAGTGGAAATGCTGGGTCATATGATAATTCTATTTTTAACTTTTTAAGGTATCACCAGACTTTTTCACAGCAATTGCAGGATTTTACATTCCCACCAGCATGTGCAAGGAGTTTCTCCACATCCTCACCAACACATGTTATTGTCCGTTTAAAAAATTATAGCCATCAAAATTTTTTTTAAGTATATTGATTAGTGATCTTAACTTTTTTTTAAGGTAGTAGTTCTTAATCAGGAGTTCACATAATAATTACTTGTAGAACTTTTAAATATACTCATGACCAGAACCCTCCCTAGATTTTCTGAATGGAAGTCTCCAGAGGTAAAGCTCAGAATTAATAGTCCTCCTTAAGAATCATTGCCTAATGTAGTGGTTCTCAAAGTTTGATCTGGGGCCCTCTGAGACCCTTTCAGAGAAGTCCTTTGAGATGAAAACTATTTTCATAATAATAGTAAGCCACTATTTTGTGTCTTTTTCATTTTTATTCTCTCTTGAGTATACAGTGAAGTTTTCCAAAGTCTTCATAACATGTGATAGCAGAACAGATTGAATGCATAAGCAGTTATGAGAACCCAGCTGTCTTCTATTAAGCCAGATATGAAGGAGATTTACAAAAATGTAAAACAGTGCCACTCCTCTTACGAATTTTTATTAAAAAGATGTTTTTATGACATAGAATGGGTTTATCATTGTTTTTAAATGAGTTAATAAATTTTATCAGTTTTAATGATAGATATTGGTAGACATAACCTACATAAACAAAATCTCTTGCACTGACTGAAAGTATAAAGAGATGTTGAGACCAACCAAATCAGAGCTGTAGACCTTTGGAAAGAAAGGAGATGCACACACAAAAAAACAAAAACAAACAAAACTCTTACCCATTCGTTGAACACTTACCATATAGTTAATATTACATTAAACTTTTTACATATTGTTTCATCTTTATAATAACCTCATGACAAATATATACTTAACTTCATTTTCACATGGGAAAATTTAGTCTCAAAGAAGTTAACTTGGCTAGTTCATAAGTGGAGGGCCCAGAATTTCAATTTAGGTGTTTAGAGTACAGGCTTAACTTAATCACTGTGATGACCTTTAAAAAGTATGGGTCATCAGTACAGGACTTGAGCCCAGAAAATTGTTGACAGTTCAGTGCCATAATGACTCATCTACTGCTACAGTATCAGGCCTCAGAAAACCTTTGAAATCTTTGTAGACTTAAAATAACATGTAAATACCATGTGGTGCATGTACCTAAATTAAAGTTTTCACATGGTCTCTTTCATGGTCCTCAGTACAAGGACTGCTAAATATGAGAAATACAAAAGGGATAATCTAGGCAAGGCATGAATAGATGCAGTTGACAAAATGTATACCTTTTTTAAAAGGTGATTTTAGTATCTTGTTAAAAATGTGAGGACAAATACACAGTTAGAAAGAACAATTAGTAAACTTTGACCCTTGAGAAAAGTGTTATTTTCTGGGACTTCCCTGGTGGCACAGTGGTTAAGAATCTGCCTGCCAGTGCAGGGGACACGGGTTTGATTCCTAGTCCAGGAAGATCCCACCTGCCGTGGAGCAACTAAGCCCGTGCACCACAACTACTGAGCCTGTGCTCTACAGCCCTCGAGCCACAGCTACTGAGCCCAAGTGCCACAACTACTGAAGCCCACAGGCCTAGAGCCCGTGCTCTGCAACGAGAGAAGCCCGTGCACCGCAGCAAAAAGTAGCTCTCACTCGCCACAACTAGAGAAAGCCCACACATAGCAGTGAAGACCCAACACAGCCTAAATAAATAAATTTATTATTTTTTTAATGTTATTTTCTAAATTCAGTCAGTCCTCTGAAGAGTCCATCATTACAGGAATGATGAAGTAGCATTACTTGTCTTAACATGTTGGTATCCACTCGCAGAAGCCAAAGAGGCAGGTGCTTCTCTGTTTACATAGAATAAGACTAAGGGAAATTTTTTTCATGTGGTAATACTTTAGTTTCTCAAAAAGTAAAATCTTTGCTTACTAGAGATGTTCATCTGATCTAGTCCTTTTCAAAGATATACTTGTTGCCTACAGAGCAAAAATAATATATGGGCAGTCTTTTCAAAAAACTGATTCTTTTATCGCCTAGTGCCTTCTGTGAAAAATTATTTCAGGGAATAGCAGAATTTTTTGCTTAGTAATTGATATTCTGTTTACCACCTTCCTCTTACTCCTCTATCCTCACCCCCATCCAGTGCTGTTTCAAAGGTTCAAAGTTTGGGGATCAGCATATTTTACAGAAAATCAGTTAGTTATTTGACAAATTTTAATTGTCTAGTGTGTGTCATGCACTGGGTTAAGAACTGAGGATACTATAAGGAACCAAAAAATAGATAAGGTCATTCATGAAATTTACAGTCTAGTGAAAGAGATGGACATTAAACAAATAATTACATCTGTATATGTCATTTATTTTAATTTTAAGAGGCTCTGTGAGCAGTAGTACATGGTGTTATTAAAGACCCTAATGGGAGGATTGACCTGGAAGGTTGGAAGAAGACTGAAGCCAGTGTGGGGGTCAGGGGAGGCATGAGTTCTGTTTGTGACAAGTGAAAGGACTAAGTAGGCGGGTGTATGCTTCTGGAGCTTAGAGAAGAAGTCTGGGCAGGAGATACAAATTTGTGAATTGTGTGCCAATAGGTAATTAATTGAAAATTAATTGACGGAGGTGAGATCATTTAAGGAGAATGTATACAGTGAGAAAAGAGATTCTAGGACTACGGTTCAAAGAGTGCTAGTGTTTAATGAATAGCTAGTGTATGTAGAAGGAGACAGAGGTGGAGATCAGATAAATAGGAAAACTAGGAGAATACAGTGTTAAATATTCCAAGAGGAGAGAGTATTTCAAGGAGTATTAAATAAAATTCAGACTCTCTTTACCATGGCTCACAAGGAAGACCCTACATGTTCTGATCCCTTCCAAACTCTTTGACCTCATCTCTTACCATTCGTCTTGCTGCTGTCCTGCTTCTGTTCTTCAAACTTGTCAGGCTCTTTCCTACCTTAGGTCCTGTGTGCTTCATAATCCCTTTGCTAAATGTCCTTCCCCCAGTTCATAAGCTCACCAGAGAAGAGTAGCCAACCCTCCAGTCCCTTTAGCAGGATTGTTGTCAGACTCTATCGAACTTTGAATCTCATTATACAATTAAGATTAAATTTGCTTGGACCTCAAATTCAGTTCTAAATCAGATACTTAGGACATGTTAAAGGAAATTAATTTTGCAGAAATGTTTAGCAGTTGTGGTAAAGAAGAAATTTTTAGATTTTACAGTGCATCCTCGCTAAGACATCTTGTTAAGAGTTGATGGTGAGAGCTACATCTCTTTATAAACCCATTCACCAAGTGTACTATTTCAAGATAGAGGAAAGGGGGTAAGCTGAAAAGGAGGTGTCTGGTGTCCACTCTGTTAGGCATGTAGAAGCAATGAGTGACAAATATGTCACAGTATTGATAATCCAGTGGATACAAAGCAGTAGTAATATAGATGATTGTTTTCTGGATGATGGGAATACCACTTGACAAAGACTGTTTTAAAAGTCAGTTTAAAGTTGTCTGTGAGTTCACTTCAGTTCAATGAATGTTTCCTGAATGACGGTAGGGAAGTGATAGGAGGTTGGGAGTGGGCGGCCTTAGGGAAAGTTGCTGATCCCCCTTATGCTGAAGGATAAGTTCTTCCCCAGCTAAAAAGGCAGTAATTCCTCTTTTCTTTCAAAATATAAAGATTAGCTCTTAAATTTCAGGGCCAGAAGGAATAAATGGCAAAGCAATCAGTGACTACTTCATAATAATCCACTTGCCAATTTAGGGCTTCATAAAACGCCACACAAGGGAGAAAGTGACCTTTGCAGAACCATTTTTTGGTAACTTTACTTTTTATTTTTAAAAAGCCATTTTTGTAGCTATCTTAGCTGATGTGTATTGAATGTACTTTTGTTATCTTAAACATCAACTCCAAGCTCATGGACTTTCCATATATAGCTTCCCTTTCTCCATAATTGGCACAAGAATGATTCTTAGTACTGAGTGTTTTCTTTCTCTGCTGCTCTCTTCTCACAGCAGTACTGGCCTTTCACCTGGTTTTGTATCTTATTTTAGTAATGGCCTCGTTCTCAGATCTTATTTTAACTATGGCTTGGGCCAAGCCTTGCTGCAAATTGCTTTCATGTGTGTGGAAGACGGAGGAAAAAGAAGAAATCAGCGTAAATTAAAATAATAGTGATTTCACATGGACCTAGAAACAAAATTATGTAAAAGATACTAGAGAATAATGCCAAACTGCCTGCACCTCCCACTCATGTAAGAATTTGAAGACCAGAAAGGCTAAATGTCTTGCTAAAGTTTACAAAATATTGATTAAAATTTATCTTCTCATTATTTGCATGAAAGCAACATATCCTAGGGAGCTATAATTTTAATACATAAAACAAATAAGCTATTCACAAGGAAGAGAAATATACCAAACTACTCACCCTAGTTATCTTTGAGAAGGCGGGGAGTGCATATTACAAATTTTTCTCTTGTTTACTGGGTTTGTCCATGTTCAGTTATGAGCATCATTATTTTAATATCATAGTGAAGGCTGTGATCATTAGAGTCAGAGCTAGAGTTGAATCTGGCCTCTACCACTTGTTAGGCTATGACTCTATGACTTTTGGAAAAGCTTCTTAACCTCTCTGAACTTCAGTTTCTTAGACTGAAAAATAGAAGTAACAATGTATCCTTTATTGAGTTATAATAAAGGAGTTAACTGTAAGGTTCTCACATCTAATGCCTGGCCCACAAGGAGCACTTGCTAATGGTAGCCACTATCACTACTACTACTTTCACTACTGTATTATAGAACACTGGACGCTGACCTGGGGTGATCTTTATTGAATGATTTAAACATTTATCTGCTTAACAACTTGATGCTAAATTAGGGAATTTGTCAACATACCTTCCAGCTTATTTTATCTTTTTGTTAATTCAGAGAAAGCACCACGGCCATTGATTTTTACTTTACCCTATTAGAATAATACTTAACTTTTGGGTACCACAATTAGAATCTAATCCTTACTAAAATAAAAATCCTTGATCCTCTTCTATATTTTATACAAGAGAGTTTACCCTGTATTGCTAGAGAAAATCATTAACCGTTGTTAAATAAAAAATCCCTATTGTTAAATATCTTGGAGCTCCCTCCCTATCCATGTGAGAAGTAGGTGCCCTTGTGACTTGAACCTGTAGTTCTTTTTAGATACCGTTGTTTTCTCTGTATCTAGTACCTTAATACATATATAATGTGTCTCTTTTGAACAGCAATCCCATTGGCCTCCTTGTATTTCAGGATGATAACTGCCCATTTCTTAGAAGTCTTCCTCAGAGCCTCCAAAGTAAATTCCACCTATGCCATGGAGTTTCTATTCATGCCCTGGAAAATTTCAATAGAATATTCTTTGTTATTAGTGAACATGTATGTACAATTTCCTGTGATGCAGTGCCAGAAAAGAATGTCATTTTATTTATTTAAATATACTATTGCCAACCTACCTAGAGATCACATAGTCATAGATTAGAAGCTCGAGGTCCTGTAATTTTTGAATTTATTGTTTGGGGCAGACCTAAATTGTTTGACCCATTTTAGCTATTGAGTAACAGCCACAGTAAAATATATCTGAGTATTTTTCTGTACATTATTTGTAATGTTACTGTTTATAAGGATGTTGTGCTTTTCCAGTTTACAACTGAAGAAGCCTGTCACCCTCATTATTATTCATTCAACTTGAGCACCTGTTTTATCTTAGGCACTGAAGTTGCAAAGATGAATAAAACATTTTTCCTACTGTAGAATATTTCATAGTTTATTGAGGGAGAAAGATACAAAATGCACAATTATATTTCTAAGTGATACAGTCTGTATAATAAATGTATAAACAAAGTGTTACAGTCATAGAAAGGAGGGAACAATGAATTTGGGGGTGTATGGTAAGGTTACAAAGAGAAAGTGACATTTAAGTCAAGTCTTGAAGGATGGATGGGAATTTGCCATTTGGAGAGAGAGGAACAAAGGACGGGCTCTGCAGAGAGGGGACAGCCAATGAAAAAGCCTAAAGGCATGTGGGGCATGTAAGGAGAGTATCCTCAGTGTGCTGGAGAAAAGACTTTGTGAAGGAAGGTCCAGTCAAAGTTAGGAGTTTGAATTTTAACCTTTGAGTAGGGGAGAACCATTGAAGATTTTTAAATTAGGGCTGATATAATCAGATTTGAGTTTGAAAACTTATAGTAGTTTGGGACTGGAGGAAGAAAGGCAGGTGGCAGACACAAGAGTTGACACAAGACAAAGTTGTGGAAATAAAGAAGAGTCTCTAGATCTGCAAGAGTTTCCCTAGGTATAAACAATATAATTCTGTGATCAATATGATAGGGAAGTGTGTGGGCAGTGAGGGAGGGATGGGGATCTGGTTTGGGTGACGAGGTGGGTTAGCTAAGATTAACAGAGCTGGGGAAAATGTACTGTTCATTATTTTGTTTTTGCTTGTTTTGGGGAGCAAGGCAAGAGTTTTCGTTTTGGACAAGGTAAGGTCAGTGTTTTTAGGAACATTCTAGTAGGCAAGTCTGGATCTGAATCTTGGGAGAGAGGTTATATAGTAATATTTTGAATTCTTACGGTTTGTTTTTCCATTAAAAACTAAGATTCTTGGAGGGTAACTGATCATGGTCTCAGAAAGGTGGCTGTAGAACCAAAACATAAATTCCTAAGCTTCTTACCAACTAGGCCTTGACTGAAATGGCCTTTGAAAGAAAAAATAAATCTCATGATTTCCACTATAATTGTTTTACTGTTTAATTTCCCACAGTATCTTTACTTAAAAAAAAAACAACACAACAAAAAAATACTGGTATGTATATCTACAATCCGTTTTCTGTACTGTTTTCTGATCTTGGTATTATTTGACTGATGATAAATGAAGAGTGTTGAGGATAACAGCTAAGGAGCCCCGAACCTCTTGTTTTGTTCTAGCAAAACCTTAAAATTCAAAGATTACTTGGTCCTCGGGACTTCCCTGGTGGCGCAGTGGTTAAGAATCCGCCTGCTGGGCTTCCCTGGTGGCACAGTGGTTGAAAGTCCGCCTGCCGAAGCAGGGGACATGGGTTCGTGCCCCGGTCCGGGAATATTCCACATGCCGCGGAGCGGCTGGGCCCGTGAACCATGGCTGCTGAGCCTGCGCGTCGGGAGCCTGTGCTCTGCAACGGGAGAGGCCACAACAGTGAGAGGCCCGCGTACAAAAAAAAAAAAAAGAATCCGCCTGCTGATGCACGGGACACGGGTTCGATCCCTGGTCCGGGAAGATCCCACATGCTGCAGAGCAGCTAAGCCTGTGCGCCACAACTACTGAGCCCAAATGTCACAACTACTGAAGCCCGCAGGCCTAGAGCCCATGCTCAGCAACGAGAGAAGCCACTGCAATGAGAAGCCCACACACCGCAATGAAGAGTAGCCCCAGCTCACTGCAACTAGAGAAAACCCGCGCACAACAACGAAGACCCAACACAGCCAAAAATAAATAAGCAAATTTTTTTTAAAAAGGGGGCTTCCCTGGTGGCACAGTGGTTGAGAGTCCGCCTGCCAATGCAGGGGATACAGGTTCGTGCCCCAGTCCAGGAGGATCCCACATGCCGCGGAGCGGCTGGGCCCGTGAGCCATGGCCGCTGAGCCTGTGCGTCCGGAGCCTGTGCTCTGCAACGGAAGAGGCCACAACAGTGAGAGGCCCGCGTACCGCAAAAAAAAAAAAAAAAAAAAGAATGAAGGTGTCATGTTCGCTTCTCTGCAGAAATTTAAAAATAAGAATTTTTTCCCCATTTATGTTGTTGAACTATAGCCCTTCTTGAAAACCAGAGAGTAAAGCAGACAGTTCTTCAAAATCCACCCCACCCCCCAAATGTCAGGGCTCACTGAGCATTGATTAAAACTCCTAGGTGGGCGTAAAGGACTTGAGTAGGCCTAACAAGGCAAATCACCATACGTATCTGATAACTTTTTTTCATATATTTAGAAAATGATTGGCTTGCCTTATCCACATGAAATTCTGCTTTTAACTGTTACTATCTAGATTCTCTGTGTGGCTTCTTGGGCTGTGGTATTTTTCCTTTACTTTGTTCTCAATTGCTGTGAAATGTAGTTGCCTGCTGTTTAAGGCAGCTGCAGTAGAGTGCATCCAGAAGTGGTTATAATTCTATATTTAGTAAGCCATAGGGTTTGTAAAGCATTTGCAAATTCCTTTGGAATAAAATGGTTTCTATAAATGTAACATTTTTAATGAAACTATTATAATCACCCATTAAAGAAATGTGGCAGCTAATATGTGTGGATTTGTGGACAAGACAGAGGCGCAGAACTTTTTTTTTTTTCTTAAGAGCTTACTGAATATTTTAAATACTTAAAATTAATCATGTGAATCCTATTTTTACACTGTTAATCTTGAATTGCAGAGCTTTTACTCAAGTGTTTACCTTTGGTCCAACATTCCGAGCAGAGAATTCTCAGAGCCGGAGACACCTGGCAGAGTTTTATATGGTAGAAGCAGAGATTTCTTTTCTTGAGAGCCTTCAAGATCTCATGCAGGTAGGTACTCAAGTTTTAAAATAGTTTCTAAATATCAGGCATCTGTGACATTAAAATGCTTCTGTATACATTTTTACCTCTGACATCTGTGCCTTACAGGTGTTCATAGAATGAAGAAGATGGAGAACTAATTAATAAACATCTACTGAATGCTGTTAGTGTAATAGTTTTTAAAGTACAGGAGTCAAACAGATTTAAGTTCATGTCCAAGCTCTGCCATTAACTTTGTTATGATGTTACCTAACCTTAGTGATCTTTAGCTTCCTCAGCTATAAAATGAGAATAATAGTAGCTATTTCATTAGGTTATTGTGAGAAGTAAATGAAAGATTATGTATGTATAATGTAAAGCATCCAGTATGGGATCCAGCACAAAGCAGGCTTAGTAAATAGTAGCTCTTGATATTTGCTAGGCAAATAAACAAAACGTCTTTATAGTTAGAGAAACATGTCTATAGCTATAGTATTAGAAAGCATCCACAGGAGCTGTCAGAGCTCTGGGACAGGGATGAAGCTGGAGATATAGTCAAGAGTCAGCTCATGAAAGAAAGACTGTATTTAAATGCCATGCTGAGGAGTTTGAACTTAATCCAAAAGATAAAGGAGAAAGTTCTCAGCTGGGAAAGGCCATGGTCAGAGTTATATTTTAGAAGTATCTCTCTAGCAGCATTATGAAAAATGATTTAGAGGGAGATAAAAATAGGGGTGGGAGCCTTTTCAGGAGGCTGTGGCCATAAATCCATATAGAGCACACAAGTCTGGAGATGGATGGACCAGGATTTGATTATTAGCTCAATCACTTACTGGCTATGTGACCTAAGACATGGGACTTAATTTCTCTGAACCTCAGTTTTCTTATCTATAAAATGGGAATAATAATTCCTATTTCATATGTTAATTCATAGGATTAGACAGATAATATATATAAGGTACTTAGCATAGTTCATGACACTTAGTAAGTACCCAGAATGTGTTAACTGTTGTTATGAATTCTCTATCCACTACCATTTTGGTTAAGATCTTAGTTTGGAATTCTAATTACAGGATGTTTATTTTAGCAGTTTTCATCAACTCTTACTTCTTTCATTCTACTCTTATTCACCCAGTAAATGACCCAATTCCACTTAAAACAGAAATACCATGTATACTCCCAAATAGAATGGAGTCACAATTTTATTATCCTGTCTTAGGTTGGATTTCCTAGTAAATAAACCCTAAAGCAGAGATTTGTGTGCAGGTATTACTGGGGAATGCTCTCAAGAGAAATATCTGTGAGGAAAGGAAGAAAGCAGCATTGGGCAGAGGGACAAGTTAAACTGTGATGCATTTACAAACAGATTCCTTAGCCAATTCCCTGAGAAACTTTGGAGCTAGAATGGTCTTTCATAGTTGTCCCATAGGAGGGCAAGTGCCTCCTCCTGTGAGCCAGTCATTGGATGCGGGCTAGCTTGGGAAGGGGTTGTAACCTTGGGTAAGGCAGTCCTCCTGGCCTGGGCAGTTCCTGAAGAGGGACCCAACTATGTACCATCAGCAGTTACTGTTCCTAGCGGATAAAGATCTTGGTCCTAAAGGGATGTTGTGGCCACACACCACAGTGTCCACTTGCATATACCCCTTTAACATCTCCCACCAATTTCTCTAGACCAGTGTCCCCAAGGGGATATTTTTGGTGTCCCTACTAGGATGTGGGTGGGGGAGTAGGGAAGACGGGTTGCTACTGGCATCTAGTGGGTAAAGGCTAGGGATGTTGTTCAGTATCCTGCAATGCACAGCCCCCTCCCCGCCAGCGAAGAATTATCTGGCCAAAAATGTCAATAGGAACACTGTTGAGTTAATCCCTTTCTAGATTTAGGGATTCAGAATCTGAGCCTCACCAAGTCAGTAAAATTCCGTAATCAGCTTTCAGTTTGAGCTCACCACCCAATTCTTCATTATTCTTTCACTCAGGCAATGAGAGTATTGTAAAGAATGGAACCACGCGTTTTACCTCCTATTTCTGCCTTGTCCCTGTCTCCGCTGCCCAATATAATACCAGAGGGAAAGATTATAAAGATAATACATAGATTGTTAGAATTTATTAAACATCATAATATTTGCTCTATAATTATGTATTCTATAACTGAGTAATTCTTATTTATTTGGTCGTCCACTGAGTGGTACTCAGGGCATACACTATTGAATAGTTTAATTAATTGGAATATAAACTTTTTCCTAAAGACAGAAGAAAAAGGTATATTCTTTCCAAAAATAAACTCCTGCTTCTCTCAGTTTTCTCCCTTTGATAAATTGAATTCTGTGGAAATTATTATCTTGATGAAGAGCAGTCTCTTAAATACAAAATCAGAATATTATAACAGGATATTTTCCTCTTATGACGTATAAGCAATTAAATATTATTATTTTAATACTATTGAGAAATATATATTTTTAAAACATGAGAGTTATGTTAACCCTTCAGTTAAGTTTCTGTTTTATTATAAATATATTTACAGAGTGTAGTCTGAAAGTCAAGGTTAGAAAAGCCAGTGATATCCTTCTTCAAATGGAAATGTTCTACCCTTGAAAGACACTGCTTTAACAGCCCCAGCTGTTGAAGTCTTCATCTTACCGATTGTGTATTGTGTCCCTCAACAATGCAAGCATACTATCCAATCTACCTGTTCTTTTTTCCTCTCAATATACATTGGCTTTTTGCAGTGATTGAGGGATATAACGCTTCATAAATCATTCAGTTACTTAGTGATTTCTTTATCTCACTGCTAGATTGAAGGTGGTTATAGCCTCAAGTCAAAACATCTTTAGCCTCCCTTTGCTCTTCTTTCATCAGGTTATTCCTTACTTCTCTACAAAATATATGTATAATATAAAAATGCAAAGTATATATAAAAAGAAATGAAAAATATTTTATATATGTACATAAGTCTATCTGGTTGTCACTTGATAATTAAGTTCTTTCCTATATCTGACCATGTTAAATTACTCAGACGCTTATGCCCCACTGTGTTTCCAGTGTTGATAGGGTATCCAGTGATTCAGAGAGGAAAGGAAGATACCTGCCTGTGGGGCAGCCTGGTCTTAATTCATGTATGTGTCTTTATGAGGACATATCTGAAAATCACAATATGATTTCATTGACATCAAAACAAAAATTTTAGTTTGGATTAAAAATATTTTAGAAATATTTTTCATTCCAGTCACTTTTTTCTTCTGAGAACAAGTTTTTCCCATAAGACTTTTATGGACACCCCTGGTAGAACGAATTCTTATACACTGATTTGTGTCGTTACTTTATACTTTAGCAAAGCAAAAATGTATGTATTTAGATGTAGATAGATCTCATTGCTTCTCTAATCTTAAAGTTTACTTTCATTTACCAATGACTGAATGAAGCACTTTTCAAAACATTCCACTCTTCACAACTGATGTTTGTTGCATGCTTCTCTGAGCTGGGCACTAAGCTAAGTCTTATACATGGATTATCTCATATAATTTCTCACAACAATCCTGTAAGCTAGGTACTGTTAACTGTCCTGACTCTACAAGGGAATATACTGAAATTTAGAGAGGCATCAGTTTGTTTTAGCTGTTCATTTGACAGCCCACTTCAATACCAGTATTGAAACTGTTAACAGAAGGTTCAGACATGGTTCTTTCTTTTTTTTTTTTTAACCTTCTCTGAGAAGTTGTGATGCTCCCTCTAATCAATCTGGAAACTGAATTAACTTGCTGTAGTATATTCAGGAAGTAAGAGGCCTAATGGATTTATAGCCATTGAAACCTGGACAGCAGTCCTTACAGGGCCCTAAACAGGTTTTCCATGAAGCTTACATGTCAGGCAATTCTGTATCATTTCTCTTAGGTTATGGAGGGCCTCTTCAAGACTACAACAATGACAGTTCTCTCGAATTGTCCTGAAGATGTTGAACTCTGTCACAAATTCATAGCTCCAGGCCAAAAGGTAATTAGCTTTGTGGATGAAGCCCTTTAAATATGTTAATTACATGTAAGGAATATAATTACATTTAATAAATTTTCTTTTTTCTCTTTTCTTACCAAGGACAGATTAGAACATATGCTAAAAAACAACTTTCTAATGTAAGTATTTATACTTTCTCTGAACTTTATTCATAATTTATCATCGTATTTATCACACTGTATTAAATTTTTTTGTTTGTATATCTTCTTATCACACTCCCTAGACTCAAGGAAAACCAGTATTTTAATTATTTTTATAGCTCTTATGTCTGGTTCATAGTTGATAATCAGTGTTTCATGAATAAATAAATGAATAAATCATAGCAAGATAATGTTCATAGTAATTATTAACTATATTCCTACAATTCAGACTAATTCTTTAGTAATCAAAATCTGGCTTGATTAAAAAACATGCTTTTAAGATAGGTACATGTAATGTCTGCCCCTCTATTTTTCTCTTATTTCAGTCTTCCTTCTTTTTCTTTACCTTTGCTTGCTAAAATCTGAAAATATATTCTGAATTGTTTTTTTAGCCACTATTTTAAAACCTAAAGATCTGTGTTTTAAATATAGCACATACATTATTGCTTCATTTCCACTATAATCCTGTTCAAGTAGAACTTGTTATTGGACTGGTGGTTTATTCAACCAACCATATTAATCAGATAGGCTATTCTTTTCACAGTTCATTATGAAACACATACTTGATATGGAAAAAACAGCAAGCAACTTCTCATATGCAGTACAAATAATTCATATAAGACTTAGTGTTCAGGGTATTTACAATGTGTAGAGGAAGTAAGTTTGATAATCTGAAGAAAAGAAAATTGTCTCTGAACATAAGTTAGTATCATTTTTCCCTTGCTATCTTAAGTTTAGGAAGTTTTTCTTCTAAGAGAATAAAGAATTCAACCTGTCCTTGAGAAGGGGAATAAGAAAAACTTGGCAGACTTAGCTGAGAATATCAGGTATCAGCCTAGACCTTCAGGCTACCAGTTAAAAATGATGAGTCGTTGAGCCTGACCCAATAACAAGGCAGCAGCTGTGGGATCAGAAAAGGAGGAAATAGGAGCCCCGTGATACAGAATCGAAGGGCAATGAAGTACAAGTGAAGGCTTTTGAAACTTTTCCTTTCACTTAAGTGTATATTGAATGTTTACTATGTGCCAGGCATTGTCCTAAAATCTAAAAACTGTTTAAAAACAGTGGACAAAGCAGATAAAATTCCATGCCTTCACTGAGCTTATATTTCTGGTGGAGGTAATAATAGCCAAGAGACAAATAAGTGAAACGTATAGTCTGTGAAAATGAGTAATACTTATGGGGAAAAAAACCAGAGAAGAGAAAGAAGATAAGCCAAAGGAAGAATGAGGAGGTAGAAATTTTAGATAGCACGGCAGGGAAGATCTCACTGAGATGATTTTTGAGTAAAGAGCTCAAGAAAGTAAAGTAAGAGAACTAGTTATATGGGTAAGTGGGAAAAGAATATTCCAGGCAGAGGGAATAACAAGTACAAAGACCCTGAGGTTGGAGCATGCCTGACATGTTCAAGTAACAGTGAAGAGTGAGTAAGGGAAGAGGATACGAAGATAAAGTAAGAAAGGATGAGGGAGGTAGGGAAATCAGGTGGGGCCTTGTAGGGCACTGTGAAGAGTTTGGATTTTTACTTGGGTGAGGTGGGAAAGCTATTGAAGGGTACTGTGCAGAGATCTGACAAGATCTCAATTGGATTTAATAGGATCGCTCTGGCTATTGAGAATTGGCTGTAGTAGGACAAGAGTGAGAGCAGCAAAGCAAGTAGGAGATTGTTACAGTCACCTAGGTGCAAGTAGATGGTGGTTTGAACCTTGTATAAGTCAGGGTTCTCCAGAGAAACAAGACCAACACGATGTGTGTATATAAAGATTTATTTTAAGGAATTAGCTCACACAATTGTAGAGGCTGGGCAAGTTAAAAATCTGTTGGAGTGGTCCAGCAGGCTGGAGACTCAGGGAGGAGCCAAGTCAAAGGCAGTCTGCTGGCAGATTCCTTCTTTCTTGGAGGAGGCCAGTCTTTGTTCTAGCAAGGCCTTCAACTGGTTGGATGTTGTTATGGAGGGTAATCTTCTTTACTCAGGATCCACTGATTTAAATGTTAACCTCATCCAAAAAAACACCATCTCAGAAATATCCTGAATGTTTGACCAAATATCTGAGTACGGTAGCCCAGCCAACTTTATACATAAAATTAACCGTCACAGACCAGGATGGTAACAATGGAGGTAGGTGAAATTGTCCTATTCTGGATATATTTTAAAGATACAGCAAACAGGATTTACTGAGAGTGAAAAAGAGAGAGAAGGAGAGTTAAGAGTGACTTCAAGCCTTTTGACTTACACAGCTATAGAAATGGAGTTGCTATTAACAGAGATGGGGGAAGCCATAGAGTAGTGGGGGTGTGTGGAGAGAGAGAGGGGTGATGTCAGGCTCATCATCATGAGGTGTCATGTTAAGATTGAGATACTTTTCAGACATCCAGTTAGATGTTGGGTAGGCAGTTTGAGTGTATGGGCCTGGAGTCTACAGGAGAGTTATGGACGTAAGCATATTGATAAAAGTTGTAATTAAGTAGGTAAGGGAAGAAGTAAATTAGGCATCCCAAGGAATCTGTACTGGTAACAGAAAACTAGGGAGATCTTAAGAGAAGTTATCCAGCTTCTGTCTAATAAGATCTAAGATTGGGGAAAAATATCCACCATTTATTGAATATTTACTATGTGCCAGACAGCAATAAACTTTAAATACATTGTATTTCATTGTATCTTCACAACAACTCTGTGAGTAGTTATTGTTGCCCTTCTGTAGATGAAGAATCAACTCAAAAGATATTAGGCGAGTAAAAGATGAAGTGGGGATTCAAACTCATGGTCATCTGATTTCAAAGCTCATGCTTTCAACCAGTGTACTTCATATATCTGAAAGGGCACTGGAATTAATGCTAGAGTAGTTGTAGCTCCCCCACTATCTTTATGACCCTTACGTATCATCTAACTGTTGTGCTTCAGAATCCATGTCTGTAAAATACTCAGGATGGAAACATGGGCTGTGCCATATCAGTCATTGCCATCACCATCATCCATTCCACACAGCACGAATCATAGTTGTAGATTAAATTTATATGTGTGATGTTTTTTTTTTTTTTTGGTGTCGTCACCTCCGCATGGTCAGAGGCTTGTTTGTTTTACTTATGCACTGAGTATAGTGAACTGTGTTTCAGAGGACCTGGATTCTAGTCCTGCCTCTACCACTTATTAGCCATTAATGAGTGAATTCATATTTTTCAACAAATATTTATTGACTACCTTCTATGCGTTAGGCACTGTGCTAGTCATTGAGGATTCAGTAGTGAAAATAGGCATGGATTAGTCCTTTTATGGAGTTTAGCATCTAGAGAAAAAGATGAATAGTTAAATATTTGCATGAATAATTATTTAATTACAGCTACGAATGTGACTAATAGTAAATCTTTAACCTTTCTGAGCTTCAGTTTTCTCATCTATGAAGTGAAAACTTGTCTGTCTTATTTTGTTGAAATGTTCAAATGCTGCTTAAGCAATATGTCAAAGACTAGATAACATGAAAACCCTCCTGCTACAAAACATCTAAAAATGCTAGTTAAAATATTATTAAATCCTTTTAAATGCATTGTTGAGTTCACTAGAATATATGAGAAGTTCCAGGAGCTAGAAACAGAGGGGACTGAACACCAGAGGGTGTACGTAAATTACATGATGCTGAGGATTCTCAGGGTGGAGGGTACCAGAGATGGAGGGGGTTTGTAGACTTTGAAACCAGAGATTTTAAAAGCCATGAGAGAATATGAGAGTAGACCTAAGCATGATGAATTAGAATCAAGATGCACCCCGAAATACACATGCATACATGTCCACACCCACACGCAAGATACCATACGACTTGTATTCTTTTGAATAGATTTCAGTGTTCTTGAGTACTTGTTATAATTGTTTTATATGAAAGTATATTATTTAAAGGACTTGTGTAGTCTTTGAATTTAGCCTTTATCAAGCAGAAATAGAACACACTTATTTTACATTTCCTTTATAGTATTAAGGCTTTAAAAATATAGAATACTTACCTTTTTATTTGCTCGGCATTTATTTGTGTGAATTTGAGGCAAAGAATGCTAATAATAATCTCTGTAACTTAGCAGTTGTACTCCAACAGTTTCAGAACAATTTTCTTCATTTAACAACAGAAAATTTGAAATATGAAGGTAGTTTGATATTGTATCACACAATATCACAATGTCTTCTTCTTTCCTCAGAGCACTTTGGAAATAGTTTCTGGGAAGGAGAAGAAATATTATTCCCTGTACATACCAAGAAAAGTTAGTAGAGAGTTGATGAAGGCCATTAAGGATATCCAGTGTCAGGACTGTAATTTGAACTTGAAAGTTCTGCCTCAACTTAAGGTATGGGAGGAGTGTGGGGCAGAACATCTAGGATAACAAGAGATATTTAGACATGAGAGTCCTTTTTTTCTTAATAATGTAACTAACATATCAATGGCACAAAATTCTAGTGCTTCCCATTTTGACTGCTCTTATATTTCTCAGTATAATGAGTAGATCATATCAAGTAATTGATAGAATAGAACAATAGAATTTCTAAGCAGACAAGAGCTTAATATAGCCCAGTCTCCTTATTTTATAGGTACAAATACTTAATTTTTTAATGTTTGTATTTTTAGAGTTTTGTATAAAATACAAAAATTTATAAAATGCTTTCATTGAGGTGAAGTGATTTACATAGTTACTAAGTGGTAGAGTCAAAGGCAGAACCCAGAGCCCATTATCTTTTATTTTGATAGAACATATGAAACTCCAAGTGGTTTAGGCATTATCTCAGCAGTTAAGAGCTTAGACTCTGGAGTCAGCACATCAAGGTTTACTTCTTACTTACATGAGTGACTTTTGGCAAGTTATTGATCCTCTCTAAGCTTCAGTTTCCCTTCTGTAAAATGCTCATTTAAAAATTATTACTACTATCAACACCAACACCATTCTTACCTTAGAAATTATCTGTTATTTAATACTAGATTTTAGTTTGAATAGAATTTCCATCTTCTAAAAAACCTATCACTCAAAATATAGCTTTGGGGGCTTTATTTGTGCTCTATGACACAACTCTTTCCAGTTAGTTATTATAGATATGAACTTCATTTTTGCTTCAGAGAATAAGTTTGTTAGGTTATTTTTTAACTCAGAGTCCTTCAGAAAGTTTGTAGATTTTTGTTTTTAGTCATGCAGAATACTGTTGCAGAGAACATAGAGAAACTGACATTTTCATATACTATTGGTGGGCATAAATTGGAAAAACCCTTTCAAAATTATGAAAACTGCAAATGCAAATACTCTTGAATCCAACAACTCCATTTTTTCCATGTGCAAAATCAGTATGAGCATAAATTAGGTATATGTAGTCATGATTTATAATAGCAGAAGATTGGAAACAGCTGAAATATCCATCGATAGATGACTGGTTAAACTAATTAGGATACATCCACAAAGTGGAATGTTATGTAATAGCTCAAAAAGTGAAGAAGATCTTCAAATACTGGTATGTAAAGATCTGCAAGGTATATTATTGAGTAAGAAAAGTGTAAAAGAGTGTGTATGATATGTATGCTATGGCTGCCATCTATAAAAAAGGGGAGATTGAGTATTAATATTTGCTTATAGATGCATAAAACCCTCTGGAAGGATACACAAGAAACCAATAACAGTAATTGTGTGTGAGGAGAGGAACTAGGTAGCTATGGGACAGGGATGGAAGAAAGATGTATACTCTTTTATTCCCCTTGATTTTTTTTTTAAAACTATGTGCATATATCACCTATCCAAACTGTTAAAACAAATTCTTGGTTTGGCTTGCGTTAGGCATGATGGTCTCTTACTGAGGTAACCAAAAATGATATTTTTCCTAAACAGTCGTACAATACTAGAATATATTTAAAAAGCCTTACGATGGCCTGAAAGAGTTCATAGGATCTGACCTCTGACTACCTTTCCAATCTAATTTTCTGGCATTCTTGAATTGGCCTGAATTGGCCTTGAATTGACCATCTTATCTAAAATAGCACCCCTCAAATACCTTCTTTCTTTTTATCTTGCCTTGTTTTTCTTCATAGCACCAATAGCTCCCTGGTTTATTTCTGTTTATTTGTTTATCTTTCTTATCCCCATTGTGCGTGTACATACACACACACACACATAGCCACACACATACACAGACACACACACACACACGGATAGCGACTCCATAAAGGCAGGGGCTTTGTTTTTATTTACTGTATCTCCAGTGCCTAGAATGATACCTAGCACATAGTAAGTGCTCAGTATATGTTGGATGAATGAATGACAGCTTTAGGGAGAGAGTTTTGCTCTTTTAGCCTCAGTATTTCACACCTTTTAGGGTATTAGCATAACATGAATTCAGAGAAAATCTTTATTCGCTTAAGTGACTAGCTTCTCTCTGTACACTGCAAGTGGATCAGGAGTGGGATTATTGAATGGCCATTTCTCTTCATGCTGATCAGACTTTCATAGGTCAACCTTAATTCCTGATTACTCAATAATCATTTTTACAATCATTTGATACTCAGATATGATCTCAAAGACTGTATGAGAATAGGTCTTTCACAGTTTTCAGATGCACTAGTTAACAACAGCCATTAACCTTTCTCTGCTTTTACCCTGTTTCTCTCCAGCATTTCTTATACTGAGGCGGTGGAGATCTTAAAGCAGGCATCCCAGAACTTCACCTTCACTCCAGAGGTAGTATTTATATATATATATGTATGTATGTATGAAAATATGTTTCTCATATTTATCTGATTTCATTAAGAATCCTTTAAAATAACCTTATTTCTCTTACTAGCAGTGTGTATGTAGTATTTGCATATCTGTACTTTGGCTTTTTTTGATGTTTGCCTAACCTCATTGAAATATTTAGAATGAAAAATAATTTTGAAGTAGAATCATATCATTTGGAATAGCAGTGACAAAAGGGTTATAAAGAAGTTTCCCAAGTTTAGGAAGATGAAATTCCTTAGAAAGAATGGTAATCGTAGAATATCGGTGTAGAAATCAACTAGTTCAGTGTTTCCCAAAGTATGTTCTGAATGATGTTAACAGTTGACAGAAGAGGTTATGTGATCAAGTAAGTTTAGGCAACACATTAAACACGTTTCTTTTTCCGTTGAACTTTATAGAGGCTTCTGATTTGTGATCCACTTTGAAAAACACTGAGCTTTGTGTGTTTTTGTTTTTTCCCAGGACTCCTTTATTTTATGGGTAAGGTTATAGGTCTGGAAAAGCCACATGATTTATCAGTGGACATGCATATAATGCACATAATTCCTATGCCAGTGCTTCTTTCCTATAATTAAGATATTGCCAGACAAGTGGGAATAGTAAGATAATGTTAAGAATCTAATACCTTTGTCTTCAAACTATTCCTTACACCAGTTCCATTCCCAGTTAAGTCAGATGCTCTCTTTAAGTTACGAGTGCCCTGTGCTTGTTATATTTATAATCAACTGACTTCTTTGTATAATTTTTTGTTTAATGTTTGTCTCCCATCCTGGAAGCTTCATGAACTCAGGGATTTTGTTTTTCTTACCAGTTTCCAATACCTAGCATGGTACTTGGGGTTTAATAGGCACATTAGTATTTGCTGAATAAATAGATTAACAGTGTTATTAAATATTCAACAGAGAGCATCTGATATATTAGTTGACTCTTTTATCAAAAAAAAAAAGGCACTGGGAGAAGCCATCTAGCCAGAGATAGACTCAATATTAGGAATATTATCTTTCATCATTTAATTTCCTGAAACTTAGGGACAGTAACTGTAGAAGAAGCTCTTGGCAATATTAATAAAAATTATGATTCTGAGTCAGCTTTTATACACCATGGAAAGCATACTGTGTTTTACTACAGATGCTATTTATCTGCTAAATGCTGCTCCCTGAGATGGGGCACAGAAAGCATAGTGTTTACTAGTTTCAGCTTTCATCATTCCAGGCCTTTGGATGCTCTTGTTAACACATCTCTCTCTAGTTTATTTGTCTGTGTAACCTCAGCAGACAGCTCCACACATCCCTGATCCTCAGGGAGAAGAAGCCCTTGGCACTGATACAGGTTATTTTTAGGTCCTGCATTATATCTTTCAGCTCTGTCTTCTCCTTTGGTAATTTCTTTTTTCTCATTACAGTGGGGTGCTGATCTACACACTGAACATGAAAAGTACCTGGTGAAGCACTGTGGCGACATACCAGTCTTTGTCATTAATTATCCATTAGCACTCAAGCCCTTCTACATGAGGGATAATGAGGACAGCCCTCAGCACACAGTAAGAAAAGACATTAAATAAATTGGGGTTAGTCATCTCAGAGCCTGCAGTTTTTCCCTTGATTTAATTTCATTTATCCTTCGGTATATTTTCTGAAATTATATCATTCACTCTTTATATCTCTTAAAATGATAACATTTCTCAAAGGCACCTCTAAAAATGTGTTCCCAAAGAAGATCCCAATGTTCTATAAGCATACTCCCTCATTTCTATCGTAGGGTGTCCTCAGTTAAGCAGATGCAAATGGAAGTGTGTTTTGTTTTGTTTTTTTAAATTACTGAGAGCCCTAGAGCGCTGTAGAGCAATGTGCCCAGTCTCCTATCAAATACTGATTAGGAGACTGCAGTGTGGGGGAGATGTTGGGCAAGAGATAATAGTAGTGGCATGATCGGGCAAAGGAAGAGCTAGCTTGGAACAGCAGGCAGCCTAGAGTACTTTGGCTGTCAAATAGAAGTAGTGAGGGGAAGGCTATGGAGGGATCGAAGAGGTCTGGGCGGATTCTCCACTTGGTCAGTCCTCTTCCAACCGTCTCTTCTCTCTCTGCCTGTCTTGTCTCTTGTCTGTCTGTCTGTCTGTCTGCTCTCTTTAGCCTTTCTTGTCCTCTGTTCTTTCTTTACCCCTCAACTACAGTTGGTTTTTATTCTTCTTGTTTCCTTTTTCCTTTTTCTTTTTTGTCTCTTCTCTCCTTCACAAAATTGGCAGTATTACAGAATAAGAATATATTTGACTCTTTAAATATGTATTGGATAGTTATATATTTAATATCATTAATTGTAAAAGTCTGTGAGACAAATATATTATGTTTATCTCAAAAAAGGTCCCAAACCTAAACTTTGCCATCTTGTATTTTTCACTTGCATCTAGATAAACACCAGTAAGAAAATGTAGATCAGGACCTACCAGTAAATTAAATGACCTCGTCTTAGTATATAAGGTTATCTCTTTGAATGTATTTCCTGTCTTCTCTCAGATTACAGTGTTACCAAAGCAATATTAGGGGACTTCCCTGGTGGTCCAGTCGTTTAGACTCCACGCTTCCACTGCAGGGAGCCACAGGTTCAACCCCAGGTCAGGAAACTAAGATCCCACATGCCACACGGCATGGCCGAAAAACAACAACAACAACAACAATATTAGCCTCCAGTTAGTATGAGGTAAACACTTTCATCTCTAAGTTGCAAAACAGCCTTAACAAGAAACTCATTGTTTCTCCCATTTTACATATAGAAAACTGGGGTGCAAAGAGACCAATTACATTTCCCAAGGCAACATGGGTGGTAAGTGACAGAGCTCGTATTCAAACCTGATTCCCTCTGGCTCTGAAGTCTGTGTTCTCTTCCACTCTATCACTCTGCCTCAAAATCACAGATATAAAATTACAGTTTAGCCACCGATTTTACGCATCCCCACTTTTCACACCAGCATTATCCAAAACCAATGAGCAACACAATTGATTTATGATTCTTACTTCCTCTTTTCCCTACCAACCCTCTGGTATAATCGATTATGAGAAATGAATAGGCCCACAGGTTAGCAGCAAAAAAATGAGAGTGACTAGGGCATAGATTATCCAATCTTAGATAATTCAATATTGAGCCTACACCACAAAACAGAGGCCTGTGTCTGTATCTCTTGGCTTTTGTATCACTCCACCCTATCCCACTTCCACCTCCCTTCCCCAGTACACACACATCATGTATTCTTCTCATAATTTCCCGAAGTAGAACACTTTTCAGTCTTTCAGTTTTGCACTTCTTAAAAATACTCTGGGGCTTCCCTGGTGGCGCAGTGGTTGAGAGTCCACCTGCCGATGCAGGGGTCACGGGTTCATGCCCCGGCCCAGGAAGATCCTACATGCCGTGGAGCGGCTAGGCCTGCACGTCCAGAGCCTGTGCTCCGCAACGGGAGAGGCCACAACAGTGAGAGGCCTGCGTACCGCAAAAAAAAAAAAAAAAAAACTAACTCTGCTTAAAGCAGTTCTAAGAGGGAAGTTTGTAGCAATACAATCCTACCTTAAGAAACAAGAAACATCTCAAATCAACAACCTAACCTTACACCTAAAGAAGTTAGAGAAAGAAGAACAAACAAAACCCCAAAGTTAGCAGAAAGAAAGAAATCATAAAGATCAGATCAGAAATAAATGAAAAAGAAATGAAGGAAACGATAGCAAAGATCAATAAAACTAAAAGCTGAATCTTTGAGAAGATAAACAAAATTGATAAACCATTATCCAGACTCATCAAGAAAAAAAGGGAGAAGACTCAAATCAATAGAATTAGAAATGAAAAAGGAGAAGTAACAACTGACACTGCAGGAATACAAACGATCATGAGAGATTACTACAAGCAAGTATATGCCAATAAAATGGACAACCTGGAAGAACTGGACAAATTCTAAGAAACACACAACGTTCTGAGACTGAACCAGGAAGAAATAGAAAATATGAACAGACCAATCACAAGCACTGAAATTGAAACTGATTAAAAATCTTCCAATAAACAAAAGTCCAGGACCAGATGTCTTCACAGGCGAATTCTATCAAACATTTAGAGAAGAGCTAACACCTAACCTTCTCAAACTCTTCCAAAATATAGCAGAGGGAGGAACACTCCCAAACTCACTCTACAAGGCCACTATCACCCTGATACCAAAACCAGACAAAGATGTCACAAAGAAAGAAAACTACAGGCCAATATCACTGATGAACATAGATGCAAAAATTCTCAACACAATACTAGCAAACAGAATCCAACAGCGCATTAAAAGGATCATACACCATGATCAAGTGGGGTTTAACCCAGGAATGCAAGGATTCTTCAATATACGCAAATCAATGTGATACACCATATTAACAAATTGAAGGAGAAAAATCATATGATCATCTCAATAGATGCAGAGAAAGCTTTTGACAAAATTCAACACCCATTTATGATAAAAACTCTCCAGAAAGTAGGCATAGAGGGAACTTTCCTCAACATAATAAAGACCATATATGACAAACCCACAGCCAACATCGTCCCCAATGGTGAAAAACTGAAAGCATTTCCACTAAGATCAGGAAGAAGAGAAGGTTGCCCATTCTCACCACTCTTATTCAACCTAGTTTTGGAAGTTTTAGCCACAACAATCAGAGACGAAAAAGAAATAAAAGGAATACAAATCGGAAAAGAAGAAGTAAAGCTGTCACTGTTTGCAGGTGACATGATACTATACATAGAGAATCCTAAAGATGCTACCAGAAAACTACTAGAGCTAATCAATGAATTTGGTAAAGTAGCAGGATACAAAATTAATGCACAGAAATCTCTGGCATTCCTATACACTAATGATGAAAAATCTGAAAGTGAAATCAAGAAAACACTCCCATTTACCATTGCAACAAAAAGAATAAAATATCTAGGAATAAACCTGCCTAAGGAGACTAAAGACCTGTATGCAGAAAATTCCAAGACACTGATGAAAGAAATTAAAGATGATACAAATAGATGGAGAGATATACCAAGTTCTGGGATTGGAAGAATCAACAGTGTGAAAGTGACCCTACTACCCAAAGCAATCTACAGATTCAGTGCAATCCCTATCAAACTACCACTGGCATTTTTCACAAAACTAGAACCAAAAATTTCACAATTTGTATGGAAACACAAAAGATCCCGAATAGCCAAGGCAATCTTGAGAAAGAAAAACAGAGCTGGAGGAATCAGGCTCCCTGACTTCAGACTATACTACAAAGCTACAGTAATGAAGACAGTATGGTACTGGCACAGAAACAGACATATAGATTAATGGAACAAGATAGAAGGCCCAGAGATAAACCCACGCACATATGGTCACCTTATCTTTGATAAAGGAGGCAAGAATATACAATGGAGAAAAGACAGCCTCCTCGTTAAGTGTTGCTGGGAAAACTGGACAGCTACATGTAAAAGAATGAAATTAGATCACTCCCTAACACACCACACACAAAAATAAACTCAAAATGGATTAAAGACCTAAATGTAAGGCCAGACACTATCAAACCATCAGAGGAAAACATAGGCAGAACACTCTGACATAAATCACAGCAAGATCATTTTTGACCCACCTCCTAGAGAAATGGAAATAAAAACAAAAATAAACAAATGGGACTTAATGAAACTTAAAAACTTTTGCACAGCAAAGGAAACCATAAACAAGACGAAAAGACAACCTTCAGAATGGGAGAAATTATTTGCAGATGAAGCACCTGATAAAGGATTAATCTACAAAATTTACAAGCAGCTTATGCAGCTCAATATCAAAAAAATAAACAACCCAATCCAAAAGTGGGCAGAAGACCTAAACAAACATTTCTCCAAAGAAGACATACAGATTGCCAACAAACACATGAAAGGATGCTCAACATCACTAGTAATTAGAGAAATGCAAATCAAAACTACAATGAGGTAACACCTCACACTGGTCGGCATGGCCATCATCAAAAAATCTAGAAACAATGAATGCTGGAGAGGGTGGTGGAGAAAAGGGAACCCTCTTGCACTGTTGGTGGGAATGTAAATTGATATAGTCACTATGGAGAATAGTATGGCGGTTCCTTAAAAAACTAAAAACAGAACTACCATACGACCCAGCAATCCCAATACTGGGTGTACACCCTGAGAAAACCATAATTCAAAAAGATTCATGTACCACAATGTTCATTGCAGCTCTGTTTACAATAGCCAGGACATGGAAGCAACCTAAGTGTCCATCGACAGATGAATGGGTAAAGAAGGTGTGGCACATATATACAATGGAATATTACTCAGCCATAAAAAGAAACGAAATTGAGTTATTTGTAGTGAGGTGGAAGGACCTAGAGTCTGTCATACAGAGTGAAGTAAGTCAGAAAGAGAAAAACAAATCCTGTATGCTAACACATATATATGGAATCTAAAAAAAAAAGAAAAAAATGGTCATGAAGAACCTAGGCGCAAGACAGGAATAAAGACGCAGACCTACTAGAGAATGGACTTAAGGACACGGGGAGGGGGAAGGGTAAACTGGGACAAAGTGAGAGAGTGGTATGGACATATATACACTACCAAATGTAAATTAGATAGCTAGTGGGAAGCAGCCACATAGCACAGGGAGATCAGCTCGGTGCTTTTTGACCACTTAGAGGGGTGGGATAGGGAAGGTGGGAGGGATGGAGACGCAAGAGGGAAGAGATATGGGAACATATGTATATGTATAACTGGTTCACTTTGTTATAAAGCAGAAAGTAACACACCATTGTAAAGCAGTTATACTCCAATAAAGATGTTAAAAAAAAAATGGTTAAGGCTTTCCTTCTCTGTGAAGACTTCCCTAAGTTACCCAGTCTCCTTGAGCCTTCCTTTATTCTAGATTTCTGTAGTATTTAAAGAATTAGTAAAACTGATTGCATTGATCTATTTTTTGTAGTCTCTGTATAAGTTTTGCTTTCTCACATGAGGTTCTTTTTCAGGATGGTGAATGTTTTATAACCACCACAGTATATGCCACTCATTCCTCATCCCTCTAATGTGACTTCTATTCAGACAACTAATCATTCCCTCTCATCATACCACTGAAGCTCTGTAATAATTGTTATGTTATTAAGCCCAGCAGACTTTTTTTTTTAAAGAAGTCTGTCTTTTACTTCACCTCTCAGCCTTATTCATCACTATTTGTGACTTTGTTATTCTTAACACTTCCTCCTTCTTTGGCTTTTGTGACAGCATTCTCCCAGTTTTCTTCCCTTCTCAGTGGGTTATTCTTTCTCAGTCTCCTGTACAGGTTCATCCTCTTCTACTAATCCACTAGATGTTGGAATTCCTCAAGCCTCCATCCTAGGTCTTCTTTTCTCTCCCCAAATGATTTCATCAGTACCCACAGCTTACTGTATATTTTCACACAATCAGAAATTTATGTTTCGAATCCAGACTTTTCCTCTGAGCTCTGGACTCATCTTATTGCTATTTACATATTGTAAAACCATCTCACACTTAACATACCCAAAACTGAACCCATGATTTCACTTCTTTTCCCCTTCTTCCACCACATTTGATTTTCTTTGAATATTCTGTGCTCATCTAATTGTGCAAGCCAGATTCCTGAGTCATCTTGGAAATCTTCCTCTCTCTCACTTCCCATACTGAAACTAAGTTCTGTCATTTTTATACTTGTAAATAAATCTCGAATCCATCTACTTCTCTTTATTTCCACTTTTGCCTTTCTGCATTAACATACCATTATCTCTTGCCCAGACTACTTCAGTAGCCTCCTGCCTGGTCTTCCTGTATCCATTCTTTCTTCCTCTGAGTCCGTTCTCCCCATTTCAGCATGAGCTTTTAGAAAAGGTAAATCTGATCATGTTCTCTCCCTTCTAAAAACCGTTCAGTGGCCTCCCATTACTCTTAGAATAAAAATCAAGATCCTTTATTTGGCCTACAAGCCCCAGTGTAGTCTGGCTGCTCCCGTCTCGTGTCTTCAGATAGGCAGGACTTTCCCTCATCACAGGATCTTTGCACATAGTCGTCCCTCAATCTAGAACAGTCTTTTTCACCTAATTTTACTTACTCTTCGGATCTCTTCTCAGTAATCATTTCCCCAGAGAAACCTTCCTTGATCCTCTAGACTGAGTCAGAGGCCTGTTAGACAGTACAGTGGTACCATGTTGAATTTCAGACCCAGAACTACTAACTTTTAATCCATCATAATCCTTAACACAGTTGTAATTTTACAGTTATTTGCATGACTGTTTAATTAGTGACTCTTTTCTCTATGCCAAAGGACTTGAGGACCTTTTTTTCACTTATCAGTGTATCCTAGTGCCTAGCATAATGCCTGGGACATAGCAGGCACCTGATATCTATTTGGTGATGTGTAGGTGGGTGGATGAATGGATGGATGAATCAAGCCCAACACAGTTTTAGACCCATAGTGGAGAAGTAGTGAGAAAGTGACATGATTTACTAAGGAAGTTCCTGGGAAGCTAAAGAGCAGCTTTTACTCAAATTTTTTTGAGTGATGGCAACGTGGCATATAGGAAAGTCCAGGAGCTTTAGAATCAGGCACTCTTGGTTTCAGGTCTCAGGTCTTTGTGTTATAAACTATGTGATCTTAGATAAACCACCTAATTTCTTTGAGTCTTATTTTCCCATCTGTAAAAATAAGATGATAATATTTTCCAGGATTATGGGGATTGAATTAACCCATAGTTAATAATATATGAAAAGTACACAGCCTATTGTTTGAGGTGGTAGGTAGTCAATAAGTGTGAAGTCCCCTTTCCTTCTAAATTTTGATAAAATCTTTATTGTGTTACAGCCCAGTAACATTAAAATATGTGTGTGTTGCGGTGGGGGATGCCACGTCATAACGTGCCATTATATAAGATTCCTTAAAAGGCAGTTCTCTCGTAGACCGCAGTCACAGATAGTACCTTTAGAAGTACCAGGAGGCCTTCATTATGACGAGTCTCTCTATCTTTTTTTTAATTTATTTATTTTATTTATTTATTTATTTTTGGCTGTGTTGGGTCTTCGTTGCTGCACGCGGGCTTCCTCTAGTTGCAGCGAGCGGGGGCTACTCTTTGTTGCAGTGCACGGGCTTCTCATTGCAGTGGCTTCTCTTGTTGCGGAGCATGGGCTCTAGGCGCACAGGCTTCAGTCGTTGCGGCACACGGGCTCAGTAGTTGTGGCACGTGTGCTCAGTAGTTGTGGCTCACGGTCTCTAGAGCACAGGCTCAGTAGTTGTGGTGCACGGACTTAGTTGCCCTGTGGCATGTGGGATCTTCCCAGCCCAGGGCTCGAACCCGTGTCCCCTGCATTGGCAGGTGGATTCTTAACCACTGCACCACCAGGGAAGTCCCAAGTCTCTCTAATAATGTGGCCTCACAGCCTGAAACCTGAAGGCATTATAATAAACTTTAGTGTACTTTTGTAATTTATGCAGTGCTAAAGCTTATAGCTTCTCAGAGCTAATTTATTAAAATATAATTTACTTAATTTACAACATTGATTCATAAGCAGCCTAGATTTCTTTTCAACCAACCTATATTAATATAAAGTGTCTGCTTCCATCCCTACTTTATTTTTTCCAGTGGCGAATGAACAGGCTTTGGGTCAGCTAACTAAATTCTGTGTTTCTTTTAGTAGGGGTGCAATAATGGTTATGAGTAGGGTTGCAAGAGTTTCTGCAAAGGGTGCAATTCAATCTAAAAAAATTAAAACAGGTGTGTTTCACAGTTGCCTTCTTTAGAAAATCAAGAGAGAAGTATAGGAGAATGTGTAACCTATGCTTGTAACATTTGGCCAGAGGTAATGAATAGTAATATGGTATATTTTTACAGGTATAGTTTCTTTTTCTTTCTTTCTTTCCCTCACCCCCTCCAAAAAATAATAATAATAATAATGGTATGCAGCATGTAATGGTGAAAAGTACACTGGGCTAAGAAGTTACTAGTGCCGGGTTTGAAAGCCACCTCTCACTAGTTATGTTTATGGCCTTAGGCAAGTTTCTCCAATCTCTGAGCCTCAATTTCTCCCTCCATAAAATCAGAGAATTGGATTAAGTGACCTACAGTGTACTAACCAGCTCTAAAATTCTCTGATCTCAGGTAGCTTAAGTCTTTGCTCATTTGGATATATAAGAATAACTTGTAAATTATCAAACATATTTGATCATTTGAAGGGGACAGATCATGGGCCTAAATAAAATGAATCTAAGCAAACATGCAAAATGCTATATGCCCCTGAATTTGGGTCCTGCATAAGTCCTCCAAAGGCAGGTGGCAAATACTCATTTAGAGTATTGGCTTCACAGAGAAGCCATGTGTGATTATGAAAAGTGACTGCCCAACAGTCCCTGATAGGATGCCAAGATCACCGGGTAATGTTCTAATTTTTTAAATTTTATCAGTATTACTTAGTAAATCATAAAAATTAAAGCATTAGTGGGCACTCAGTAAAGTACATATTGCGAAGTCAACTTGGAAGGAAGAGTACTCAACCAAGGGGTATCCAATGAATTTCCCTGAGCTTGGGGCTAATTAACCGACCTGCATCAAAATAACTTGAGCCTCAAACCAACAGAAATAGTGATGAAGGGAATTTCCAATTTTGCCCATATCTAGGACTAATGACTATCCTGGGAATTTATGTCGAAGTAGAAAGTATGCATTTCAGTCCATCTAAAATGCTCCCAGACGAGCCATTTTACTATCCAAAGGCCATTTTCATTCCTTGCTACATGTAGCCCATCTGCATCTTCACACTGTCACATCTGGAAGGCTCTCTTTCCTAGCTGCACCTCATTGCTTTTAGGGGCCAGATACTATCTGTATCAGCAGTTAGAGCAAAAGCTCATAGAGGCTTAAACCACAAATTTATTTCCTGTGATTTGTGAAACAGTCTTCTTCCTTTGATAATAGTACATAATATTACTCCATTGTTGGTAGCACCTGTGAGAAACTGAATAGGGAGGTGTTCGGTTTCTGTTTTTCATCAATATTTAAAAATAGGTAGCAGAAGATGGGACATTAAACTTTTTTCCCCTCTCTTTGAAGTTAGCATAGAAGAGGTTATATATTAAATATTAAAGGCCTTGTTCCTATCTAGCCTGTTCATTTTTTAATTCAAGGGCTGAGTTTTCTTTTCAGTACACTATTGGAATCAAAGAGTAGGAGTCAAAAGGGAGCGTCATAAATAGAGACCAGGGCTGTTCAGCTTAAATACCAACACACACTATTTCTAGACAGCATGCTGCTGTAGCTGTGTGACTTAAGCAAAATCAAAACTCATACACAGTGGAGGAAGATGTGCCAGACAGCATTCTGGCCTAGAAGATGTGCCCAAAGTGGAATAAGTTTTAAGACTAAAGAAGTTAGTGAAGGGTGTAGTAAAAATATTTGTAGCTTAAAAAAAATATATATATATATATATATAATTTGTAGCCTTCATTGAGAACTGTGTAGGAGAGTGAGAGGACAGCAGAACTAAAGTCCTTCTATTTATTTCAAGTCTCCCAAAGATGCACAGGAACACAGTGGAGATTTTAAGTGAAATTTGATCAGCTTTGAATTAAGAGGACATTTCCCTGTGCGGCCTGTGGATTCTCACTTCCTCATCAAGGGCAGGATTGCTCAGCCCCTGGCTCTTTAAGCTAGCTTTAGACTCCTGTAAACCACAGTCCTGCCAGCCCATCTTGGCAAACTAATCACCTGCTAATGATCTGGGCAACTTGCTTGTTTTCAGCCTTTTGCTCTCTAACTGCCTTACCACCCGTCACTTGGCAAACACACAACCAAGTTTTTCTCATTACTTCTCAAGAAATGTGTGTGAGTCACTCCACATTTTGTACTTTGTTCACCCCTATGTCGTGATTTGTATTATATCTGTATGTGCCTTTTACCTCCCCTAGAGCCCTGGAGAAACAGGCAGTTTCTGTAGTAATTAGCCCAGTAGTTACCAGGTGGAGGCATAGATAGAAGAATCCTATCTGGAATCTCAGCCTTAACTAAGAAGTGTGGAAATTGAGGGGATTGTTATAGTGATCTTTAGGGAATGCAGTCTTTTTTTATATCATATCAGAAGAAAGTGCCACTCTGTGCCTACTGATGTAAATGTCATTATTTATATTTGAGGAATACTTTACTATACTATAGGTTCTCAGAAAGTGTGCAGAACCTCTAGGTAGATTGGAAGATCTCATTATAAAAGGAAAGCAGGACGTAAACATAAAAGGAAAGCAGGACGTAAACAGATCTGATATTGTTGAAGGGAAACCTAAAGTAACAGAAAAGAGAAGAAGATTATATGTAGGAAGAGAGGAGAAGAAGGCCTTTGTGGGCCTTTCTTCACCAAGAGATAAATCTGTCCTTCATAAAAAAGAAATAGTAACCTGTAGTCATGGAACATTGATGAGGCATTAAGTGGAATGCCTTACTTAAAAGGTACACAGCTCCTAAGAGGGGAAGCAACTTTACTCTCCATGTCAAGAAAACATACAGGAAATTCTCCTGCCTGAGAGTGTGAATTTTCAGACCATCCAGACAAAGAAAGGACATAGATGAGGATGTCTTCCTTCTGCATGTCACAAAATTAGTAGTGATGTGGGACTTGATCTTCTAAACTTTTTATTCAACTAAAATAGACTATTTGGTAAGTTCTTTCCTACTGATAAGTTCCTTTCCCAGAGTACAGAGGAAGGAAATAGGGGAACTGCTATTCTGACCTGAATTCTAATTAACAATGAGAAATTGGTTGGGAAAGTGGAAGTGGAAGAGCCCAAGTGGGTGGGGGGAAAAGCTACCTGGTAAATTGTTTTATTATACATAAATGGTTGCCGCTCCGCCCTCGGGAGGTGGGGGCAGGGGTATTTACTTCCCTGCCCCATTGACATGAGCTTCGTGACTTGCATGTGGCTTACATTGGCCAAGAATTGGGAGCAAACATGACCTACATACATTACTTCTGGACAAATGCTTTTACTACATTCTCATCGTGCTCTTTTTTCCCATCGGCCACAAGATCAGCAATACCTCAGAAAGAAGCCTTTTTTATCGTTTCAAGCCAGGATGGACATGCAGCATAAGTTTTAAAAATCCAATTCATTGATGTAAAGCAGTGTTTCTCAATCGGGTTATTTTGTTCCCCCTTACCCCCACCCAGGAGACATTCAGCAATGTCTGGAGACTTTTTTGGTTGTCATAACTAGGGGAGTATAACTGTTGGGAGATAGAGGGAAATCAAATATTAATACAAAGGAGGTTTGTAATCAAAGATAAATATGAGTCTTACACTCCTCTAAAAATAGCATTAAAAAAACCTAAGGTCCAAAGTTGACATAATTTAGACCTGCAAAAAATGCTAAGATCCAAAAAGGGTTTTTGCTTGTTTTAGCTGTGTTAGCAGCAGGACCAAGCAAGAAATGGATCTCTTGTTTGATGCATCAAGGCTTGCCTCACTTCCTCATCACTGGCCACCAGCCTCTGCTGGACTGCCTACTTCTTATTTTTCCTTAATAGCTGATTCCTCAGCATTTTGTTTTCTTTTGAGGCAGTGGACTTTTTTAGTTCTGGCTCTTAAAGCTTTGCATGTACTTGCAGTACCGGAATCAATCTCTGTACACCTTTGTACCTTGGAGTTGCCCTTACTTCAAAAACGTTGAAATGATAGATTTTGAATATACCTGTCCTTTCTGACAGAGCTACACAAGGATGGAATGCTATGTTTCAGGGGTCTTGGTTCCCTTAAATAGTTTTGTTAAGTTTATTAATATTAATATAGTACATTAAATGTTAGTAAACAATTAGTGTAATTATATTAAATATTTGCTTAAATATTTTCAAGCAAAGGCCAGAGAGCCACTTGGCTGTCTGTTCTCTTCCAACCCTGATTGCCTGTAACTCCAAATTTAAAACTCTGGATTGACGTTAAGAACAAATTTTTCATCATGTGTCTCTTAGCTCCTAGCATATTTTAGCCATGTCTAAAAGCAGTATACTAGTAAATAATGATACCTGTCCTTCTGTGGCCATAAAAACTCCCTTGATCTTCTCCTTTCTCTGAGAAAAGAAGGGGTAACTGCAGGGTCCTGATTGGAGTCCAGCTCTATTAATTGTATAGCCTATGAGAATTTGCTCTTCACATTAGTAAAGCTCTCTTGTTTACCTAGCCAAAGCTGTGTGTTTCATTACCTACTATCCTGTCTGAGTCACCAAATCCACATTCTAAAATACTTGCCTGTTCATTTTAGGTCTTCCAGGTTCATAGAAGAATTACTAAAATGTAGTCAACCAGCAGTGGTAGTGTGAAAAAGGCATGTTTGTACGCTTACTCCTCACGAGCTTATTGAGTGGTAGGAGATTCTGTAAAAGTAGAAACCACTAGTAAATTTCCATTTGCTCTCGCTTTGATTCAGCTGATGGATGAAAATCATGTCTCGTGTTTTCTCTTTATGATAGTACTGAGGATTATGTAGCATTTGGTACACATTCTTAAATTATTACATTCTTTATTAATCTTAATTATTTATAAACTAGATATCAGTCAAAAATTCTGAAATCAGGAAACAGGAGAATGGCTTAATAGTAAAGTAAGGCAGAGTTTAAGAAAAGAGTTCATAATATAACGTGACATTTAAAGCTTAAGTGTTTTATGTGTTATTAAATGTGTTTTATGGGTTCCTAATTTTTCATTTGTAAAATAAATCTTTCTGAGTTTTGTGCCTTCAGATTCTTGGCCCTAAAAATGTCTGCCTGGTCCCCCTTTGTTCCCCCCACCCCAAGAAAAGAATTGCTAAGTCACAAAATAATATAGACAGCAAATAAACATTCTCAAAAAGTAAATATTACTAGTAAGTGAAGAGATACAAATTAAAACATCAAGCTACCATTTTCCCCTATTAAAAAATTTTTGTTGTTTTATTATGAAAGTGTAACACACCTCTATTGCAGAAAATAAAATACAAATAACATCCTGTGCGTTGATCTTTTTTTTTTTTTGCATCTCTGATGATTTTGTTAGAACTAGTTCCTAGAACTCCTGTTGCTGAGTCGAAGCATATTGCATTTTTAAGGCTTTGATTATCTTTTGCCAAGTTGCTCACCAGAAAGATTGTATCAGATGTACGAGAGTATTGGTCTATGCATTCTCTAATCCATATTGTTTATGTTGTTTATCTTCACCATTTTGGTAACTCCGAAGTGGTATCTCTTTGTTTAAATTTGATTAATGATCAGAACATATTTTACTTGTCCTAACATACTTCAAATTAAAGAAAAACTTCAATGCCACATTATTTATAAGAGAAAAGACAGACACACTGTCACACACACACACCCCCCCTAAATGTTCAACAAAAGGAAAGAAGTTAAATAAACTATTAAATAAACTATGATACTTCTAAACAATAAACTGTGAAGCTGTTAAAACATTAAGTATGCAAAGTATTTTTACTGACATAGGAAGAATATTTATTGAATAATATTGGCTAAGACAATTAGAATGGTAAATTTTATATGTAATTTGATCTCTGCTGTACTCTTTAAACATATAAGAAGAAAAACCTGAAAGAAAATATGCCAACATGTAATTGCTTCTGCATGCTAGTAGGTGTTTTTTAATATTTCATAATTTTTAATACTTCCCACATTTTTATAATTAACATTTGCCTCACATTTGTGCAGAAAACACATTTTTGTTAAGTATACTGCATAAATGGTGCCAGAGGGGAAACTGTCCACCTGCATTTTGTATTCTAAAGATAATATTAAACATTTGGTATTAAAACAGGGGACATGAACAGGTAACATAAATAAGATTCTGGTAAGCAGTTAAATAGCCAGTTGTCAAAATGTTAAACGTTCCACTTGCTTCAGAAGCTGACAGTTTTTGGAATGCTCTGAAAATGGAATGTTGTTTATGAGTTTTTTCCTTTTTAGGTTGCTGCTGTTGATCTTCTGGTTCCTGGAGTTGGAGAACTCTTTGGGGGAAGCCTCAGAGAAGAACGGTACCATTTCTTAGAGCAGCGATTGGCCAGGTATTGGTGAGACGTAGAAGAAACAGAATTCAGAAATTGGGGATGGGGCACTCAAAGGCAGTCATGGCAAGCTAACAGAGAATAGCGCATGGGCCGTAGCTCCTGACAGACTTGGATCTCAGATTCTGTGTGACCTTGAGCAAGTTGTTACTTAACCTCTCTGAGCTTCTCTTTCTGAAAGACTAGAACTATTATATGAAACACAATGATTTTTTGCCACTATTTGTATCTATCTCTCCCTATGGAAATAGCTTTTTTAAAAGTTAATGATAGAGCTTCCCTGGTGGCGCAGTGGTTGAGAGTCCGCCTGCCGATGCAGGGGACACGGTGTTCGTGCCCTGGTCCGGGAAGATCCCACATGCCGCAGAGCAGCTGGGCACGTGAGCCGTGGCCAGTGAGCCTGCGTGTCCGGAGCCTGTGCTCTGCAACGGGAGAGGCCACAACAGTGAGAGGCCCGCGTACCGCAAAAAAAAAAAAAAAAAAAAAAAAAAGTTAATGATAGAGGGGTTTCCCTGGTGGTGCAGTGGTTAAGAATCCGCCTGCCGATGCAGGGGACACAGGTTTGAGCCCTGGTCCGGGAAGATCCCACATGCCACAGAGCAGCTAAGCCCATGTGACACAACTACTGAGCCTGTGCTCTAGAGCCCGTGTGCCACAACTACTGAAGCCCACGCACCTAGAGCCCATGCTCCTCAACAAGAGAAGCCACCACAAAGAGAGAAGCCCGCACACCACAACAAAGAGTAGCCCTTGCTTGCCGCAACTAGAGAAAGCCCATGTGCAGCAACGAAGACCCAACACTGCCAAAAATAAATTAATTAATTAAATAAATTTTTTTAAAAAAGTTAATGATAGAAAAGGAAAATTTTCCCCCTTAAAGTTTGTTCTTCACTTTGTGTGTGTGTGTGTTTAACTCTAAATTATGATTGGCAGACTCCTACAGGGCATAAGGACAGGCTCTGAACCAGGGAAAGGATAAAGATGGAGGGAGAAAGAAACTAAAAATATCCACTAAGCTAGAATTTAGAATAAGCAGTTTTCCCTTCCTCAGGTTTTCTACTATGTAAGCATCTTGATTTAGGTATTTGAATAACTTTATTTTAACTCACTGTTTGAGACCTGGGAAATGTATCCATAAACACCAGAAAATGTTTTGGAGATGAGGAGGAGAGAATCATGTTTCTAATCGAACCACCACTCCTGTATATGCATGGTCTGCCAACAACCCACAATGACTTCCTAAACTAACTAAGGTTATAAACCTCTGTTTTCCATGGTTTCCACTTTTACTGTGCCAGACTATTTTAAAAAATGACTTTCCCATGTTGAAGGCTTAATCTTTCTCTCCAGATAATACTAAGTTTCACAGTAACCTGGAAAAGTCATGATTGTTTGACATGTTTATTAAATTAGCCATTTGTTAAGGCCTTCTTTTCCTAATGGAGAAATGCTTAAAAAGTTGTTGATTTTCCAAGATCCGAACCTATGAATCTGTTGAGTAACTTGGTTCTGTAATCCCAATCATTTGAACGGCTCTGTTAGGTTAGTGTCCAGAAGAAAGGGGATAAATATGTTCTGGGAGGACTCTTTTATCACATAGACTACTAACTCCTTAGTATTACTATAGTGTTAAAATGTCCTGGAAAAATCGTGGAATTGAAGTGATGGTAAAACTCCTTAGATGGAAAGAATTTGAAGATTTTCTGTTTTTTTTTTAAAGCACAATAAAAATCACACATGGCAAGGAACTTCATCTGTTGAAAGATTAATTGGTCTGTTTTCTTTGCTTGCTTCCTTCCTTCAGGAAACCTTTCCTCATAACATTAAATGTTTACCTAATATCTGATAATACCCAAATTTGTCTTTCCTAATGAAGTGGATATATGTGTTTACCTGTCTCAGAGATCTGTCTGTGACTTCTGTTCATGTTTTTCATATTTTTGTATATTTGAATTTTTCATAATCTTGATCACTTTGAGGTACACAGTGGTCCCAGACACTTGTAAGGGCTGAAACTAAATTTCATGAGTACTAAGAGCTTTAAGTTTTATTAACATTTCTCACATTGGCAAAAACCAATTTGCAGCCATATTATGAAGGCAGCCTCAGAATCTGTATTATTGTTTTAATATTGTGGAAAGAAAATTGTGTCTCTACATCACTTGTCTGTGTGTGCCTTTCAACAACCCTATATAGTAGTAATAGCACTTTTCTATGTCACAGGATGATAAATTTATCTCAAATGAAGCCCTTCTTTTGGGCTCTGGACCATACTTTCCTTCTATAGCATTTATTATTTGATAATACCTTGGACTATTGGTTTTCTTACTATTGGTTATCCTACCTTTCTTACCACCTAATAAAGGCTCGGCTTCTTAACTGCATTGCATGTTATTTAAGAGCACAGGTTTTGGTGTGTACTTCTTTATAAAGAGCACTGTGCACACAACCCAGAATAAATGTTTGGTGATTAGTATATTTATCTTATTGCCATTCTCTGAAATAATTTTGTTGTTTTCCTTTTACAGGTCAGGACTGACAGAAGCCTACCAATGGTGAGAATGTGACCCCTGATGACTCTTATTCTAGCTGTGGGTCTGAGTGTTAAATAGTTTTCACTTGTATTTCCAGGGTGCTATAGAAGAGTGTTAAAACAATGAACAGGTTCTCAGATTATTTACTCCCTTTGAGTCTTTGAAAAGTAGTAATAATAATGTCTGTCATTTATTTATTACCTATTGTGTGCCAGATAACTGTGTTAAAATTTTGATGTATATTGTCTCTGTAATCATCACAACACCCTGTTAGTAAGGTACTATTCTTATTCTCTTTTTATTATCCCTCCAGGCCTGAGGCCTAGAGATGTTAACTAACTTAAGCAGGAGCACACAGTTAGAAGCATAGAGCTGGGACTTTGTTCCTAACCATTATGCTTCATTTTCTCTATGTGTGAAATTAGGAGCTTGAGCTAAGTGGTCCCTGAGTTCTCCACCAACTGTAGTAATCTAAGCTGCTTAGGGAAGATCATCTGTCTGCATTCCTAAGTTGTTCTGGTGTTCTTTATGCAGACCCTTTCTTCAAGTACTTTACACTATGTACAAATTATTTATTTATATTTGTGTAATAAGACTTTCAGGATCTTAGTATAATAATATCAACAAAATTATTAATTCTTTTGCTGTCCTCAGGAGGAGGAAAGGTTAAATTACACACTTGCCTTTTCGTAATGAAGGAGCTAGATTTCAGAGATGCAAAAAAGCCTAAAATTGGGTTCAAGTAATGGCCCTAGATTGCTTCATTATTTATCAGTAATGAACTTTGGCATATTTAATCTCTCTTGAGTCTTGGTTTTCTTGGCCATAAAATGGAATGATAATATCTACTTCACAGGGTTATTGTTAGGATGAAAGGAAACAATACAGGTTAAGTATCTATACAGAGTAGAAGCTTAGTTAAGTTTCCGTCCCCCTTTCCTTCTTTTGTTCTGAGTCTTGCTATTAGGTAGATGAGCCTGATTGTCACACTTATGCATTTTACCTCAGTTTCTTTCTGTCTACAAGGTAATATTCATAGTGTATAAAAACTAGTTATATATAAATCTTAATTATTGGTTTAGACCTTTTCTGGTCTTTATTAATCATTTCAATACTACTCATTCCCAACTAAAGTTTTCAAACTCCTAACATCTCCAAATATAAATATTTATTATTTTGTTAATAAAAGAGACAGCAGGCTCAAAATGGAGTCACTTGTACTAAGCTCACATCACCAAACTGAGACTTAATACCTAACTTAATTATAGTTTTGACATCACCCAGGAATGGGATCTTGAACCAGGGAATCTAAAATTACCTGGTCAACACTGGTGAGGTAATCTGCCTGATAGACCCCTGCCATCTCCTAAAGGAAGGCGACCTTGCCTGAAACCACCCACTCTTTGCTAGTAATTTCCTTGTCCTACCCCCTTTTGCCTATAATCATTCTGTAGAGCTCTTCGGAGCTCTTTTCTATTGCTAGATGGGATACAGCCTGATTCATGAATCACTGAATAAAGCCAATTAAGATCTTAAAAATTTACTCACTTGAATTTTATTTTTTAACAGTTGGAATCTGCTTCCTTTTGTATGATAATCATAGCATTTTAAGGCAGAAAGGACCTTAAAAATCTCCAAGTCTGTGATCTCTGCTAGTGTTCTACCACACTGTGAATAGCCACCCCAGGTGTCTAAGAATTTTCTCACTTCCTGTTTCTACACGCCACATGCAAATAATCTGTAACTAGTTCCATAATTTTTGTACCATCTCTTCTATAATCTGGCTACCCTAGAATCAATATAGCAACAATCAAATAAAGATTCTTTTGAAAACTTGTTTTTAGAAGTAGATTTTTCCATCTGTCAAAGCAAAGGCAAGAAAAATGCTAAAGACAGAATCCCTCTTCTGAATTTAGTTTCCAGGCATTTATGCCAGTGTTTTGACATCGATGTATGAGAGATTTAAAGCCAGCTAAAGCTAGATACTGGACTTCTAGCAGCCGACTCAGGTCCTGCAGGTGTTTGTGGCAGGTGGTTTGACATGCCCTTCATCTCATTTTCTCACTAAATCAAAGTGTATTCTGCCCCCATGCCTTATGAACTTAAAGTTAATTCAGCTACCAAACATTTCAATTACTCAAGACTGTGTTCCTTCCATTATTCCTGATAGTTCTTAAATACTAACTCCTGTCTTATTGATCACTCACTTGGTTGTAACTCACCTAGTTGCAATTTGTGTTTTATTTTAGAAAGAGAAGTACTTAATCTTAATTGCCTAAAATACCAATACATGTAGTCATTTTTATTAATAGTGGGGAAAAAGGTTATAGTCTTTATCCTTGAGGAGCCGTATGACTACCAGCTGTGGTGTGTAAGTTTTATGCTGTATTTTTGTATATTTTACAAATCATTCAAGAAACTATAAACTTATTTTAATCAATATTGTATAATTCAAGAATTCCCACCATTAAATGACAATAAAAATAGTTATAGAGTCTTCCTCCTTCTCTTCCTTTCCTAAAATAACTTTATCCCAGGCTGGTGTATTGGAATCCGAGTTTGAATCATGAACATACCATTTTCTAGCATGTAGTCTTATGTGGGAATAGAATGTGCAAGGATGGGCTTCAGAGGCTGTGTAGCCTTTCAGAAAAATGACTCTGGACATCTTCTGCTAGGCTTAAAGCAGAGAAGTCAAAGTTTTTCTTCACTCCAGTGCTCAAGAGTATATTTTTATGCCTTCAAACAGTAAATCATCATATAGTGAGCATCTATTCCCAGACAGTCACTGTAGATAAAGGTTGGCTAAGATGCAGTTCCTGCCCTTGATGTAGCTTACAGTCTAGTCTAGTAGGGGGTCTCTTTTTGTAATACATCAGGCAAAACTCTTCACCCTTCTCTGTGTATTGAACAATATAATTTTGGTAAGGAAAAACAAGAACATTATCATAGATATACCAAGACATAGAAGAGGAATATATTTAAAGAAAAATAAGTTATGAGAAATTTTCCTGTAGCCTCATGAGACAAGTTTTCTGTATATAAGCATCTAACAAACTTTAAAGAATAAGGATCAAGTGACCAAAGCCCATGAATGCATGACAGGATCTGCTGCTGTTTGCCTGGGTAATCTTGGACAGATCACTTTAACTTCTCTGTAAAAAGACTGGTCTACCGCAGTGATGTGACAATAACAAATGATTGCAAAAAACTTTTGAAACATAAAATTCTGTCATAACATCTGATCTTAAATGAAGCATTTATAGGTAATGGTTCTCTGTTTTTCAAAGGTATCTGGACCTCCGTCGATTTGGATCTGTGCCACATGGAGGTTTTGGGATGGGATTTGAACGCTATCTGCAGTGCATCTTGGGAATTGACAATATCAAAGATGTAATCCCTTTTCCAAGATTTACTCATTCGTGTCTTTTGTAGCTGAAGACTGCTTAAGGAAAACCACCCTGTGCCAGAGGTACTGCACATGAATATACATACAGGAGAATGCATGTTTGAACTGTAGAAATGCAGAAGTTTTCAATATGTAATTGTCATGCCAGAAGATACATGAAAGATACATGTGATCATGATTTTCATTGAAAGTTGAAGGCATTTCATGGAAAGATGAACTCCATCAGGAAGAGGTACTTATAACAGATAGAATCTCAAAGCTATTGTGTCAATTAAGAAAAAAATGAAGAAATTGAACTAGATGATCTCAAAGGTCCTTTCAAACTCTAGGACAGGATGAAATTGTGTATTTTACTTTTTCAAGATTTTTTTTTTTGATGTGGACCATTTTTTTAAAGTCTTTATTGAATTTGTTACAATACTGCTTCAGTTCTATGCTTTGACCGCAAGCCATGTGGGATCCCAGCTCCCCGACCAGGGATCGAACCCACACCCCGTGCACTGGAAGGCAAAGTCTCAACCACTGGACCGCCAGGAAGTCCCAAAATTGTGTATTTTACTTTGTCTTTAATCAGTAGACCACTGCCCTCTGTGACCTTTGAGAAGCAACTACTAGCTAAAAATAAAATGTTGTTGGATCTTTTCTCCCTTCCCATTTAACCTATGATAAATTCCCATCTTATTCTCATTGCTTTACTAAACATTACAGAAGAAAATATTCCTTTTTCGGGTCTTGAATTAAGAAAATTGCTATTGTGAATTGAAATCTTTTTTCATCAGACTACATGAAAAATCACATTTAATAACTGTTGATCCTAAATTATAAAAGGTAACAAGATATATTATTTAAACTAATCACTGTTGTGTTGCGGTTAGTTCATGTTAGATATTTATAATGTCTCTGATAATAAAATAGATTTTCGATACCTATGAAAGAAAAAAACAGGTTTTTAAATTCCATTTGGCCTTTTCCCAGTGAAATTTGGAAGAAAGGTATTTTCCATCCAAGAGGAGGATATATAGCTAAACCTAAAGGGAGGATAATTCTGGAGTCAAAAAGTAACGGGGCATATTAGAGTGAGAAGATCACTGATTTGGGACTTCGCGACCTGACGGTTCTAGCAGTCACAAGTATGAGTTTGGATAAGCTACTTACTCTGTATGAGCTCATGCATCATTTTCCTCACAGACTTGATATAGTAATTACATGGAAGTGTGTGTGTGTGTGTATATGTTTAAAACTGTGAAATGCTACACAAATTTTTTTTAACTCTACTTTTAGTCTTCGTTGAGATGCAGATATATGGACTTATGGCAAATGGTGAACTCAGTAGGATTCATATGTATCAAATAATTATAAAAAGGCATGCATGCCTGAATAATCAATTTTCTAAGTCTCATTAGATGACTTATCTTAGGTTACTTCCTAATGAGTTTCTATATGCACTTTATTTTAACCTAACTCAAAATCAAACAACTGGAAAGAACTGCAGAACCTAGAGTTGGAAGTCATAGGAGACGCTGAGAGGTTGTCAAGGTCGAACTTCTATCTAAAGCAGAGGGATCCTATGTACCTTGGCAGCCTCTTGGCAAAGAGCCCAGTACCCCCACAGAATAGCTCATTCCATTTCTGAAGCTCTCTAATTGGTAGCTTCTGCTGAGCTAAAATCTGCTTCCCTGGAACTTTAATCCTTGGGCTTAGATACCAAGTTTAGGACAGGATAAAAGGAAAAATTAAGGCTTCCATAAGGCTTGCCTCAACCATGGGTTAGAGAGATAAATTCATTTGTTTACTCAACAGATATTACCTGAGCTTATTCTACATGCCACAGACTGTGCTAGGTGCTACATAAACAGTAGTGAACTGACCCTTGCCTTCATGGATTTACAGTCTATTAGGGAAGATATACCAATGATAAGTAAACAAATGTATTATTTCAAAATATGGCATGTGCTATAAAATTTTATGAAGAACAAGGCAATCATAGAGTAGCTTGCTAGAGGGGGCATCCCTGAAAAGGCGGTATTTAACCTTAGACCTGGAAGATAAAATAGAGAAACCATTTTTTTTTCTTCTTCTTCTGTGTAAAACATGTTACTTATGTTTACTAGGTTCTGCTTAAGAATATAAACAATGAAATATATATATGTAACTTATTTTTTAAATTCCGTTAAAGTATAGTTTAAAAAATCACACACAGAGATAAATCTTATTTATTTGAAAACATTTTCTTATATGAATTATTTACCCACTTGTGCTGGGTACCTAAGTTTCCCACCCCAAAAATTAGAATTAGTGAAGAAGCAATTCTTCAAGAAGTGTGGCACTATCAGCTCTCCCTTCCCCTGAAGTCGCTAAATAATAAAATATACCATATTTTATAAGATTTCAGGTTCATTGTAATCAAGACCCCTGTGGTACAGGGAGATCAGCTCGGTGCTTTGTGACCACCTAGAGGGATAAGGAGGGTGGGAGGGAGGGAGACGCAAGAGGGAGGCGATATGGGGATATATGTATATGTATAGCTGATTCACTTTGTTGTAAAGCAGAAACTAACACACGACTGTAAGGCAGTTATACTCCAATAAAGATGTTAAACAAAACAAAACAAAACAAAACACAACCCTGTGGTAGTGTTTGGGAAACAATTGTTTGGATAAAATAGGTCAAGCACTCAGATTCTGTTCCTCTTCTTACGTTTGCCTTGTAGTCCCTCTTACCTGTCCATGGCACTGCGCTTGCCACGCACATCTATTAGAAATCAGTGAAGGCTGTCTCTGTTATAGCAGGTTGAGTATGTGGTTGTGGCTACACACATGGGCCTGAGAACAATGGCAGACACTGTCAGCAGCAACTTGGGGGGAACGATCACCTCCAGCCACAAAACACACAACCGAGCCTATGCTCCCCTAGGGTTAGAGAAACCATTTGTGACATCAGTTAATTTGATTTGGCTTTTAAGTCTTGATAGTGTATTTTGTGGAGTAAGAATCACAAACATTCACAGGCCCAAAACCTGGATGCACTGATAGTTTCCAAGGCTATTAGGGATCATGCCTGCAGTGATTTTTGAGGAGCCAGTTAGAATTGTGATGTTAACATGATGGCTGGGCATCAAAAATAACAGTGATAGAAAGAATACTGAATGAGAGAAGCCCCAGGTTCTGGTCCCAGTGCCACCATTGGCTTAACTGTGGAGCATTAGGCAAGTAAGATCTTCCTTGTGGACTCCAGTTACTTCATCTGCAGAGCTATCGCTTTGAAGTAGATGAACTCTAAGGATCCTTCTATCTCTTAATCTTCTAGGAATTTGTGATGGACATAGTCACTAATAATAATTGATTTAAAGTGTGACCTTTAGATTTTATTTTAGTACATACTAGGTCTCCGAAAACTTATAATGAGGTCAATCGCTGAAAGTTTAACAATAGACTTAAGTGTGTTCAATGTGTGTGTATGTGAGGTGGAAAAGGCTCCTTCTCAAGGAGTCAAACATACATTCTTCCTTACCTGAGTCTCCAGCAGTGTATTTCCAAACCCTCATACTTATTTGTTCATTCTTTTCTTTCACAGTTGATCACATAATGAGTATCTGGTTGAAGCCAGACACTTGCCACTTCAAACAGCCTAGTCATTTACATCTTTGGCTCAATACTTATATTTTACCAATAAGTAAACAAAAAACAAGCACTAATGTCAGACAAGGATGATGAAAATGCCAAAACTAAACCATTGCTTGCAGGCAGCATCAACAGAAAAAAAACCTTTTAAATGTTGGCTTGTCAGCTGATATATGAATATCCAGATTCTACATAGAAACTTCTTGTGAGTTAAAAGGTGACTTGAGGGTATTAATTTTCACTTGAGTAACCAGTTTCCAATGAGGGAAAAATCAGATTCTGCTTTCCCAAGGTTTCCAAACATTACCTCAAAATAGTAACCCAAGTAAGAGTGTATTCTAAAACTTAGAAATGTTTTTTTTCCATCATTAGTTCCCATTCTCATTTCAAATTTTGAAGAAGGTGGAGAAAAATAGTTACTTTCCATCTGGCTGTCCGCTTGCCTGCGTAAGTTGTGCTGTCGTGGGTTTGTGGGGTTTTTTTGACAGGGGGGTTGGGGGGGGATTAGGAGGGTCTGACAAGAACTTAATTGTGTGAGTGATCCATTCCAGATCTAGACATAGCTCTCCTACCCTCTGACCCAGCCCAGAGACTCTTAACTCTCACAGAACGGCAAAGGAATGGTTTGACTTTTTGTCCCTCCCAAACAGAATCTGCTAGAAGCACCCCTCTACAGTGTTATACATTCATATTCTCTATAAATTGAATCTAGACATTTCACGCAGGACTGAACAGGCATTGAAGATGCAACTGGTGAGATGGATTAACTCTACCCTTCTTTAAATCTCTTCAGGTAATTATAGGTGAGAGATGCTTATTTGGATTGTTATTTCATATATTTATTTTAGTAAGTGGTGAGGCAAGAACATAAAAATGCAGAGTTGAAAGGCAGATTGGCCTGGATTGAATTGATAAGAAATGTCTGGGGCGTTTTGGCTTCTGATCAATATTTGTATTCAGTCTGCAATCTAAAGTATGTATAATAAAAAGAAAACAGGTGGGAGTAATACCTGACAGTAGTTCTTCCCAGCTTCAATTCCAATGAAAAGATGGCAAAAGCATTAAGGAAAGAGTGGAAAGCCACCTTAATCACCCTACACCAAAATACTTCAGTAGGATTTCTATAAGACAGGTCTTATTAGATCATGGTTAACACCCCTCCAGAAACGTAGACATTCCACCATTGTCGGGAGCCCTGGATTGCCCCTTGGATCAGCTAACACTCCAGCTGGCTCTTGTGCAGTTTGCTTTGGAATCCAGTGGATTTACAGCCATTATTAGTACACTGTGTGGTAGTTTCTGGGGGACCTTTGTAAAAAAATCAGGAGTTTAGATGGTTCGTAAGCTGCCATTCAGGCAGCTAATCACTGAATTAACATAGTTTATGACTTTTCAATAATTTTCTGCTACATCTTTACTGTTCACAATTGTTATTAATAATATGACTATCATTTGGACATTGCTTTACAGTTTACAGTATTTTTTAACCTATCCACAATATATTGTGGACCTTGTTCCTTTGTAGCTTACTGTGCCTGAAATTTGTTTGGTTAAATTAGTTTATTTGTTATGGAGATTGGTTATTAGGAATTCCTAATAATGAGGGGGAGTAAGACTACAAATAAAGTTCACCACTCTCAGCCTCCAGAGAAACTGAAAGCACTGAACTTCTTATAGTAATCAAAGAATCTTGCCTTTTAAGCCCCAGTGCAAAACACACTTTGGCCTCTGATTTCCTTGTTCTGTACAGGGAGAAGAAATTTAAGAATGTGATGGAAAATGATGGTTGAGCCCAAATACATTCTAGTAAAGAGAAACATTGAAAATGGAATACAGAGTCCCAGACCCAGCAGTGTACTTAAGCTCACTATGCAGTTTTTTAAATGAGTCTGTGTTCGTATTTGTCCTACTTTCCTCTTAGGATCATCCTAGAATATACATAGAAAGGTAGATGAAAGAACTTTGATAGGAATTATTAATAGCCTTCCCAAAGTGATCAGCCTTTGATATTTCAAGATGACACTCTGAAAATAGAAACTTGGTGGGCCCCTGCAGCAAAGGTTTTTCTCGTGCTACAAATACACACGTACACAGAACTGTATTTTGCAGAACCTGGCTTCTGCCACATGCAGAACCTTCTCTGCACACTGGCTCAACAAGAACTGCTGGTTTGCTGTTTTCCAATGATCCTAGGTTTGAAAAATCTCTTAGAGATCATATCCCTTCCCCTGTATATGCTGTATAAATTACCCTCCTCTGTATTTTTCCCAGTTCCTACTAATTTACCCACTGAACCTTCAGTGAATTAAGAACTGTCTGTCTTAAGAGGTAACTTTTTTTTAATACTTGGAGAACTCTGATTGTGACCTGATAGTAACAGAACCTGCGTCTCCATGGCATGCAAATATAATAAATCAGAAACATCCACACACTTTCTTCTCCAGAATAGAATTTTGTAGCTGCCCACTTGGGACAGTCTGTCCTTCCCTGAAGAGCTGCACCCCACTAGGGTGTTCGCCAGGCAGAGTATCCTTAAAGTGGGCCTTTCTCTTAGTAGAGTCATGCTTCTTTTCACTGTCCACTCAGCTGCTACCCAAGTACCCTGTGATACCAGTCTTGACGTTAGAAGAGCTTAAAGTCTCCAGTGCCTTCTCCCTGTCTGTCTTACAGCCTATAGCAATTTTTCCTCCTCCTGTGTCTGTAATACTGCTGAAAGATCTCAGAGTTTCAGAATGTTCAGGGCAGTACCAACCCCCTTTATTTGGGGATTGCAGAAATGGACTTGGGTCATATATAGATTTGTTGTTGAAGAACAGTAAGTTCCTTTACTGAAGATTTCTACTGATACTACATTTTCCTTGCATTGCCCCAAAAGGCAGAAACTGATTCCTTATACAGTTAGGATACGGCTGGCCAACGATCTCTTTAAATGTAATTTCCATCTTATACCTTCTGTGTTACAGGTTTTTGCATCAGGAAACTGTCGGGTCAGATTCCTGCCAGAAAATGTGCTGGATGTTTCGTGTCTTGGAAGGGGTATTAGACGTAGAGGGAGAAGACTCTGGTTTATGTCTGACGCTCTACTTACCAGCTGTGGAACCTTGAGCAAGTTATTTTATCTCTGAGTTTGTATACTTATCTGCAAAATGAGGATAATATTTAACTTACAGAGTGTTGTGAGAAACGGCGAAGACAATGTGAAAGGTTTTCATAAGTTGACAACACTACACAAATGTAAGGTCTCCTAAGGGAATCCTTTTCAAAACTCAAAAAAAAAATCTGTATGAAGTAAGATATTTATTACATGTTGAATGAAATATTTTATAGCCATAAAAATTATAAGAGGAAATGTGTTGAAAAATTTTTAAGTTGTACTTTGCAGTTACAATAGTGTAAAAGCTGTGCACATGGACTAGAAGCATATGGGAAAAAATGGAATCAGCTGTTTCAGGACAGTGGAATTGAGCGACTTTTCTTTAAAAATCTCTTTGGCCTATTCAGTTCAGTTCAGTAGACGCACTGTGCCAGGTTCAGTGCTCGATTCTGTGAACACAGAGAAAAATAGGATATGCTCCCACGTCTCAGGGACTCCCATTTTGTATAATCTTTGTTAAAGTTTATTATGTATAAGAATCACCTGGGGAGCTTATTAAAAGTTCAGATTATCCTGATACCACCCTAGAAAGTCTATTCCACCCTAAAAGGTCTAGGATGGAACAGCACACAGTTAGCATTCTTTAAACAGTCACCCTGAGTGATTCTAATATAGGTGGTTTAATTTCACACTGTGAGAAACCTTCAGTGAGGTTTTAATGTTTTTACTGTAAAAAGTAATAATTTCACAGATCTGCTCATTGAAGAATTTGATTGTTCTGTCTGGACCTTTTTTTTAAATATATATATATTTTTTAATTTTATGTTTTTGGCTGCATTGGGTGTTCTTTGCAGCGCGCGGGCTTTCTCTAATTGCAGTGAGCGGGGGCTACTCTTCGTTGCGGTGCGCGGGCTTCTCATTGTGGTGGCTTCTCTTGTTGTGGAGCCCGGGCTCCAGGCGCGCGGGCTTCAGTAGTTGTGGCACGTGGGCCCTAGAGCACGCGGGCTTCAGTAGTTGCGGCACATGGGCTCTCAGGTGCATGGGCTTCAGTAGTTGTGGCACACAGGCTTAGTAGCTGCGGCGCATGGGCTTAGTTGCTCTGCGGCATGTGGGCTCTTCCCGGACCAGGAACCCATGTCCCCTGCATTGGCAGGCGGATTCTTAACCACTGTGCCACCAGGGAAGTCCCCTGTGTGGACCTTTGAGCTGGCTTCTGTGCCTCTATATCAAGGGTGGGAAAGCCAGCCTGCAGAGTGGTGTTGCTCTGGAACTCATGTGGCATAGATCCTGCCACATCTCTCGACCTTTATCTCTGCCTCACTTCCTTTCTCTTCCACTACCTCTCCCATGTTTTTTCTCTGTGCATGTTTTTCTCTCCCACTCTGATTCCTCCTATGCCTGCAATACAGCAACATCCAGGTGCTTCCCCTTCCTTTCTCCACCCCTTCCCCCAACCAGATATGTCAACTTTATTGAAAAGAAACCCAACCTACTTCTAGTTTACTAACTTGTGCAGGAAGGCTCTTGTATCTAGTTAATGTTTCTCAGAAAACTTAGGAGTGGGCTATTCATGGATCAACAACCACAAAGATACCATATGTGGACCTTTTGTGTCTTTATTTTGACTGTCATTTCACTCTTGATTAACTTTTTTCTAGTGGGTTAGCAGCCTTCAACAGAGTCCTGTCCTGCTCATCAGGCTGGAGTGTGCCCTGCATCCTGACAGAGCCCTGCTTGTCTCCACATGCCTATGAACGGACTTGGGTGGCTTTCTCAGGCTACACACCTGTCACCTCTTAGTCACCTAGAATCAAAATATTAACAGCTCTAATCACACTGTCTGAGGCCATGAGGCTTTATTTCAAGAATGGTGACACTCCAAAATGCAGCTAGGATTTCTGCATTTTCATGTGTTTATATTACTAGTGTTAGTGTTTATATGACTTGCACCTCTAGATACCAAGGGTTGGTCAATGGCTTCCAGACTCCCTCCCTCCATTATGCTCCCTCAGAACCATATGAAAATACTGGTCCTCTTATGTTGTCATTTGTCTTCTCTGCCAGAACGTGAGCTCCATGAGAACAGGAGAGTGTATTTATCTTTGTATGTCCAGTGCCTTGGAGAGTATCTGGAACATAGAAGGTACTCATTAAATAACTCTTGAATGAATTAGGTATCAAAAATTAGGTGTCAAAAAAAAGTAAATGTACCCATCAGACAAAAGGGAGATATTCCTTAAAAAATAATTCCCAAACTGACTTCCCCCCCCCCATGTCTCTAAAATATTTCATAAATTGAATTTTTAAATTAGCCCTTTCAGCCTAAACCCAAGTCTGAAGCCACTGCCTGAACATAGAACAGAAAGTCAGGGATCAGAAGAAACTATGAGGTCAACTAGTAATTTGTCATTGTAATCTGTTACTGAAGGTGAGTTTCTAGGGCAACTCTCCAGCACTGCTTCTGGAGTACAGTGACTTAGTAGGCTTGTCAAGAACCTCTCCATGCTGTTCATCATTACATAACCAGCACCTAGCCAAGTGCCTTGCACATAGTAGGTACTGAGTAAATATTTGTTGAATGAATTATTTGATTGGTGGAGGAAATTCAGAAGCAAGTCCTAAGACGGATTTAGTTGGAGTCGCTCATATTTTTAGTTAGTGTTTTTCTCCACCTTGCTCTCTAAATCTAGATAAGTTTCTTGCCTCAAAATTGAAGGAGCTACTGCTTACATCATCTAATTCAGCAAACGTTAATTGATGCCTACTCTGTGCCTCTCTGTGTGAGGCACCCAAAGACAAGGAAAACCCTTACTGTTTGTCCCCATATAGGGGGGACAAACTGATAATTTTGTTGGGCTGATGATTTCTCTGTGCTCCCACAATCCTTTGAACATACCTCTATTATAACATTGCCCACATACTACTATAGACATCTGCTTATCTATTTCTCTCCCCATAAAGACCCTGAACTTCTTAAAACCCTGGTCTTACTCACCTCAGTATTCCTATGCTGAACTTGTCATAGTAGGTTCTCAGAAAATCTTTATTGAGAACTGAATAACATGGACTTCCATGGTGATGCAGTGGTTGGGAATCTGCCTGCCAATGCAGGGTTCGAGCCGTGGTCCGGAAGGATCCCACATGCTGCGGAGCAGCTAGGCCCGTGCGGCACGACTGCTGAGCCTGCGCTCTGGAACCCGCGAGCCACAACTCCTGAGGCCCATGCACCTGGAACCCGTGCTCCGCGACAGGAGAGGCCACCACAATGGGAGGCCCGCGCACCACAGCAAAGAGTGGCCCCTGCTCGCCACAACTGGAGGGGGCCCTCGTGCAGCAACGAAGACCCAATGCAGCCAAAACAACGAACCAAAAAAAACACAACATTGTAAATCAACTATATTTCAATAAAAATTATTTAAAACTTAAAAAAAAACTGAATAACAAGTACATAAATAATCATTCCCAAGTAATATATATAGGAATATAAACATTTTGTACTTGAATAGAAATACATGCCTAAGTGTTTTCTGAGTTTCAAATGATAGATACTGGGTATGTCCTGCAAGAAACAAGATTGGTGTTCATGTCTCTATTAAACACCTTTCAAGGTATCTAGTTAGTTATCGAACCCATCTTTCCTCTGAGAATTCCCCCACCCCTATCCTAGCCAGTAAAACCCCAGCAGACATATTGGGGACATGAGCTTCCCTTGCTGGTAGGACTGGGATGGATACCTGACCCCAAATGGACCAGTCTCATTTTCTCTTAGAAAATTGGGGTTGAGAACGCTAGACAGTCTGGACTAGTTGCTTGAACCAGGAACATGTAAACTTAGGAGCTCTAAGACAAACATGTACCTTAAGAGACAGAGAAAGTCTGCAGAAAGAAAGAACTGAAGGCAAAATGCTCAGGGATGAAAAACCATATGGCCTCTGAGAGAGACAGACACACGGACTGGCTGCCTAGTTCTTGCTATATTTAGTCCTTGGTTGCTGCCCTTCCTGAGGCCACATTCAACTATTTCTTGGGTTCCATGGGATATGCCTCTTTTTAAAACAAACAAAAAAAAAACCCAGTAAATTCCCTATTGGGGCTTAAGCAAATTTTAAATGGGTATCTGCTTTTACAACTAAAAGACATTAGTACACCGTCTGACTTACGGAAAGAATTCTTCTTACTCTTTAAGCCTCATTAGCTTTTCGTCACACATACTACTCTAGAATATTTGTTGATCAAGAAATTATTTAGAAGAGGAATTCCTGATAAATAAGATGCAGGAGGGTAAGTGATGACTTCTTTGCTTTTCAAGTTTCTTGATACTCTAAGTCACAAAAACAAATGAATGGAGACTTATTTACAGAGGGGATTGGATACACATCAGACCTTTCTTTGAACTACAAAATTGGATTAAAGAGGTTTTGAAGAACCAACACATTTGGCAGCTTCCCAAGACATCTATTTTTGAAGATTCTGCTTTCCAGAACTGTTTAAGAATGGCTTTTGTCACGGGCCTTAGCTGTGTTTCAGACTAGCCAAAACTGAAAAGTGGGAAGAGACTAAATCAGAAAGTGTGTGTGCCTAGAGCAGCCCAAACCCTGCTGCTGGGCTGGCATAAACACTCATGGCCAGATCTCAAAGTAAGATAAAGACTTTGTTCTTCAGAAACAGTTCCAAATATGAAGTTATAATGATGTCTGCCAACATGTTTCTAACGACTCTAGGAAAAGAAAACAACAACAAGTAAGTTTCCAGCTCTTTTCTCAGTGGACACTGGACCTTGGAGAAGCTTGCATGCAATTTGACTGCAGCTACTTTCTGTTTTTAGTTAATTATGTTAAATGTGCCTCATAACTTCCAATTCCAGTGGGGCTGTCATTTAGAAGGGTGCTGGGGGGAAGCTGTTTTAATTCTGGCTTTTGTTTCAGCCACTAAATGTAATGCCACATGATTGTTGACCCAACAGTAATCCAGTTAAAAAACAGGCTACAGAGTTACTGCATCACCAAAATTAACCCTGATTACATCAAATTATGTTGAAACAGACCACAGCTGTTTGCCCTGTTGAAGCAACCGTTTGAGAGCTCATCCAGAAGATACATCTGGGTGTCAGGAAGACACATTTTGGGTTTTATTTTTGTTTCTCAACATAAATGGAGGAGGGAAACACTCTGTTCTGCCCAGAGTGCTTGGTAGAGCTGAAAACCTTGTGATTCTCCAGAATTAAAAATCTTCATTCCAGAAGAGAAAAAAACCTGAGATCTCCTGTTTCAGTTTTCTATAGGAAGAATGTAAGAAGGAAATCCACATCTGTTGAGTATCACTCTTGTCAGCAAAAAGAAGTGGAACTGACTAAAGAGAAGGACAGTGGGATTTTTTGTGGAGGGCTGTATGCAGTGGTATGCTGGGCTGGCTCATACCAGCCTGTGAGAATGGATTGTTAAGTTACGGAAAAATTTGCAAGCTGATTGCTAAAGAATAATGTTAAAATTAAATTATAATTAAAAGTGGAAAATAACAGGTATTGGAGACGAAGTGGACAGATTGGAACCCTCAAACATTGCTGGTGGGAATGTAAGATGATGTAACCACTGTGGGAAATAGTTAAAGAGTTCTGTAAAAAGTTAAACACAGAGTCAGTATGATTCAGCAATTCAACTCCTAGTTATATAGCCAAGAGTATGATAACATAGGTTCACACAAAAACTTGTACATGAAGGTTCATAGCAAGATTATTCATAATAGTCAAAAAGTGGAAACAACTGAAATGTCTATCAACTGATGAATGGATAAATAAAATGTGGTACATGGATACAGTGGAATATTATTCAGCCGTGAAGAGGAATGAAGAAAAACTGATATACATCAGAACATGGATGAACCTTGAAAACATTATACAAAGTGAAAAGTCAGACCCAAAAGGCTATATATAGTATATGATTCCGATTATATGAAATATCCAGAATTGGCAAATCCACAGAGACAGAAAGTAAATTAGTGGTTGCCAGGGGATGGGGCTGGGGGAATGAGGAGTGACCGCTAATGGACATGGAGTTTCTTTTGGGATGATGGAAATGTTTTGAATTAGTGATATTTGCACAACTCGTGAATACACTAAAAACCACTGAGTTGTACACTTTAAAAGGGTGATGTTTATGGTATGTGAATGATACCTTAATTTAAAAATTAAGTCATATAAACTTACAATTAAGTAAGTTATATAAAAACAAAGGGAATAAACAGAACTCCTCAGTTACTAATTAGTTTAATACATTTTACTATTATCTTTGCTCTTGGCGTTACGCCTATTGTATCTTTTTGATGGAAATACTACAGGTGTATTGCTGTGCATCTCTTAACTCTGCATTCAGAGACATGAAGTTGATAGCTTGAAATTGTTTGGGGGGAAGAATTGTGGGGGGTTTAGTATTTGCTCCACAAAAATTGTCACATACTACCAATCAAGATTACTACCACCACCAGAGAGCTGGGTTTTAAACTTTTACCAACACATCATTGGCTGTATAGGTCCAACACTCGTCTTGGATAACTGGTTAAAATTAGAGAGTTAGATGAGATAATCAGCTGTGGCCTTTGGATCCCCAGCAAAACAAAGACTAGCAAACCTGCACAGCAACTATGCATGCATTTGGTGCAGAAGAAAGGGCACTTCTGGTCAGCTGTTGTATGAAACCCACTTTGAGTTCGGGAACATGATTCCTCCAGCTTTGCTAGTGTTGGTACAAGGGGTTAAGTGATAGAGCCTGGTAGAATTATCAAAACGAAGCCAGATATCAGATAAACCGCAAATGACACTAATGCTTAGTCCCAGACAGGAGGGTATCTGGGGAACCTGTATGATAGATTTGGAAACCAAGGGTTAACAAGCGAAACTTAATAGAATTACCTCCAGCTGTTCAGCCCTTCGCATCAGGCCAGTCCCTGCGGTTTAAACACTTCAGCTGCTTATAGGTACCTTCACAGATACTGTTATCTGGTGTGGGTGATCAAAGAGTTCTAGATGCCCCAGGGGTCCATAGCTCCCACTTGTCATCCTTTAAGGGTTGGTTCCTTCATTCTCAAACATTTACTGAGCATCTGTTTTGTGCCTGGCACCATGCTTGGAGGTTCTAGGGATACAAAAATGAGGAAGATGCAGTCGTGTCCTCAAGGAACTCACAGGTCCTTGACAGGGAAACAAATATTTGCAGTACAGTGTGATAACCCAGTTTATATAGGTGCAGTGTGAATCTAAGAATGAACAACTGTGTTGGGGATTGGAGACAGTGAATTTTAGGGAAAGGGGTCTTGACATATGTTCAAGACGTAATTCAAGGTAGGAGTACTCTCTGAAGGAAGTAAGGGGTGATCATGCAAAGTAGGGTTTGGAGTACTAAGGCACTTTCCCAGGGACCTTGACAGTCTTTGTTCTTCCAAGAATATGCTAATTGATTTTGCAGCATGATCTGTGGGTACACTGATATCACCACTTTGTCAGCAGAAATGTCCCAGGAGCCTAACTGCCCCGAAGCAATTAGCACAGGTTCTTATTCTTTACAAAGGAGAAACTGGGGAACGACTTAAACGTTTACTTTAAGAAAGCTTATTTCCAAAATGTCTCCCACTGGGTGTAATGTCAAGCAACTCTCAGACTTGCAGCCGCAGGCAGGGAGGAAACCCAGTTCAGTCTTCAACCACAGCCCAAGCCCACTTCCAGATCTTAGTCTCAGCCAGATGCCAAAAGTTGATTTGAGTAGGTGGGAGTAATTTGATTGAAGGAACCAAGTGGGCTTAAAGCACCCAGGGGTTAAAGAGGCTCCCACCTCAACATGCCTGAGAGACAAGTGTCCTGCAAGTCACCAGCTGAGGGGGCCCAGCTGGTCGTACTGACCTTGGCAGGCAGCACTCAGCTCTGAAATCAACCTGTCAACTAAATTGAAAGGGAGAAAAGGCAGAAGGGCTAGGACACAAACATCCCTCCCCATCCCCAGTCCGATCCCTGACGTCAGGCTTAGCGTGGGCGGTATTAATCACCCGGCCTGGTGTGCAATTGAGGACAGCTCTCCTTCCAGCCCTTCCAACTCGCTTCTGGGAGCGTGCCACCAGCCATGCACCTGCCACTAGCCACAAACCCTCAACTCCCAGACAGGCACGGATGCAGGCTGTCGCTGACGACACTCAAAGCCACAGTGCACCCTTTAGAACTCAGGCTTTGTGGGGGGGGGAGGGGCGGGAGCAAAGCGTGGTGCCCATGCTTTCCTCCCAGGTGTGCATTTCTCTAATCTCTGCAACGCTCCTCCAGAGAAGCCCTCCTCATAAGATGGGTCATTTCCTGGGGATTTAATGAGAATATAGAATTAATGGCCCAAAGCGCTCCTTGCAGCCGGTCATTAATTCCCCCAGGAAATACCGGTGGTCTTTAATCAAAATTGCCTGAATTATAGACTAGTGATGCATGTCCAGGGGAGGGGGGCTGTCATCCCAACTGGTTCCGATAGATGGCGCCGATCTTCATGTAAATAAACCATTCAAATAATTCGTTTTCCATTTCTCTCCAGTGAAAACCAAGGAGCATTAAAAAACAAAACAAAAAACCAGCAGGGAGTGGAGAGGACTCAGTAAAGGCCCCGAAGCCCAGACAGGAACGTTCTATCCGAAGGCTGTTTCCAGGCCTGGCACATACCTCAGGCTCAGAAGACTGAGCCACACTGGGGTGCAGCCCGGGACCTCAGCAGCAGTCCCTCCGCCGAAGAGCAGCCTGAGCTGGGTGCTGGCAACTGAGTAATAAAAAAGGTTGGGGGAGGGGGGGGTAGACCAGCAAGAAGAGCCCCTTCCTCTAAACTTTGGGGAAGGAAGGCTATGTTCAGAGAAGATGTCTGAAGTTGATACTCTGTTGTATTTCAAGGCCCCTCTTGTCATTGGCCTCAAAACATCAAACATGTTTCCACATGAAATTGTACATAACAATATTGGCGGAGGTGGGGGTGGGGGGTGGGCGTCTTTTGCTAAACAAAATAAGACCCTCAAAAGTTTCTGGCCGAGGACTTCCGTCGTGGCACAGTGGTTGGGAGTCCGCCTGCTACTGCAGGGGACACAGGTTCGAGCCCTGGTGTGGGAAGATCCCACATGCCGCGGAGCAACTAAGCTCGTGAGCCACAGCTACTGAGCCTGCTCTCTATAACCCGTGAGCCACAACTAGTGAAGCCCGCGCACCTAGAGCCCGTGCTCCACAGTAAGAGAAGCCACCGCAATTAGAAGCCTGAGCACCACAACGAAGAGTAGGCCCCGCGCGCCGCAACTCCAGAAAGCCTGCATGCAGCAACGAAGACCCAACGCAGCCCAAAATAAATAAACTCTATTCATTAAAAAAAGTTTCTGGCCGAGTGCAGCCCAACTCCCAACTAACCGTTGCTGAACGGTCTCCCAGTCTGTCTTGAATCTTATAACTATTAAAAGATATGTAATAGAAGACTACTCTTCTAGGGAAAGATAGGGCCCGTGTATGCCTGACTTGTATCACAAACCTCAGCTGCAAAAAAGCCGTGCAGATTTCTCAGACTCTGCAATCCCTGAGACTTGGCACCATGACTCAGAAGTGAATGAAGTCAGATGATTGCTTTATTTTGGTCCGGAGTCACCGCCTCCTGATTGATTTGGCAGGCTTTGAATATTTTGATATTTGTCTCACGGGTTTTAAGGTACTTAAAGCCAGAGATTAAAATGGCCATAGTTCTGGTGGTAGCCCTTATATGAGGCTTAAGGATCCCTCAGTTGGAAGGCTAAGAGGCTCTGGTTCCAGCTATAGCCTGACTGTTCTGGCTTTAATTGCAATCCAGTAGCACACCGGATAGTGAAGAAAGTCGGTGAAATATTGGGTCCAGGGTTGCTGATCTCTAAACCCTGCCGGGGGCTTAGAAGATCTATGCATATAGTAATGAATTAGCTTTTACAAACTGATTGAAGTGGTTGAGCTTTCCCCAACCCAGTGAAGATCTGTAAAATGAGAAGGATGTCCAACTGTTTGAAACAACTAGCTTTGCTGCACAGAGATAGGGAAATGAACAAAACAGCCTTAAAGTTGTACGCGGAATGTAAGATGCTGGTTCTAGTCATCTGCCCGCGGCGGTTCCCTATTGATATAATGGGTTACTATCCACTTCTCAAAGAAGCTGGGGAGAGGACCTCCCTTTTAATGCTGCTTGTAAAAGTACTTTGCGAGTTGAAAAGAGCCCGGTTTCTGGCGGTTTTTCCCCCTTCTATCTACCATGCCCACCACACTGCTCAATTTGTCAGGTGTGTGCTTCCGCATGCTTTATCTCAGTTAAGTCTCACCACAACACAGTAAGAGAGGCATCTGTATCATGTGAGCCCGAGAGAGTTCTCATAACCTGTCAGTAAGTTGGAACTCTGAGGAATTTTGACCCCAATTTCTTGCTCTACACCACCTTGCCTTCCAATTAACTATGAAATAGTACATTGACTCATTTTTGTTTCCTTGATTCTGCAAATCGTTAAGAATTTTCTTCTACTGAATTGTTTTTCCCAGAGGCAGTGTGGGAGCCAGCTGGACTTTATTTTCTGGTAATAAGAGGACCTTAAATTGCTTTAATGCAGCCATTAAAGCAATTCTCCCACTTTAAATAGCAGATGAGCAGGACCTCCCCCAACCCCGATCCACCGCCCAGAATTAGAAACTTGACTGCATTGCAAAGGCTTTGGGACCTTAGGCTATCTGTAAAATGGGAATAATACTGCCCACCCAATTTGGAGATTTGTGACGACAATCATGTAAGCAAGGAATGTAAAAGCGCCCAGCATGTAGTAGCCTGTTTTCTTCTTTCCGTCTCCCACCAAGGGAGCGAGAGAGTTGCAACTCTTGCTGGGAAGCGGATCACTAATTTCAGCCAGAACCTGACCCACAGAAACCTGAAACTCAGGGAATGGATAGGAAACGGGATCAGCCCTCGGGTCCCTTCCTGACGACCCCTGTGAAAAATCGATTCACGCTCGAGGCCGCGCAGTCCCTTTCCATCACCCCACCCCCACCAGGGGCGCGGCCGCCTGCCCCGCTAACTGCTTGAGGCTTCGGGAAAAAGCCAGACCCTGGGGACGCGGCCGGCCGCAGGCGTCCTTGCAAACCTCGGTCCTCTGGGGTCCAAAGGCGCGAGGCGCTGTTTGCGTCTTTGAAGGCGGCCCGCCCGGGGGCGCGGCGGGCTGTGGGCGTGGCGAGCGCGCGCCGCCCTTCCTGCCGGGGCGCCCCCACCGCGGCCGGACTGGGAGAGCGCGCGGGTGCGCGCGGGGAGAGCGGGCGCGCGCGGGGCAAGCCGGGCCGCGCCGCCT